>NW_010972787.1:552453-638712 GCF_000737465.1 Haliaeetus leucocephalus
GCGCACCCCCTCCCCCCCCCCCCAGTGGGATGGGGGAGAAAATTGGGAAAAGAAGTAAAACTTGTGGGTTGAGATAAGAACGGTTTAATAGAACAGAAAAGAAGAAACTAATAATGATAATGATAACACTAATAAAATGTCAATAGCAATAATAAAAGGATTGGAATGTACAAATGATATGCAGTGCAATTGCTCACCACCCTCTGATCAACGCCCGGTTAGTTCCCTGAGTGGCGATTCCCCCTGCCCCCCACTCTCCCCAGTTTATATACTGGGCATGTCATCACATGGTATGGAATACCCCGTTGGCCAGTTTGGGTCAGGTGCCCTGGCTGTGTCCTGTGCCAACTTCTTGTGCCTCTCCAGCTTTCTCGCTGGCTGGGCATGAGAAGCTGAAAAATCCTTGACTTTAGTCTAAACGCTACTTAGCAACAACTGAAAACATCAGTGTTATCAACATTCTTTGCATACTGAACTCAAACCATAGCACTGCACCAGCTACCAGGAAGACAGTTAACTCTATCCCAGCTGAAACCAGGACACCCTCCAAACCACTGCTACTGACATTAAAGATCAGACTAGGAATGAGTAAACAGCTTAATCTGAAATGAAAGCCACTTACCTAAGACAAATCTTTTTGCCAGATGCAGATGTGAACACTTTCCTTTTTTCTTTTCTTTCTAATGTAGATCATTTACATGGTGGCACATTGCAGTGCTTTGCCCTGTTAGCAGGGCCAGCCTCGTGTGAACCTGCCTGCGGGCTGGGGCTCCTCAGCCTTTTTGGGGCCCTGCTAGCCACCAGCTGGTGGGAAGCCTCTGCCAGGGCTGGCATGGGCTTCCCTGCACAGTGCTGCGTCCTGCAGCACAGCTGCACCCTTCCTGCCTTGCCAGCACCATCCTGCCCAAGCCTCCCATCTTTTTAGAAACTCTTGGAGCCTCAGATACTTCCTATGATCCCTCTTTTAAAATTACAAAAGTGACTCCTCTGATTTTATACCAGCCCTCTGGGTAGAGGTTTTCCTCACTGTTGGTCTGTACTTCAGCTGGTAAGCACATGGTATACTGCATATTCGGAGTACTCAAAATCATTATTATTTAATGGATTCCTGCTCTTTTTCTTGTATATAAGGTGTGTAGAAACAAAGGCCTCGGCCCAAAGACTAGCTGAAAGGTGCATCTTCTGGAAGCTGGTGGAAGTGGTGGTCTTTTCTCAACTAAGGTAGAGAGACCGTATGCTTATGGAACTGAAAATGCAGTATTAACAGAGGGCTTAAATGCTTATTGTTAATCAGCTGTTGAATATGGAGGAAGAGTGGAGTGGGAAGAGTCCAGGTAAGTGGTGGCTTGAACAAGATACCTCATTGGGATATATTCTGCTGTTTCACATCTAGGAGGCACTGACCATGTCTAAAACGCTGCTTATCAACCTGCGTAGGTCTTGTCAACCTAATAGAAAGCACAGGGTGCAGCCAGAGTTTGACCACACAAATGTACCTGAGCTGACTTTTGGAAACCTGAATTGCTTGTCTGCCCCTGTGACACCCATCCTGGTGCCAATAGGATGGCTTTGCTAAGTGTACTTGGAGACAATTTCATGCTTGAAATGTGGTGCCATTAGTCACTCAAAAATTGATGGAAGCTCTGCAGTTTATGCCAATGCTGAAATTTGGTCCTCTGAATATCAAAACTTACACTGAAACTTTGGAGAAGTTGCTGAATATACCTTCTAGTAGCTCCTTCAGGGCAACAGATCAAGTGATTTTAATGAATTTTGTTTCCATACACCTAGAGATAGCGTTCTCCATTCTGGATTAATGACCTATGAAATCCTGAGCTTAAATACAGAGGTCATTTGTAATTTACAGGAGGGCAGAAAAGTGTCAACTCTCCCTTAATGATTCTACATTTTTTTTTCATTCCTTCGACCTCAACCAACCAAAAGGATTTTTTCTTTGCAAAACCTTTTGCTTCCAATGATGAGACTCTGTATGCTGAGTTTCAGCTGTGTTTGAATTTATACTACAGCCAAGTTATAAACCCTTGAAAGTAGGATTTATAATGGAAATTCCAAGTGCAATCTTAACTGTAACAGCCAGCTTGATACCACAATAGTACTATTAACATTCTTCAAACCCAATGTTCAGGATGAGTCATACTGATCTAATTCTTTACATAACCCTTTTCCTTTCTGTGGCACAGGCCTAGTCTTGTAATTTCTAGTCATATACTAGTAGAGATGTTCCTTTAATTTTGGGGAACACAGGACACAGCTGATATCAGTGCTATAGAAATAAACAGTATTTCTAGCAATACAGCAAGGCCATGCCTTGTACACTTATGTATTCAGTTAAAGGTCAAGTTTTGGGCAACTTTCACTAGTCTGAATTATTAACTTGATATTGTATTTGTTATTTGTATAATGTCTATATGTAACCTTCTAGTTCTGGCCTTCTAGCTCTTAGATAATCATATAACATTTAAAAGTACAATGATAAATAATAAGTTTCAGGAAGCTGTGAGAGTGAAGATAGGAGAATTGTAACTCTTTCTGTTTTCTACGTGTTCTTTGTAAAAGAGAGGTGAAGAATAATTGGCATGACGTTCTGCCCCAGTGATGAATACCGCATGCATTGTCCTCAGAGGTGCTGTGTTGCTATAAATGCATAAGGTGATCCTAAAAAAGGAAGGCGAGAATCGGGGATGAGAACAATGGTGATGAAGTCACTTTGCTTGTCCTGATCCCTGCAGCAGAAGATCTGGATGACCTTGTCTGGCCAGAATGTAAAAAATTCTGATTTGTGAGAATTATGGAGGTTTTGGAAGTTGTGTAAATTTCACAGTTGAACAAAACTCAAATTTTGTGTAAGAAAGGAGAAAGGCAGTGTCTGAAACAGCTAACAGTTTGGGAGGACAGGGGCCAAACTGACCATGTGTCCCAGAGCAGAGTTGGTGGATCAAAGAAGGGCTCAAGTCCCCAGATTCCCTAGTGGCAGGCCCTTGCCTCTCCCTTGCCTCTGCTGCCAGGGAGAGAATGAAATATTTAACTGCATGTATGAAGTAGAACTAATTGCTCAGGTGAGATTAAGAGACTGCCTGGGGCTGTTGGTTCCACTCTCTTTGCCCCATCTATCGGCAGAGGGCAACAGAAAAGAGGAGGTGCCAACAGTGAGTCAAGCTGTCAGCAGCAGAGCAAAAAGTACATGGGATCTGGACTTCCCTCTCCAAAGAAACACTGATTTATGGGGACTTGCTATTGCAGACATAACTGGATGAAGGTTTAGAGGAAATTTGGCAGTACAGTTCAGTCCTGCTGTAGCATAGTCAGGTCTCCCCATTACCTTTTACCACATTTGTCCTTTTCCTAGGTAGAGAAAGTCTTCTTGCAGCCCATGCCTCCTTATCCCGCCGTTAAGCAATTTATACGGGTGAAGCCTTCTGCTAATTACATCTGCTTGTGAGCACAGCCGAGCTTTTTGTTCCATCCACGGGCTCACCAGAACCCACGTCTGCATGTGCCTCGCAAATCCAAATGCAAGTCACACTTTGGGCATGCCAAAAGCTGACAGCAAGCTGCCTTCGTATCGATCAGCTGTGGAAGCAGTGTCTGTCCTCAGCGGAGTTTGGCTGCTGCTCTTCAGGCCCTTAATTTCCACTGACTATTTCTGACAGATCAGTAAAAGTAACAAAGTGAAGCAAGCCTTTTGTGAGCAGGCTTGTGTTTTCTTTAATGGGATCCTCTGCTGTAAATTTTTAGGGGTCTGAAAATTGGAAAAGGTGAATCGCTTCTGTAAATAGCCAGAGAATTAAACGTTCATATTCTCTCCACCTCTTAAAAACTGAGGCATAACTGGTGTTTCAGCTCCTTTTGGAATTGAATTTCTTTTGACATAATCAATTGGGAGATTTTAATTTCTTTCTTTAATAGATCATATTATCATAATTTAAATTAATGTTCTCCCACAGTTTAAATATATTTCCAAATTTATCCCTGTGATCTTTTCAGCAACTTTTTCAAATCTGAAGCGACAAGCCCTCTGGGGAACAGAGGGTCACTAGTACTAAAATTTGATTGATGCAGTAAGATTGCCACTTGAATTTCTATTATATTCTGGTTTTACATGGTCCTGAGTACACATTATTAGCTGTTCTTTTGTTTGTTTAAGCTGGGACTCTGTGAGTGTATATACTGTTGCTTTTGTAATGATGAGCATGAGAAAAACTTTACCCTTTACTTAAAAAAAATAGTCTTTCAGATGGTTGGAATGGCTCATGACATTAAGTTATGACTCGGCAGAGAAAGAGTCACCACTGAGAAAAAGTAGTTTTACATATTTTTGGAAAATCTTTGAAAAGTATATGATTAATAAAGATTTGAAAGTAATATTTTAAGGTTTTGGAGTACTTTAGGAAAGGCTTAAACCCACCCAAACAAGTCTTCCCCATTTCCTACGGGGGCAAAATTTCTGCAGATATCCTACCCACCTCTTTGCTTGCCTCTTCCCACATCTATGATAAATTTTGAACCTCTTGGTTGCACTTAGACAAACTTAGGAGATGGGGGAGTCCTGAGCCAGGGCACCCCAGCTGAGATGTGAGCCAGGGTAGCTGTCACCATCCCGTGAGGTGGTGGGTGGCACATAGGCTCTGTGCAGAAGTGGCTGCTGTGTGTGGGGAAAGGACCTTGTGGACCAAAGCACACTAGGACTGGGACTCTGACTGGTCTAACGCAGGTGATAAGGGGACCCAGAGGTCTCTGTCATAGGTGGTGTCAGATCAGCCCCTGGCAGGGACCACCGACTCCTGCCTGGTCCACATCTGTTGAAGTGTCCTGACTGAACTGGACCAATGAAGAATAAAACACACCTGCCTTTAGGAGCCCTTGCCTGGCTGGATGTAGTCTTTGAATGGACAGGGTATTTTGGCTGTGTTGAGACTATGAAATGCCTTTTTCTTAGAAGGAAAACAACAAATACAAATTTCAACTATCAGTTTCTGAGGATTAAAAGAAAGCACATGAACATTAAAATGGCATAAGCTAAGTCTTCAACAGGAGGGCAACCAGAAGACTTCAGTGAACAGAAGGACCAGATACGCCATCTTTACCCTCTCCCCATGAGTGCTCTGTGAGATGAGCTTCCATATATTCCCAAGCGTTGATGTATTCACTGCACATCATAGCCATAAATGATGTATTTTGGCTTACTGCTCTGGTGCAGCCATAGAAGCTGTCATGTATTTGGGAGGAGAAGGTGTTTTTCTCTATTTCCAATGAAGTCTGTATGGCTGGAGATGGGGCTTAGGTCCAGAACAGGCATGTTTCACTGCATGTGTTTGTTGTTTGGCGTATATCCTAGTGATTTGGAGACAGTATGAGGTTTTTGGAGAACCACATGCTGGATGAACCATTGTTTCATCCTTTTTTCAGAAGAAGCTATCTTTCCAAGACAAGTTTCATGCTGGCAAGCTGCCCTCTTGGTGTCAGCCCTCTGGAGCCCACCACAGTGCTGGGTGTCACTTTGCAGGGATGTGGAAGAGGATCGATGGGGATTTCTCCTCCTCCTGCCAGCGGCTCTGTGCCCCCTTTCCTGGCTCCTCTCTGCCTGCGACTGTCACAGTGATGGCACCAGAGTTACTGCTGCTTATGCTCTCTCATATATCTTCCTTTAAGACTCTTGATTATAGGTACTTAAATATAATTACTGTGGATATTATAGTACTCTGAGACAAGATAAAGGAGAATGAAATCCAGTGAGGCAAATGGCCCTTCCTCTGCTGTTCAGGGAAGACTTTAAGGTTTTTTTTTAAAGATAATTTATGAAAACCCTGATCAGATTATGCAGCTGTTCCTTGCTATCTCAACATCATCCTCATGAGAGCACTACCAGTAGGGCTTGCCAGTAAATTTCTGAAGATCTCTTAATAGTATTAGTCTTTCTGCATCTTGGGAAATGTTTTCTGAAGTGACTAAGTTTATATTTGTCCTAATGGAAATTCTGTTATTAATTTCAGGCTGTTTCTCCAATTTATCAAAATTATAACATACTCTCATGCTATTCTGCTAAACATCTCTGGTTACTTTCAGCTTTCGATCACCACTTCTTCGTGAGCTTTAATAAACTCAACTGGAAATCACCTGATTAAACTGCCCTTTGCTTACTGACTGTATTGACAATTTTACTACCTGAGATTTACAATGGAAATTTCTACTATTGAGAAAAGAAAAAGCGAAGAGAAAAGAAATCACATATCCCATCAGCAGAGTCCTGGTAGTTTGCCTGTGAGAAGAGGGATGTCACGAAGGGGGTCCAGCTGTGGCTGCTGTGGCCTGTATGAGGATACTGTCTCACTCAACACTGGCTGATGAACAGGAAACTCCCACTCACCTTAGCATGGACTGAATTGGGATCTTTTGGCAAGTAACTCTTTTCCATATAGGAAATACCAAAGAGAGAGAAAGATAAGAAATCTCAGCTGTACTGTGATCTTAAAGCTCTTAATTAAGATGTTGCTGGTGTGTTCCCTAGGAAATGTTTGTAATTTATAAAAAGAAAATTTGATTAATTTTTTCGTGATTACCAGCTTCATCAAATAATTTGCTCTGCAGTTGTCTCTGAATACCACCAGGTCATTTAGAAACTCAACTTGTTGTTTTATTTATTTTAATGGGAAGCACCATTAATAATTTAAAAAAAATATGTTTCATCTCTGACAGAAGTCTTTTAGTGGGAGTTTAAGAAAATTATTCACAAATCAAATGATGATTTTATTCCAGTGGGAAGGTGAGAGATTGCATTATTCATTATTATTTCCATGATGCCATCATACTGCACAGTACTTTATGCACAAAAATGAAACCATCAGTTGCAAAGAACAAATGCTCTGAAGAGGCAACATACATGGAGATGAGCAGAAAACTGGTGTGGTGAGCCTCAGGTCTTGTACATATCCTCTTCTTCCTTTTCCTTTTTTCTTCTCCCTCTTTCTCTCTCTGTCCCTCCCTGGTTTCAAGTCCACACTGTTTTGGAATGGACAATTTAGATTAATAAATGATCTAGAAGAAAAGCCTTTGGAAGAGACTCGAAGGCACAGAGGGATGCAAATGTAAAAGTGAAGCTGAGCCTCAGGACATGCAGGTAGCAGTAGAGGCTAAGATTAGAGGGAGCTGGGAAGGAGTAAAAGCAACACAAATTGCAGAGTCAGAAACAGCATGAGAACTGGATAAGCAGGTAACTGAAAGTCCTGCTCGTCACCACTGTCTCTGTTGTCTTTGATGCATAAGGAGGCTCTGCTTTGGGGAGTTTCCATGTTAATGACACAGAGCAAGGGATAAGAGGGGAGGGAGAGGCACTAGCAAGCAAGGTGCATGCTACCATCTCATAGCCAAGAAAAATCCCAAGTCCTTTCCCATATTTATGCCCTTATTCATGGGTTCATACTCAATATCTGTCAAGTGGCATGTTCCTGTGAAGGAAAGATAGGCAAATCCACACTGTGATACCTCCAGTTTACTTCTTGCAGAGGAGAGCAGAGTGATGATCCCAGCTCTTTTTCATTTAGGGGAGCTCTGGCAGGGGGAAGGGGAAGGGGAAGGGTGGTAGTAACCAGACTGAGACAGCAAATACTATTTCAACATGAAAGAGAAATGATTTTTCCTGATTTTACTCTGGTTCCAAATAGGATAAATTAATAGTCTTTTTGTATCAAGCCATATTCCTGGATTTGTTTGGTTTGTAGTCTTCAGGATAAATACATCTCAACATTGCACACATGTTAAAACATTTCCTTTCTAAAGGATCAGGCTGAGTTTATGATGAAGTGACACTAAGGGATGAAAGCCAGGGTCATGGTGGCTGTTTTATCCTGTGCTCTGCAGGTTCTTGTGTTGCACTGGCCTCCTACAGCACCTAGAAATCTGGCAGCAGCACGTGGTGAGGCCTGATTAATCTCTGGTGGATGAAGTTTGCTCTGTCTCTCATCCACTTTGCATTGTAGAAATTAGGGATTTGAGGAATGGTGGAGAAACTGGGTTGTCTTATTGTACGTCCTAATGTATGCTAGAAAAGGCAAAGATGAGTGTGTTTTGCCACCATCTGAAAGATGTCAAGGTGTGTGATGGCCCCTGCTTCCCATGGCAGTTCATCCACAGCCTCAGGTCTGCCTGACCAATGCTATGTCTCCTGCCCAGAGATTCACTAATTTGGCTGAGGGCTACACTAGGGACTTGCTATCCTGGAAGGACCTCTGGGGACTAGCACAGAGCTAAGCAGATGTTCAGGCACTCAGGGCAACTGGCTGGGCACCTGTGTATTATTTATTTATTGACTTGTCTATGGTGATGTGCCTATGATGAAAGGCATCTGGGCAGCTCAGAAGCATGGCATGGCCTGAGAAGGCAGGAAAGTGTTCTTGCAACTTATCCAATAAGGAGTGAGAAGAGGATAACTTATCACAGGCACTCCCTTGCTGCATCAACCTGGCACCCTTCCTTGAGAAGATGTGATTATGCAGGGACAAATTACCTTTGAAGAAAACAGTCAACCCCAGGAATTTTTAAGCTGATTTTGTTTGAAAACTTGGCTATGCACTTGCATATGGTCACTGAAAACAAAAAGATTTCTACATCATTTCTGTTCCTACAGGCCAGGTCTTCTGAAGGGAAAATGGTACCTAAAAATAAACCCACACCATGTTAATCCTAGATCTTGTTTTTTGAAGGTATTAAACTATTTCTGATGTGCACCCAGTAATAAGGTCTGGAAACAGCCAAGAGAGTCCAGGTGGCCAGCTGCTCTTCTGGGCTGAGCAAGTCATGACAAATGAGAAGTGACTTTGGCTAGGGAGAAACCACTGATCTGACAAAGGAGTTACTGAAATTATGGGGTTGACCTAATCTCCACACACCCGTCTCCAGACTCTGTGCTGGCCATCATCCTCTTTGTTACCATTGCCTGGTGATGACCCCAATTAACTTTCTTGAAACAAAAGTGCCAATACACTGGAGGACATAATCAGGGTGGAAAAGCTCTGGTTATGACCCTGATGAAGGACAGTGGTGTCTGCACAAGTAAAAGTTTGGGTTGGCTGTGCTTCCCATGAGGAAATGAAGGAATGGTCATAGCAGCCCAATAAGATAATGGGTTCCCCTGGGGATAAGGATTGGTTAAGGACACTTTTTACAGGTTGCTACAGTGGGCTGAAAATTCATCATCTTATGGGAAGAGCAAATGGAGTTACCCTGCTTATGTTCAGCTGAAATACAAAGACCAATGAAAAAGAAAACCAGAAAAGATAAGGCTGCAGTGGCTGGCACTGGAACTAAGGTAAGTGACCTTTGCTTTGATATTATAAGATATGACTGGGGCCAGGGAAAAGATATTCCTACTTGTAACCCACACCTAAGTACAGGACTGGTGTATCAAAGCACGTAACGCTACTTGAGTTATTTTTGGATGCCCAGTCCTAAGGAGGTTGCTGCTTGACATGTGTTCGTCAGGAACGTGCCCTGAGCACAAAGGCAGCACACAGAGCACAGTCCAGTCATATGAAAAGCCCCTCATGTCCCAGAGGGGAAAACTGGCATCACACCAGAGGCTGAGTGTCTCTGCTGTGGGGCCTCACTGGAGCATCTTGCAGACCACCAAGGCTGTCTGTCCTGGAACAACTCTGACATGGTCCTTGCTGGGTGAGAATCCTACAGTGCATCTCCTATGGATGAAAAGAGAGACCCTGTGATCAGTAATGTTAAATGTTGATAAAAGAGCCATAGAAACTAAAGGGAAACCTAAGTCTTCTGCTTTTAATACATTATTTAGGAACCTTGAGATGGGCTGTCTCAGCCTGTGATGACTACTGAAAGCCTTACTGACTTTTTCCGTGGAACTGAATTAAATGAAGTTGAACTTCCAGTGATATTACAGCTTAATCCTTCACTGATGTGTCAACATTACACGACTGTTTTTTAAAGGTCTCAGAGGAAATTCCTGGTACGCCAATGCAGTGCTGCAGCAAGAGCGCTGTTGTTTACATGTCATGGCTAATGGGAGAGGCACAGAAAGCAATGCCATCTGCCCAGTGTGCCATGTGCCCCTGGAACAGCTCTGGGGCTTGGAACATTGATCTTATAGAGTTTCTTTGCAGCAAAAGAACATTCTCCCCTAAGAGACCAATTTGCTTGGTGGGATCGAAATAATTGTTTAAGAAAGTTTATATTCAGTGGAGGGCTACCTCATTGAATAATCTCCTGTTGTTAGGTTTGTGCCACAATTGTAGAGACTTTCAGTCCAATGTGCAGGTGAAAATACAACCAAGGAGATGTAAGAATTAACACTCACAATGACATTTTTCAGGAGTAAACAGAGTTAAAATTTCCTGTGGAATTGATCAACTCCAAAGACAATATCTACGTGGTTGCCTAGGGGTATATACAGCTCTGTTTCATCAGTCAAGGGCAGAGGGGTTGTATTTACCTTTTTAGTTAACAGTGTTCTCATTCTTGCCTTCTGATGTAGAGTGTATATTAAAATTTCTGTCTGTCCTGTACGGAACAGTGTTGCTTTATTGCACATCATTAGTGCCAGATCAGCTTTCTCTGACAGTGAAATCCTGTCTATATCCCTGAAGGCCTCTTGAGGCTATGGGATCGATCATGGTAGTAATGCCAATGAAGTCATCATCTGTGTCCTGGCGGGAATGTGGCAGGTTCCTTGCCTGCTTCCTTATGAGGCTGCTTCTCATGCAGGGGAAAGATCAAGTCAGATGGAGTCAACCTTTTTTTGATTAGGTAATTGATTATTTCAAAGAGATGTGTCCCTGGACTTTGTTCAGTGCAGACCTATAGGAGAACCAGCTTGTTAATATTAGGAAAATGGAGGTTAATGAGCAGGTGAACAAGTCTTCTTTGAGTCTCATTCCTCCAAAACCTCTGAACATTCTTTTGAAAAAATGTTAGTGTGTTTTCTTTGTTGTTTCACATCTGTGCTTTGCTCTATGGTGCTCTACTTATGAGCTGCCTTTCAATGTGGACATGGTCACAAACCTGCTGTATTCTGTGTCTAGCGTGATGACCCCGCTTTCTCGTCTGAGAATCTGCATTGTTTCCCTAACGTGAATTTAACAAAACTGAGTTAATCCTCTGGGATTTGATAAGCACATCTATCAGCCATTTTGTGCAAGCTGACACCATACTGATCTATCGTTTCCATATATATTCCTGTGGAAAGTTACCTTCCTTAGAGCAAAGGGGAAAAGAAAGAAGAGGGAAAGGAGAAAGAGAAACATCTTGGATTTCCCAAGGTCCTGACTGATCTGCTGCTGATGGGCCAAGTCAGGCAAAAGCTCTGTTCAGATCAACACCTATCTCTGATAATGGCCAGCAAGGGCAAGAGCATAAGAAGAGGGCAAACGTAGTGATACTTACCCTAACTCCCTGGCTCCGGCAATCTGTAGCTGAAGGACTGTGTGAGCCAAGGATGGCACATTTTATATTAAAAACCCTTGATGCATTTTTGTTCTGCACTTATTCAGTCACTTTTGAACGTTTCTATTTTCCACAGTTTGCTGGTGGCAATGAGTGCTCAAATTGGACAACATGAAAAGTTTTCTCCATTATAAAGAATAGGGTGACCTCTCTCATCCTGTTTTCTTTTTCTCTGACCTGTAGACATTTTGTGGTGTTCTTTCTGTGGTTTAAATAATTTCCAGTTGTTAAAACCTCTTCTTATTCCCATTTTGCCCTCTTCAGCATGCTGCTCTTAGGCTCAGAAATCTGCTCTGTTGTGATGATTTTTGCTTTTTGTCCCCCAGTTTTCTTGCTTTCTGATTCCTCAGGCTGGGGAGACAGATTTGCTGCAGATGCCACATTCAGGCATAGCAAGAGAGAGAATAAAGGCAGCAGTTAAAGAGGGCATTTCCCCCTCGATCTATTCATGTGCTTTCATCAAGCAGAACCTGAAAAAAGATCTTCCTCTTCCTCCCTGCCACACACATGTGTATGGCAGAACCTTCTTTTGGAAAACTTTCTTATAGTAGCACGGTCAGGGACTTCTCTGTCATTGCTTGGTTTGCAGTGCTTTCACAGGGCAGAGCAAAGTCAGGGCTGGGCCTGGAGAGCAGAGCTTTGCAGAGGGGTGCACAGAGGGCCCAGGGGCTCTGCTGTTGAGGTGTGAGAAGTGGGAGTGTTTTATGTGCAGAAGGTGGAAGTCTAGAAGAAGACATTATTTGGCCTTTGTCTTCTCCTCCATTGTTCTAATAACATCAAATGTAGTTGTCATGGTCTGTCTTCCATACATACAGCTTCCATGTACAAGCATTGTATTTCTGGTGGGCTGTTGTCTCCTCAGCTCTGCAGGCACCGAGCTCATAAATAGGGCATTTATGCTCATAAATAGCCCACCCACCTCCCTCCAACTCAACCCTCCCACCATGAGAAGAATTACCTGTGAGTCCTCCTTTTCTAACAAATGTCTTCAGTCAGGTCCCTGAAACAAGCCATCCTACAGCTCTGCATCCTTTCCTCTCCTACCTGAAACCCACCATAGTGCTCAGGGCTGCCTGCATCTACTTTTTCCAGAGTCTGGAGAGATAAGAGAGTACAGCATTGCTTGGGAAAAGACCTGGCAGAGCCCCTTGGAAACTTGGTTTCTTGTCTATCACTGGCAGGAGCTGGTAAGCCGCAGAGATGTAATGTCTGGTGGCTGCGGAGAGCATGCACAGAAGCAATGTGATTTGCCCCATTGCAGTAGCTGCCTGTTCCCCCTGCATGTCCCACTCTGTGCCTCTTCCTCCACTGTGTCTGTCCTGTAGCTGAGCTGGGTGGTGAGGTCTGATGCCTCCCTCCCACAGGGTGCAATGCTGCATGGGACAGCACATCTCTTGCAAGTTTCTGGTTGTCCTCAGCCCTTGCTGATTCCTGTCATAGCGAAGAAAAACACCAAAAAGCTCAAGGATATAAAATAAAAGATATTTCCCACCTTTAAATATAAACTGATGGACCTGCTTATAAAGGTGAAAAGCAGGTAACATCGGGTCATTATATACACATAAAAAAGCATCATGTGTTTGAATTACTTCATATTTATGTTAGCATAGTGGAGGAGCAGTCTCTGCCCTCCCAATACGAGGTGGGTGAGGAGGCAACAGTGGTGGCTGCTGCCCAGCAGCGAGACCGGCAGGTCCTTCTCAACTCTGAATAGTCTGGGCACATGCAGTCGTGTCTGTGTTGCCGTCTCACTGAAAGCGCCTATCTCTATGTGAACATCAGAGCCTCTCTGCTTTTTGAGTAACTAATGGTTCCCTAATGCATATGGGGAGCAACGCCATGCAAAAGCCTGCAGATAGAAGTAAAGAAGGAGTGCAGGAGGCTGGCGGCACACTGGTGGCTACCGGTGCAGGCAGCCAACAGACGGTGCTGATGTATGATCCTGCTGCTCACCTCATGCATTTAGTGAATTATTGCATGAAAGACCACAGCTGTCCTTGAAGTCAGCAGATTTTGCAGGGTGCTTCAGTGCTTGGAAGCTCTCAGGCTTCCTCCCTCATCATGGTTTATGGTGGTGAGCAAGAAGGGAGGTGAGCAGGGGTTGTGTTACCAGCGTCAACATGGTGCATCCCCCTGGGGACCACGTGGCTGCATGTGGGGAGCACCCCAGGTGAGTAATGAGGGGAATCATGTGTGTTCAGTTACAAGCCTAAAGTGAGAGATTATACATTTGGGCTTTTCTCCTCCCTCCACATTTACAACCAGCTACCTCTGTGTAAGGGCATGTTTCCACGGGGAGGTGAAGAAGCCTCCCCATGGTGACTGAGCTGAATGCACAAAAAACAGTGATATAACGCTGCTAGAGCAATGCCTGGCCCAAGAGATAAGAGCCTGGCTCATTGTTTTGCAGAGGAGGACCCAAGCAGGAGTCTGCATGGCTTTGTGCAGGTGTTCAGGTATGGTAGAGGGATTCCTGCACTGAGGTCATTAGCAACATGTAGCGGTCTTTCTGTCTCTTTATTTCTCTATCAGTAAATGTAAAATAATTTCAGTTTTATTAAACCAAAACTTACTTGGGAATTTAAAGTTTTCTTCTACAGGTATGGAAGAGCTGTTCTTTGTACCTGATTGCTGGGAAATGTGCTGCGTGCATCTTACAGGCAGTTTGATATGGTGCAAATGCAAATCTTTATTGTGAAGGCAGGCAACAAATCAGCTTTTGATCAGCTCTGAGATCAACTCCTACTTGATGCTTGTGATGTTGAGCTGATTCCTGTAAGTGATTTTTCAAGCTCACTTCCCTACTTGGTGATCAAAGAGCAGAGTGCATAATTCATGGCCTTTCATATTCATGTTTATATTTTTGGTTTACGGTAGGCGAATGCATTTGCCATTTTAATGAAATGTATGCCCACCTACTACTCAGTTATTGGAATGAGTATTAACCTGATAAATACATGTACTTATCACAACTTGTCTTCAGGAAGGAGATTCTTTCTGAGGCAGTCTCCCTGCTGGCAGTTCTGCAAGGTTTTTGGCTTCAGCATATTTGGGACATTGGATATCTCTTCCTTTGGGGACAATTCTCCTTCCTCTACTGCTAATGCTGTTGTGTCTATAGGCTAAAAAGGAAGAGTATGCTTTGAAACTGAACACTGCGTGAGACTGCTTTTAAAGGCTTGTGTGACAGCTTTCCTCTGCTCTGGGGTGACTTGTAGGTATTTTTAAAAATTTTGTTTCTTTTTTCTTCTTTTTTCTTTCAGTAATAGTGTCATGATCCTTGTAATAGCTGGTTTGGCTCTGATAGTCTGTACTTCAGTGATGACATGATAAAGCTGGACATGAACCAGCAGTGTGTGCTCGCAGCCCGGAAAGCCAACCATATCCTGGGCTGCATCAAAAGAAGCGTGGCAAGCAGGTCGAGGGAGGTGATTGTCCCCCTTTATTCTGCTCTCATGAGACCCCCACCTGCAGTACTTCATCCAGCTCTGGGGTCCTCAGCACAGGAAAGACATGGACCTGTTGGAGCGGGTCCAGAGGAGGGCCACAAAAATGATCAGAGGGGTGGAACACATCTCCTGTGAGGAAAGGCCGAGAGAGTTGGGGTAGTTCAGCCTGGAGAAGAGAAGGCTCTGGGGTGTCCTTACTGCAGCCTTTCAAGACATAAAGAGGGCTTATAAGAAAAGATGGGGACAGACTGTAGTGATAGGACAAAGGGTAACGGTTTTAAACTAAAGGAGGGTAGATTCAGACTAGATATAAGGAAGAAATTGTTTACAGTGAGGGTGGTGAAACGCTGAAACAGGTTGCCCAGAGAGGTGGTAGATGCCCCATCCCTGGAAACATTCATGGTCAGGTGGGATGGGGCTCTGAGCAACCTGATCTAGTTGAAGATGTCCCTGCTCACTGCAGGGGGATTGGACTAGATGACCTTTAAAGGTCCCTTCCAACCCAAACCATTCTATGATTATATGATTTTATGATTCTATGATATACAAACTTACTGCAAATGAACTGGGGCTTGTAGTCAAAATGTATTGAGGAATAGTGTACCCTTTGGGGTGCTCTGAGACATGGCCTTTTCCCATAGTTAATTTTTATTTTCTTTGTCTTTTCTGCTCTTTATTCACACATTTACAGTAATACCAGTTCTGATCTGGCCATTGTACTTTGCCTCCTGAATTCTCTGTATCTGCTGTGTCTCTGGTGGATTGACCAGGGCTCTGTGCATTGCTGCTTGCACCTTGTCTCCTGCTCCTACCACAGCACAGATTAGGTTACCCTGGTAATTAGGGAGTTGCATGAACTAACTGTTTTGTGCAGGTTGCCTGCGTATCAATACAGTGGTTTGTTCCCAGAGTGGAAAGACCCCTTTCGCATAGGGATGTTGTGAGAAGGCAACAAAAATGCTCTTGAAACATGTTCCAAGGTTCTCTGTCCCTTTTTGGCCGGCCACTCCCACATTCAGGTGCTGCTGGGGCATGGGGCTGTCTTTCTCCATTGCAGGGTGGAGGAAGACTGCTCTTATCTTGTTTTCTTTATGCAGCCCAATAGCAATTTTGCAGTTTGTCTCCTGTGATCTGAGAGACACCCTTCTGGTATGTACATCCTTCTTCATGTCCCTCTCCTCAGGTACTGGGAGACTGTGCACTGCTGGGATTTTAATTTTCATTTTTTGTTTGTTTCCCACCAATTAGAATAGAGTGTTAGAATAGAATGGAACGTAATGGAATGGAATGGAACAGAATGGAATGGAGTAGAATAGTTCTAGTTGGAAGGGACTTAAAACGACCATGTAGTTCAATCAATTAACAAGGATTCAGAAACTCAGTCTTTCCTACTTGCAGCCCACACAACTACATAAAAGAAAGAGGGAGACATAAAAACTAATATCTTTTGTCCCTTTCTATGCCAGTTTTAAAGGGAGAAGGTACCAATCTCTTAAATTTACCCATGGATACAATTCCTCTTCCTTGCAAATAAAGGGGGGTTGGGAGGTAAAGTTATTACTGTTTCTGCATCAGCTCCTGAAATAGATCATGGCCTTTCTAATGACTGTGTTTGCAGTGCTCCTTGCTCTGCCTTTTAAAATCCTGCTGGCATTGCATACTCTTATGCCTGTTTCAGCATCACCAGTGGCATTTTTGTCCCTGTCAGCAGCTGCAGAAGAAGAGGCCTTGTTCCCTGGGATGTCCCCCCATGTAACTGTGCATCTGCTAGCTGTGTGACACCGGTCCCTGTTTGTGCTTCTGGGTCAGTTATCAGCTCTGAAAGGTTATGATATTCTGGTGTTTTTAAACATTGTAATAAGAAGCCTGTTTTTCCTCCATGGATTCAAATTCTGAGTCCATATTTTGTTGTCATTTGTAACCCTGGCAATACCATGGTGTTTCTTTTAGGTGTTACAGACTGAAGCCTTTTGTTAATGAAAACCATGCAAGTGGTGCTCCTGATTTCCCAGTAGGGAAGGTTGCAATGTGTAGCGTTCGCCACATATCAAGGTGCCGCGATTAGATCACTGGTCAGCCCCAGACCAGGGAAAGAGACAGATAACACACACAAGTGTGAGCGCCAACTTCCGCCTTTTATTGCGCAGTTAATTCCTTCTATACTAACAAGGGTAGGCAGGATCACAGATACATCATAAGGCTGCGACTAACCCTCTAACTTTCCGTGACATCGCGAGATCTTCCGAACGCTGAACCCTACAGCAATGAGCTACTCTACGTTCAACAGCTGTAACAGCCATCATCTCCCGCTGCACATGTGCAGCCCTTCTGCTGAAGGAATCCCAGTCCCAGCCCTGCTCAGGATTACTTCTCCATCATTTGCAGCTGAAACTCTCCATCAGTTTTGCAGTGTGTTACCCTAGAAAACAGATCCTGAAGTGGCTTCTAATTTTGCTGGAAGGACTGGGGGTTTGTTACAAGAGAAAAGCTGCTTGCTCTGCTTGCACACCCCACCTGGTGCAGAGCAAGTAGTGTAGAAAATGACTGACTTTTCATTAAAGAAACTAGAAAAACCACTGACAATTGCTAGCACTTCACTTGTGCCAGGCAATTCTCAATAACACTTACTTGTGCATTAATATGCTCATATGCTGAGCTGTGGGAAAGACCTGATCAAGGGGTGATCAGTCTTTGCATGGATGCTCATCTGATAAGTGGAGTCTTCTGTCTGTGCTGGCTGTTATGCCCGCTTGCTGTTACACCTTTATGTTGGCTTTTACATATCCAGATTTCGAGAGAAAACACTCCTGATCTTCCAGTCGAAAACAACTTCATGTAGAATTAGCTTAGCAGATACAGCAGAGTCCATGAGATCATATAATATAGCAGCTAAAATATTATTCTGCAAGGTGGTTTTAACTTTGCAGCATTATTTGCAACCTGTGCAATGAACACTGCAGTTGTTTCCCCTGATCTGCTCAGTTCCTGGGAGGTGGCAGAAGGTGCTTTCTGTGATTAAGACATGTCTGGTCAGTGGGGAGGTGGGGATGCATGGCATTTTTGGTGTATGAGTGTGGCTGGGGGATCTCCAAGCTCACATTGGCTATCAGCTCTGTAGAAGTGGAATTTGGGGCTGTAGTTAACACTTAAGTGTTTCTGAATGGACAGCCCTGGTCCTTGAACAACTGAAAGGGACTGTAGCCACTGTGGCCTCAAGCTCAGCTGGCTCCATTGAAGATGACCACAGTTCAAAAGCCCCTTCAATGGGCACATATGAAGACTTCGAAGCCTGTGGCTGGCACTTTTGGAACCCCTATTCTTGGCTTTTTACATCTGGTTTTGGTTAGTCATACATGCATTTGATATAGATTGCAACTTCTGTATGAAGCATAATACTCTGCAGTCTTGGAAGTGTTCTGCATATTGTGCTGTGTTTGAAACAAGTTTGTCAGAGGTTTGGCAAATATTGTATTATGTCACTCACTACTGTGCTGGATAATGTGAAGCTTAGCTGAATTACTTGGAAAAAAATGACAGTAATAATCAACTATCATCACATAGAGCTTTCCTGTGTTCAAATAAATCAGTGGCCAATTTCTGCCAGACTCCGCAAGGAGTGTCACAAATTATCGGTAGCTCCTTGCAGTTCTCTCCCTGGCATTTTGAACAAATGCTGCAATTTCTAAACCCATATTCTGTTTTCTGAATTCATGTAGGGCCAGATGAGTACGAGTCTTCCTGGTTTGGGGTTTTGTTTGTTTGTTTTGTGTGGGTTTTTTTGGTTGTGTGGGGTTTTTTTGTTGTTGTTGGGTTTTTTTTCCATAGAAATCCCGTTATGAATCTTTCCTGTCTATTGCTTTCTTTGGAATTAAAATTTTCTCAACTGCAGTCAGTTAATCAATTTTAGCCATGCTTATTATCCACAGGGAACAGTTTTTCCATCCCAAAATTCATAAACATTGCAGGGAGGTTGTTGTTCTTGTGCAGGCTGGCCTGATGACACCTATTTTCTTAGAAGTTTCACTTTTACTATAATTCCCTCTTTGTCTCATGACTTTTGCTGGCTTTCTTATTTGCAGACACTAGCAACTGTTACAATATTGTGTCCCTGTTCTCAAGTCTCCCTCCTCTTTAGCATTATGTGAGAAAGAATCTGTTACAAGACACTTTTTTTCTCTTTTTACTGGTGTTTTGTAACTATTAAGATCATGTACTGAAGTTTTGCTGGCAGAGGAGCCAGACTTCTCCCAAGGACGTTCCCAAGAGATTTGATACCTATTGCAATCATTATTACTATGATATTGTGCATGTGTTAATCAAACTTCTGGCTTCCAGGGTCAAAGGAAAATAATTCCTCTTTGGTCTGAGTATGATACGCTCTGTTTTGTTTGGATTTGTTCCCCACGGGACCACTTTCCTGCAGCAATTCTGCTCCAGCCGCTCCTTGTAAAGCAGGTCACTGAAGTGCTGTTTTCATGGTAAAGTAGATTTGCTGTGAGGGTGACTGCCCCTTTTGTATTTGACACTGCTATTCCAGTAGTGTCCTTTTTCAATTCTTTTGGGGAGTTGGTGTTTTTAACTATTATCACTTTCACTTGCATTAGATCTGGCCCAATTCCTTCATTTCCTAAAAGGTGATCAAATTGCTTTGCTACATATTGAACTGCAATCTGCTGTAGTCTGCCCTTAGCTCACGCTGTCTGTAGTTTGGGAGGAGTGTTTCTAGGCTTTATGATGCTGCTTTCTGGTGCTGCCAGCTGCTAGAACATCAACAGGTGATCTCACCTCTTGTCAAACTGGTCAGGGTTTTAGGACTTCTTGTAGTGTGGCCTCATGGAATAACTAACTCATGTGTGGAGGATACACTAAAGGGCATTCACCATTAGCTCTGTCTTTCTAACAGAGAGCTGGAAGTGGTTAACATGATGAGCTTTCTGTCCAGCCTGTCAGTTCTGATCTTTCAGGGGTATTTCTGCATAGTTGCATATAGCTCATGCTATATCATTTTCCCTTTTCTCTGGGGTGGCCAGGGAAACCCACTCTCCTAAGAGATGGCCTTTAGTTGCATGTACTGTATGTGCTGCACTTTCAGGTCCTTCAGGACTTTCTCTTCTACTGCTGGACATAATGCTGCTTTTCATGGCACGTGCTGTACCTTCTGCAAATGTCCTGTGTTCCTGAACTGCTTGCTTCTCACTCAGTGCTACAGGTGGCTATTGCCCAGCTGCCTTTTTTATGGGTTCTATCACATATGTGTTGTGATGGGTGCAAATGAGCTTGCTCTCCTGCATTTTGGATGTGTCACAACTTCTTTCTATTCCCCAAGGCTTCTTCTAATATTATATTTTTCTCAGTGTTTTTGCTTATATTCTTCTGAGTTTGCTGTCTTTCATATCTATCCTCCACCAAGTGGTTTGCTCCTGTGAAACAGCATCTTTTATTAACAGCAATAGCTGGGTTACCTACTCATCATGTACGCCTGGTCCTGGTCCAAAAAAGGTTTCTTTATACCAAGGCAGGTTTTGAGGAAAACCATGGCTTGTTTGCATTCTCCTTACCTCTCTTAGTGAGCTTGCCACTGGAAATGCTGCTCTGTAAATATCCTTGCTGCCTTGCCCTTCAAAAGCTAAGTAGTCCGGTCTTCCAGCCAGTTAGTTTCCTCAACTCTTCTGAAAACCAATTCAGTAAGAATAAACTTAATGTTGACCTGCAGAAGGGTTGGACTAGCAACCTAAACTAGCAGGGGAGTTGGACTAGATGGTCTCCAGAGCTCAGCCACTCTGTCATTCTGTCAGGTTTCTTAATTTCAACTTAATTGTAACTTACCCTGTTTTTATAGATATGTAGGATCCATCTAACTTTTATATTGTGTTCAGGCTTCAAAACAGGGAGAAAAGTGACAGTGCAACTCTCAGGATTTAGTGACTGCATTCAAGTCTCCCTAAAATAATGTTCCCTAAATTGTTAGCTTTTACCTTATCCGTAAATATACTGCATTGCCACCCATTGGGAAGCTGCCTATCAAAACATAAAGGGTATAGTGTTATAAAGATCCACTGCACTTTCCTTACATCTGTAATTCCTCTAACTCCTATGGATTCTCCTGTGTATTGCAGGTGTACCGCTCACTTTAGTCACTGTAGGCAGCTCGTGCTGCATCGGGTTAGCAGCCTCGGTGCACCAGGGCAGGGGGAGGGCAGCTGGCAGGGCACACCGTTCCTGTTGTTAGTGCAAGAGCTGATGATCAGTTTGGGTCTCCCCCCCCAGATCTCCCAGGACCTTCCTGCCTCCAAGGGCTGGAAACAGCAATCAAGCAGTCTAGCGGAGATGTCCTGGTGCTACAGGCAAGCTTCTGCCATGGAGGAAAACCTCCCTAGGAGTAGTTTCCAGCGCAGAAAACTCAGGCTGCAGTTTCCTGGCTTCTGCAGAGTCAAAGGTATGTGTGTTACCTCTAATAATCTGAAGTGATACTCTGCATATGTAGCTGGACACATGACAAAAAAAAAATCTCTGATAGGAAAGCGTAATTGGTGTCACATGTGCGTTTATTTGAGATAAATTATCATTAGACCATCATTTCTCTTTGAAGCCACATGATCTTTTGTAATCATTGCTCTAAACCATAACGTTTTGAGACATAAAACCTGCTAGGCTTTGCTAGCCCTAAAGGTCAGACTAGTAGGCTAGTCACATGAGAAGAGTTCCTGGAGGCTGTATTTCTTCAATATCAATATAAGGAAGATGTGTACTAGTGTATGTGTTGGGAAATTTCAAGGCCCAGCCATGAAAATTAAGTTATACTAATCAGCCGTAGCCTGAAGACACCTGCCTGTCCTGCATCTTGGGTGGGTAACACTGGACCTTTATGTCTGTTGCTGTTTGGAGCTGTGCAAAAGAATTAAGTTTGCCATATAAGAAATATTTTTCACATTTCTGAGGAATTTTGGTCTTCAGAAAAGTTATGTTTTTTTTATCTAGGGCAGAAAATTTATGTTCACCATAAAAACACTCCTTGCTAGACGAAAGAGTGAATGTACTCATGAAAGTATTGGTTCACATATGTGAAAACTTGTGATCTGAAAATGAATGCTGAGGGTTCTTTTGTTCTTTCTTTTTGCAGCTCTCCACATTGCTGATCCACTGGCTAAGACGTTAATTCAAAGGTTCCCAGACTGTTTTGTGAAATCCTTGATGCTTCTCTGCAGAGAGCAGACAGCTTGTTTGGTAACAGCTGCCTCCTTTTTGGCTCAGGCAAGTGGTTGTAATTTAAAGAGGGCATCTGAAATTTTATTTCTGGTGTTGCCTGTCCCTGTAATCATTTTGTTTAGCTGCTGTAGGGAAGCTGTATGGCTGGGAAGACTTTTCTCTACAAGCCAATCTTTTAGGCAGTAAAATGTGCACCAAGAAAAAAACTTGAAAAACAGGATCACCACAAATTATTTGCAATCTTGTATTTGTGTGTGCCAGCCACTGGACGGTAGCAGCCCATAAGCACATTCTCATCTCATGACATGTCAAGGTAAATGCCAGACCCCTTTTCCCTCCTCTGGTGGCAGCAACCAACCTCTGATACCTCCCATTTGCTTAGGAGCGAGAATGGACACAAAGGCACCTCCTCCAGATCAGATGGTGTGTGGTAACATGACTCTTTTTGTATACTTTTCCATGTGTCATGTAGGCAAAGTGTGAGAGGTGTCTGGTACCTTGTCTGTTCACACCTTAGCTAGAAGTGATCTCTGCTAGTGCTCCCACTTTACCTCCCAACACCAGCAGATAGCTGCCAGCCAGCTGTTCATCAGGCTCCTGAGCTCCTGCTCCCTTCCCCTCCCAACAAATAAACACAATATAAGCCAGTAGATGTAAGGATGGGACTATCTGCAAGGTTTCTGGCGCTGGGGCAGTGCAGGTGTGAGTGTTGACAGAGGTGACCGGATAATAGCAAGTTAATTTATTTGTTGTTGTTGTTTGTTTTTTTCTTTTCTTCTTTCATCCCCCAAAGGTGGCCATACCAAAGGCTTTCCAAGGAGGTCTTCCCTTGGTTCAGGAGGGTCTCTGAACACCCTCCTCTCTTCCTTCATGTCAGTTAGTTTCCTCTGCTCGATTCAGTCTCTTCACCTCTAGTTTCACCTCCAGTGGCACCTTCCTCCCATTGCCCTGGGCTGTGCTGGCAGGCAGGGTGTCTTCTTTGCTCCCCCCTGCCCGGGAAAGCTGCATACTGCTGCCTGGCTATGCTGAGCACGCTGCCACAAGAGCAACTTTAACTGCTCCTTGTTTCATCACGTCTTGCATATTTTTGCTAGTGCAGAAGTTAATGGAGGGTCTCTGGTGGCCAGTCTTTGTGTACTCTGGGAGTGTGCGTGAGCAGTGACAACCATCAGCCAGCCCTTTGCCTCCACCCCTCAGCGACCCGGTAATTGCTGATAGTGTTTAATGCTCACGGGCTGCTTGATTGGCAAAGGACTGTGTGGGGTTCCTTCTGCAATAATTAACAGGGCTGTGGTTTCTTCTGCTTTTATTCTTTGAGTACTCAAAAAATCAGAAATATACCCTAAAAGGTGAAGCATGAAGGGTTTTTGTGCAGGGAGAACAGAACTATTGTTTTTGCATGGACAGACTGTGAGGTTCTCAGGTGCTCTTGAAAGTATGTCTGTCTCCATTTTTCATAGAACCAAGCAAAAGTTTCCCTTCATGACTTTTTTTTTCTTAAAAAAGACTGACAAGACTAATGCCTTTCTATTTAAATTTAGAAGTCTTGATTTACTTCTTGGGTTTTGATAACAGTTTGGAACCCAAACATGTTTTCAGTCATTGATATTCCGATGTGTTTTTGAGTTAAAGGCTTTTCAATTTTTCAAACAAAGCCTAAAGATGCGAGAGGAAAATTGGAGAAAGAATGCATCTAACTACTTCAGGAAAGACCACTTCCCAGCTGTTGACCATGGAGCTACAAATAACTTTAAGCAGAGAAAACTGTACTGCAATCCCTTGAGCCTCACATGCAAACAATGTAGAGCAAGACTATGCCATATCCACCTCAATTTATAAAAATGCATAGCTATTAACAAGTGCCTGCATTCAGCCCCACTCACAAAGAGCATATATGATGTTTATCATATTATCCAAAGTCTAGTCATGTTATTGCCCAAGGCTAGGATCTTAATTGTAAATAATTAAGATTTTTAAAGGTTTTGAATTGGCTTGAAACTTGGTAAATAATCTAGCTGCAGAGCTCTGTTAAGAATGCTTTCTTTTTTTTGTTCTTGGCCTGTACATGTCCTACATACTGATGTCTAAATCAGTTGAAGAAGTTCCCAAAGGAAGTAAAAGAATAGCAGCTGTAATTTCATGAGCAAGAATATATCCATTGCAGACAACGTTTTCAGTTCTGTATATAGAGTTTTTAGGCTCTGATTTATTTGTAAGACCTTAGGAAGAAACTCAGTCATCATTTGTAGCTGGGTGAAGATCTCTAGCTAATGCAACATGTGGCTTAAATACCACATCTTACATTGACATAACTAGGCTAGCATTTCAGATATAAGGTGCAGCTACCTGCTCTAGTTTTGAACTATAAGTACCCCATAAGCACAAGATTGATTCTTAAGTGGGTTTAACAGCCCAGATTGAAAGGAGTTTGGCTTGATCTAGGTTGGTAGTTTGGAAGTACCTGTGCTACGTACCTAGGTTATTTGTGCTGCAAGGTACATACAGCTTCTGTTTAGGTAATAGAAAATTAATGGGTGGGGCCAAGCATTCCTCTTGATATCAAAGGAAGATGGAGGGCTTTGCCATGGTGCATGACTGCAGATAAGATGAAGGACAAAGCAGAAATAATAAAAGTTGAGAAAAGGGCAGCAAAATGAATAAGGAATGTAATACTTCAGAGGCTTTCCAACTAGAGAGACTTTTAAAAGATAATGAGAACTTCCAAAGAGAAAGGTTATGTATTGGACAAATGTAAAATATTCATACCATCTTCAGAAAGAACTGGGTGACCTTGAGGACTGCAGTAATCAAAAGGGACTGAAATTTAACAGCAGAAAATGAAAGGTCAGGTACTTGCTAACTAATAACAAAACCTTTATTACAAATTGGGATCTTATCAGCTGTAAATGACAGAGGAGGAAACGCTCCTGGAGGCACGGGTAGATCAGAGAGTGGCTGTAAGTATCCAAAATGATGTGTCTGTGAAAAGACTGTTCAACTAGGGTAGCTGTCTGCAGTGGTGGTAGGAGAATGCTAGAATGCGAAGAACACTAGAAATACTGATCCCAGCACTAGTATCCCAGGCTGCATTAGGCAAAGTGTTTCCAGAAGGTCAAGGGAGGTGATCCTCTCCCCCTGCTCAGCCTTGGTGAGACACATCTGGAGTGCTGGGTCCAGTTCTGGGCTGCCCCATATAAGAGAGACCTGGACATAATTGAGCAAGTCCAATGAAGAGCCAAGATGATTAAGGGCTTGGAGTGTCTGACATATGAGGAGAGGCTGAGAGAGCTGGGACTGTTCAGCCTGAAGAAGAGAAGACTCAGGGGGATCTCATCAATGTATATATTATACCTGATGGGGGGGAGTAAAAAAGATGGACCCAGGCTTTTCTCTGTGGTGTCTAGTGATGGGACAAGAGGCGATGGGCACAAACTGAAACACAGGAAATTCCATTTAAACATAAGAAAAAATTTATTTCCTGTGGTGGTGACTGAGCACAAAAACAGGTTGCCCAGAGAGGTTGTGGAGTCTCCATCCTTGGAGATATTCAAAACTCACCCAGGCACGGGTCTGATTGGCACTCTAGGTGACCCTGCTTTTAGCAGGGGTTTGGACTAGGTGACGTCCAGAAGGGCTTTCCCACCTCAGCTGGCCTGTGCTTGTGTGATTCATAGGAGATGGACTCAGGCTGTAAAGAGTGCAGAGAGGGGTCACTGGGATGAGAAGGGACCTAGAGTGCCAATCCTGCTTGGAGGGCTGAAACTTCTGTCTAAAAAACATATGCAGTGTAGGGAGGGGGATGTAAGCACCACAGAGAGAGGGGAACTATTTATTGCGAAAGGCTATGGTCACAAACTAACAGCCGAGTTTATGCTTGCCATAAATAACTGGAAAGTTGAAGTCAAAAGGGGTTATTTAGCCAGCAGAGTAATCACATTTGCTAACAACCTTCCAGATGGCAGGGACAAAAAAAAAAGATAACAAAATCTAATTTCTTTTAAACAGCTGCTGGAAATTGTTAGAAAAAAAATGCTGTGATACAATGTCTTCATGAATACTCAGTTATACAGGTCCCATTTGGGTTACTCCAGTTTCTGTCTCCTCATGGAACTAGTGAATGCTAAGAAATAAAGTTGTTGATCTCTGCAACTCACATTTGTAAGATAGTATTTGAAAAGGATTGCCAGGACTTAGAGAGAATGAGGAATCCAAACGTATAAGAATATCACCTGTAGTTAAATTGGCTGTAATTTAGAGCCACGATAGACACTTCAGCAAAACCAGTCACGGAAATAGTGACATCGCTGCCAAGAGGGACTCAATGGGGTGAGAAGCCTGGAGAGATTGCTTTGAAAATACCTAACAACATTATTAATTTTGCTTTAAGCTGACCCTTTCTTACCTTTCTTTTAAGTCCCATTTAACACATCAGAACAGGAGATTAATGGTTTACGTTCTTTCTTCAAATGCCTTGCTGGAAGTTTCTAACTTCAGCTCCAGAAAGGTGTGTTGGAAAGTGCTCTTTCACTCCTTAGGATGAAAATTCCAGCTAAAATTCTTCTTGTCCTGTCATTTTGTTGAAGATGGAAATTGGCTATAGCATTTTTGGGCTCTGTTGAATGTCTACTATGTGAGAAGGTTGTTATGAGGATAAACTACAGTTTTTGTTCCTCCATACTGTTGCCTGGCTCTAGAAAGGGTTTTCTAGCACCACTTCTTTCAGATTCCTCCAGAAAATTCACTTCTGTCCCAAAGCTCAAAGTCAAATGGACTAAACTGCATCTGGATAACTTATCCTTTGAAGATAGTCTATACATCTACATCTCCACAATGTGCAGATTATTCAAGCTATGTGGGCGATTGAACACGACAGAAATCCCATGAAATTGATAACAGTTACATTTCACACAATTGTTAATGCCAATTAATTTCTTCACAATGGATAATTACTATAATTTATATTGAAACATCTGTGGGAAAACAGAAGGCAAAGTAAAGCACTGTAGAGCAATTTTTTAGATCTGTAAAATAAATAAGTAGATAAATAGCTTGAGTCCCAGGTGCTTGAGTACTGAGCAATGCACAGGGAGTCTGCAGCATTGCGGACTTCTTCATGGTTTCTAGGTAGTGGATGTGTTGATTATAGCCAGTGCTGCACAGTTCTCAGCGACAAGTTTGATGAGTATGATTGCTGTGGTTGATTTGACCACATGGTTTCGGCTCCTGTATTGTTCCTTGTGCACTTTTCTTTTTACGTCAAGAAAATGTCTTAACATGTCAGTGCTATCTACTGTACAGCCTTTTGGGTACCTGCTGATGAAATATCCTCTGTCACCTGAGTCCGGGTCGGCATTGCTGCAGCCCCTGGGAAGCAGAGCTGCCAGAGGGCTGCTGAGATGGGCTGACTGCTCCCGTGGAGAGCTGCTCACCCTCACATGGGCATGGCTCAGTCCTAGGCGTTTTCCAGTCTGGCTATTGATACCAGGTCCCTCAGCTGAGTATGCTTGGGCCACACCAGGCCTTTCTTCCTGCCCTTTTGATGTATTCAGAGTCGTCCCTCAGCCAAAACCAGGA
Source organism: Haliaeetus leucocephalus (assembly GCF_000737465.1). Classification (NCBI taxonomy): domain Eukaryota; kingdom Metazoa; phylum Chordata; class Aves; order Accipitriformes; family Accipitridae; genus Haliaeetus; species Haliaeetus leucocephalus. The sequence continues at coordinate 580,161 of NW_010972787.1, forward strand.
ACAGCAACAGTGGCTTTCGCCTCCTCTCCAATAGTGTGTGAAGGACCTCGCACATCTGCGATATCTTCAGCTGTTTCCTGCAGCACATGGGCAAAGGCTGTTTGCAGGCAGCACAGTGAATTTGGCAGGATGTCTGACATCAAGCCTCATCTCCTTTCTGGTTCATTCACCCTGTTGGACCCACCAGGATGTGGTGGTGCTGCTGCCCAGATAATGGTTGATTCCCACTGCAGCTGAGCTTCAGTCTTCCCCATTTCTTTGATAGTTCAAACTTCTGCCAGCAAGTTGCACTAAGTTCTCCATCACACTGCAAAAAGGAGGGACACGTGTGCAGTGTTCAAAAGCTTTTGCCAGCTTCTAGGGAAGTGCTGAGGAGTAGCTGTGGATGTGCAGTGACTCACATCAGCCGGGAAGCTGATGTCTCCTAGTTATATTTTCAGGCCCACATACTGTCCAGACATTGGTGCTTTATCATAGCTTTGTTCTCTACTGTCAGAAGCATTACACTGCAAATCTTCCAGCTTACCTAGCATGCATGACTGTAAATCTTCACTTGTTTGGCTGCAAATTTAGTCAGTATCTCCAAAATTGCTCAGTAGCTCATGTTAGGAGATGATGCAAAAAATGCCAGCAGGTCTGAGTGTGAGTCGAACCTAGGGGTGAGTAGACAGAGACTCAGAAAAATTTGACAATGCAGATTTCACTACAGGTAGATAACACAGGCCTGATATCCAGCAGCTGAATACATTTGCCATCAATTTTGGCTAATAAACCATTGGGAACATTTGTTTGGACATTCAGGGTGATGAAATGCCCTCCCAAGAGATAGGACCACTGAGAAATGGATCAGCGCTTCTGCTAGATCAAAGAGTCCAGGAAAGCTGTGGTGGCCTCCCTAGTGCTCACCAGCTCGTTTCCTCATCAAAATGCAACAACCTCCTCATCCTCCCAGGATGAGGCACAAGCTGGCAGTGCTCCTTCCCGCTTCCCTGCTGCCTGCACAGCTCCCCATCTTGCTGTCCCCAGGCTGTGATCCCTGCAGACAAGCTGCTGCTCATCGCCATCCTCCTCCTAAATGAGGCACTTGCGGGTGCCACCCTTGCCTGAACCCTTCGGTGACAAATCATGAGGAACTGGTCCCCAAACATTTCAGCATTAACACAGCCTGGAGAACAGCCTGTGACTCTTGTAGCTGATGTGATGTGGGGGTCCCTGTCCCCCCGGTGTGAGACAAGGATGGTTTCCAGCCCTATGTGGGCATGGTTTGCTCTGTCTGTCTCTATTCTGATAATGCAGACATTGTCTGAGACGTGCTTAAATGGGTGGGAAACCAAATCAAACAGTTATCTTTGCCTGAAGAGTTTTATGCTCATAAAGCAATATAAGGAGAAGAATTAAAGTTGGATTTGGCTTACTAGACATTTTCAGGGCTCAAAAGTTTGCATGAAATCACTTTCATGTGCAAAACACCCTCTGTCTTCTGATGACAAGGGGAACCCAGAATGACCACAGACAGATGATCATTAAGCTGGGGGTGTTCAAACCACGATTTGTTGCCTTTACCTGGGCTCTGTGACTGAGCTCTGATTTTAAAAGAAAAATAGTAGCAATTTCATCATGTGCAGCAGCGATCACACTGAAATTATCTGCAGTTTTTGTAAACTACCCAAAAAGATGCTGAATACCTGCAAATTCCCTAACCATTCGGCAAGTTGATCTGGCCCCATGTCCACACTGCAGGGGTGGAAGGTTCTCACCCTCTCCACTTGGATCCATCCAGGTGCTTGGTCACCCTATTAAGTGTCTCAACAATGAAACTTAACTACCCCTCTTTTGCTTTTGTTTTCGAGGAAGATTGGAATACTGCAGTTGTAGCAGAAGAGATTGAGACCAGAGAGAGAATCAGACTTTCCCATTTCTGAGGGGAAGGGCTTAGTATATACTGTTAAGATGCAGGCTGCATTAATTCCTCCTGCAGGAATGGTTTTGCTCTGTGTCCTGCCTGAGTCCTTTCAACAGGCAGCACTGCAGGAAAGTGGAGCCACCCAAGCCAGCTGTTTTGTGAGCTGAGGACTGGGCTTCTTTTCCAGAGGAAACTCTTTGGTTTATTGACTGATCCAAGGGTGATGCTAGCAGCACTGCAGGTATGTAAAAGAGAATATCCCCATATTTCCAGGGGAGAGATGGTAGGATCTATTGCAAGGGCTTGTTGGGACTGTCTGGGATCACGTGTGCAGATCTGCCTTCAGACTGGAAAAAGTCTTCAGAAGGATTACTGTGGGTAACAAGAGAAGGAAGAGCATTTCAAATCTGAAAACACTAAAGGAGCTTTTCTTGTTTAGCTTAGCTAAATGGAGGCTGGAGGGGATGCAGCTGCTGTCTGTGAAAATGCCAGTGGGAAGAATGGGGATGTTCTGAAAATAGCAAAATTGGTACAAGAACTGAATGTATATAAATGGGCCAGGAGCAAAATCAGGCTAGAAATGGAAAGGTGTCTCCTCACCATTACAACAGTGAAGTCCTGGAAGAGCCTTCCAACCAGAATACAGTGATTGCTTCCAAAATGGAGTTTGGTGAGGCTGTGAAATGGCTTTATATGGTGTGGTGCCAGTGGCAGACCTCTGTCACCCGGAAGTCTATTCCTCTTGTATATCTGTTTGTTAAAATTGCTTTTAAGTGCCAATTATTTTCCTCTCAAAAGAAAGGTAGCCACCATAAAGAAAACATGGCGCACGCACACAGAGCATACATCAGCAAAGTGGCAAGGGGTCCATTAGCCTTTTTGTAACTGTGTTCAGTGGCTTGCTGAGGTCTCTGCTGAGCTGGCCACTTAATTGTAATATGTACACATATTACAGGCAAAATTAAAATTACACAGGGAAACAAAAACAAGTTAGCAAGCAGCCAGCAGAAAATCAGTGCATTAAAATCTAGTCCTTTGTGCTCAGGAACTGGTGCTGCCACAGTCTCCAGGGCTGTGTGTTGTAATTCCTCTTGGGAAGTGTGCAATAGTGAAGCTGCATCCTGTGAATCATGTCATACTGTGAAATATGGCTTTAAATTTCACAGAATAGAGATCTGCTGCAAAAGTCTTGTTTGTTCAAGGCTTATTCTTTGTTTCTTCTGTTGTCTAGAGGAGTTTAGATACGGGGTTATTAATATTTTATGTCCATTCACAGACAGGTCCTTTTTTCACTCAGGTCCCTAATAGCAGATGTTCCTTATCTCTTCCCATTTAGAGAATTACTATTACCCTCCAGCTGTCCCTGGTTCCTTTTGATTAGGGATCCAGTACTAGTTACCTAAATAAAGAGAATTTTCTTTCACATCTTGTTGCAATTTTTAAAGAATTTGATTGTCACTCAGACCTCAAGGATTCTCTACAGGGTAAATTTGGCTGGACTTGTGGATGATGGTCAACTCTAATGAAGGTGGCCTTTCCTGTTCCCACCACCTCTAACATAATTTTATCCTCTATTATTTCTTATTTTCTCAAACTAGAAAGGAGGCCTGTCTGCCATGTTTTGCTTCTTTCTGAGACTATTTTCAGAATTCCTGCTCTGGTTATTAAGCTAGCAAGGCATCCTCAGTGTTGTTTTAACTGTGGTACTTTTTTTATGCTGATGGGTGAAAAGGAACTTTCTGCTCCTTTCAAGTTAACATTGGAACAATGAAGACTGTTCATGTTGTTTATTTTCCTCTTCCTTTTTGTTTTTGTTTTTGTTTGCGAGCAGCTTGGACTTGAAGGTGCCAAAAACCTTCAGATATTCTGCTTTTTTATTCTGATAAATACACTTGAAAAAATATTTATATGTAAGAAAACACTGCAAAACTCAAATTCATAGAGCCCTGCACAGTTCTCTTTCAGTTCTCTTTTCAAGGCTTTTTCTGTAGCACTTCTCTTCCTCAGCAGTTCCATATTTTTTGAGTAAGACAAGAACATTATCTTATGCCTGAGGCCTGACTGAAGTCAATGAAAGGTTCTAAATTGACTGCAGTGGATAATGGATATAGGTGCCTCTCACAGTTCTCAGGCAGGTTAAGCAAGCTCAGTTAACTAGAAAGTATTTTTCTCAGTAGTGATTTTATTCTGAGTAATATTTTATTGTATGCCTTTTGGGTTAAAAGGGCACTAGAAAATAGTTTGGAGGTAGGAGATTAGGTGAAGGCAACTGATTGTCTGTGTTGTATGTAGACATGGTCTGTCCTCTTTTAATATCCGTACTAAAATGAATTTGGCATGCTTTGTTAGTAAGAAGTCAATGAAATAGTTTGTGCATCACAGGACGTTAAAGTGCATGTAATTCCAGCAAACCAAACAAGGGCCTGAAGTGTTAACATACAGTAACTGGGCCTATTCTGTAAAAATGATAATTCCTCATTGTAGCTGCGATATTCTGGATCCCTTCTTTCAGGCTTTTTCTTTACATACCCTGCTGTAGTTGTCAAAATTAGGTGTAATAAATTATGATGTTCTATAATTAGATGGGTAATCATCTTTAATTTTTCAGTGGACACTGCTCTGGATCAAGCTTACTTGTGTGACAAGGCATACTTCTTCATTTTTCAAATTTTTGCCCTCTCATAATCAACTGTATGAATGGTGTCCTTTAACAAAAGCATGGGACCTCTGTGTTCTCTTGTGGCCACAGTGTCCACTTGCCCCTTTTCCTATTGCTGGGGTAAGCTGGGCGCAGAAGGACCCTCTCACATGCATGAGGCTGCTGGAGTCTGGAGTGTCCTGGGGGGGAGGACACAAGCAAATCAACAGAGTAGGCTGTTGAGCAAACTTCACTTGTAGAGAATTAAGAGTCAGTAAGGTGGAACCAAAGGGCATTTTGTTCCTGAAGCACCTTCTAGCTGTTGATCTCACTGAGCAAACTCAAGTCCCGTACACTTCCACAGCCCTATTTAGTTACTCTTTGGAGCAAGAAAATGCATTGAGTTTGTAGTAGCACTAGCAGCACTTTGTCTCTCAACACAGAGCAGATTTCATCTAGTGAGCGGGAATGTTCAGATAGCTGCAATAAAAGGAAGACCAAATCTAAACTGCTTCTTGGCTGCACCTATTGGCTGTTTTTGCTATTGCTTATCAAAGGATCTGGTATCCGGATACCTTTCAAAAGGTCAAGGAGAGAAGGGGTTGCTCTCTTTCTGGGACAGCTCGTGCAATAATGTTTGGATGATGCTCAGCTATCCTTAGTGCTTCCTGTGAGTTATCTCAGTCCTTCTTTGTACGAGGCCCTTTCAGTGTACATAGTGGCCCATCTCAGAGGTTAACATAGCAATGGCCAATGCTGCCTCAGGACAAAGTCCATCTTGCCCAGGACACTGTCTCCAAGAAGAGCCAATAGTGTATGCTTGGATGAAGGCGGTAAGAGTGATCATTGCCCTAGAGTAATACCTATGATTCCAGCACTCAATGTTTTAGGGACTTGCTGGTTAAGAAGTCCCATCCATAGTGCTGTGTTTAATGGCCACAAATTGCTCATCTTCCTGGAATTTGTCTGAGCCCTCCTCAAACCTGCTTAATGCTTCAGCCTTCAGAATGTCTTGTGGCAGTGAGTTCCACAGTGCCTTCATGAATATTGCAGAAAAAGGGTTTGATTTTTCTTGTTAAGCTAGTGAGGTGTGGTGGGTTATGATTCATAGCTTATACTTCAGCATGATGAGGAGGTCATGGCTACAGAATTTGCTGGTGTGATGCAGAACTGCTGGCTAACTAAGCCCCCTGACCACGGCAGCACAGTGCTGAGGGCTTACTAGTACTGTGTGCAGCTGCGTTTGGGGAGCCAGCCTGAAGCAGTCCCTTTTCATGCCTCTCCAGTGCCCACAGCCTCTCATTGTAGCAACTCCCCCATCATGAGCACCTCTGTCTACCAAGCTGGGTGCAGACATACCCCTTCTCTCTTCCTTGAGAAGGGGATGGAGCAGCAAGCCAGGCTTTCCTGTGGTGAAAGAGCAAGGAGACTGATACTCACCCTGAATGAGATGAAATTAAAATGTCTTGTGGGCAAAAATATAAATGATGTAAGTAAGTGAGGGAGCAACTGAGAGTCAGTTTCTCTTTTGAAGCCAGATTCACTAAATGGGAGGCAGGATGAGTCCTTGGCTACTTCTTGATGTGGAACAGAACAGGCTTAATCCATTTTTCTGGCTGTCCTTGCCTAGAAAATTGTGACCTTTTTTTTAGAATCAAGCATTGCTGCAGTGATCCAGGCTGTTTCCTACAAGAGTCAACCTCTGCAATGTGCTGTGCCTGGGGAAGGACACAGCTGCTTCCCAACTCTGCTGTGCTTTCCTCGGGGGACTTGATAACATTTATGCTCTTGAGTCTTCCTGGCTTTCAGTTTGGTTCTGGATGCAGTTCAAGGTGTTGATTTTAAATGTAAAATACTTTGCATCCTAGTGGTGAACCTGCTTCTCGCTGTCTGATGCTGTGGGAGCTACGGTAACTGCCTTTAGGAATAGATGGAATAGGGCTGGTATTTCTGGATAGGACCTCTTGACCAGAATTTTCACTCTTTTTTGTCTTAGCCTGAATGGCTTCTATTATGTTTACTTTTGAATCTCACCTATTTTTCTGTGGCTCTTTTGGGAGACTCTGAGGCTATGTCTGTATTAGGAAATGAAACATGCCTGGGACTGTTCCCAACAGAGGGTGGTCCATGTCCATGGCATTAAATTCTCATCTGTCCAGCACAGAGTGGACATTAAATTCTCATCTGTCCAGCAGAGTGGCCAGTTGCTAACTGTACTTCTTAGCCTTGCTATCTCCTGTGCCTTGCTGGGGAATATTTGGGAGGGTCCTAGATGACCTGGAGCAAAACTGTGGCAGGAACCATGGTAACAATTTAACAGTCTGAGTGATTTAGTTCTGGTGACCAGGATCATTTCCCGGCACTGCTTAATTTACTAATAGAAATGTAGCAGGGATGACTGATTGCCAATGATTAAGGTAAGGTTTGCAGAAGAACTAACTAGTGATTTTGAGTTCTTGGTAACGTTTTGCTGTAAACACTGGTATTTCTAATCATTGATTTGGAGATATTTGGGAAGATCTTTTGCACAACTGGACAGCTTTGGGTAAGAGCAGTATGATTCCCCAGAGCAAGAACAGTGGTTCTTGGGCATTTGCTCTGGCTTATGACAGAAGAGGTAGGAGAGGATTATTTCAGGATGCTGATATGTCTGTGATACCCCACTGGTCGCTCAGTCACACTGCATGGGGTCAGGAGAGGAACGCTGAAGCACCATGAGCAATGGCTAATTCAGAAGGGCTTGGGAGTCCCTGAAGCAAGAAAGAGTGAGCTGGGTCTGTGAAGAAAGGTCCAGGTGACCCAGAGGAACTATTTCTGAAAAGGCAGCAAGGTGGAACCAGACTATGTCTCTGTGGCATATGGCTAGCACTATTTCTGAGAGCTTAAGTCAGTTAATCTAATATCTAGGTGTGATCAGGACTTGATTTAACTCTCTAGGATTGAAAGTTCAGGAACAACATGACATATTAAAAGTTAGAGATCAGGACAGACACTGTTTCGGTTTATTTCAGGCATCCATCAGGAGTTTTTGTTGTTGTTGTTGTTATTCTTTCATAAAGCTTACCTGGGATTTTGTGCTCCAGTTAGGGAATATTTCCAGCTCCATTCAGATATAGAAGGGCAAGGCTGAGGGAGCTCTGGTTATTGAGGGAGTAGGGGAAGATGATATAAAAGTGGTCATTTGGATGTGTTTGGCAAAATAGAGCTTTAAAGAGTAAATGCTACTCGGAAATAAATAAGCAGCCAGCACAACTCAATACCTCACGCTTCTGACAGTGATCTCTGCCTCCAGCAGCAGATTCCCAGTAGCTTCACATGCAGCAAGTTGTTATATGGTAATAATTCCAAAGTTTCTTTAAAAAGGAAACTTTTCTAATGCCTTAAGGGCAAGAACTGCCTTGTCTTGTGGGTTTCATTAGTAGCTAATACATTCTGGTTCTACGATAACATAAAGTAAATCCCAGAAATTTTGGTTAAAGCCTGACTTTTATTAATCCAGATGTTACAAAAAACATTGGTTACCAAATGCCTTTCTCTTCCCTAGCCTTGTGGCAGACTGGGTATGTTCTGTGTTTTAGGAAAGCCAGGGTGCCTCTCAAGATTTCATTAATTTGAGGTTTGCTTCTTCAAAAATTATGAGACTGTTCTGGGATCTTGAACACTGTCGTACTGAGCTTTCTTGAACACCGCTGCACCATGTATTTCAAACACACATCTGGGTTACATTTCTAAAAACCACTACACATTTATAAACTGGGAAAATCAAAGTTATGCTGAGCATGATCTTGCTTCTGCTGTCTATAGGTCAGAATAAAAACGTTATTAGGAAGTGCTAAAAAGGTTCATTCATCTTCTGTATATTGCAGCAATTCAATATTGTAATGGGATAAAAAAACACTTGAAAATCTCTGGACACAGCTTTAGGAGTTCCGGAGCATATTGGCAATTGAGATAATAGCAATGATATTCTGTGATTGATGACAGATTAAGGAAAATCTTGATTGAGAATTGATGGGCCCCCATTAATTTCTGGTTTCTGTTGTGCTGCATCTGGACCAGCCTTTGGGATTCGATTTGGCAGCTGGTTTGTGAGTCAGGAGAGACAGATGCGGCCTTAGATTTTAAACTCTCTGGAAGTGACATCTGGTTGAGTATGATCTGATTTTTTTTTTTTTGTAGTAGGCATTATAGATTTGTTGATTGTAGTGTCCTGAAAGTGTTTGGGAAATTATTTCTTTTTCCTTTTCTTTTTCCTCTCCTTGGTCAGAGAGGGTTGGCTCACCTGGTAAGAAATTCAGGAGAAGGTCATCTAAGGCCTATGTAAATAGAAATTCCTTATATTCAGGTGTGTTCAAGTGTGGTTTTAGGCCTGGGAATGTTCCTTATTCACATATGCATTTACTACAGATCATGGACTGCTTGATGTTACAGGTTTACAAATCACATGTTGGATGTATGCTTGTAACAATATTTTTTTCTCCAGAAGTTGCCCAAGTGTTTTTCAAAGATATGGAGACAGCATTGACACATAGCCAGTTCTTGAAGTAGGAGCTGGGGTTATACAAAAACACACAGCACTGTTTACAATGCTCCAAAGGGAAAACTTTATTAGGCAGAATTCACATACTCCATTTGGAGTCTGAGCAGTACAACTACTACAGAGTGATACATCATCTTTAAGAAAGAGAAGAGTTTTGTTAGAACCTCAGTTTTATCTCTCTTTTTGAAAAGAGATGCATCTCATCTCACATTGTTAAAACTGCTGTACTTTTTAAAGAAACTGGGTTTTAATTGCAGGTCTCAACCTGAATACATCCAGTGCTAGTTAGCTTATCACATGCAGCAAGAATACAGCCTGTGGGAGTAGAGCAGCAGGACTTGCATAGATTTCAAAGCTTCTCTGTACTAGAGTTAAAAACTTTGTAGGACACTTTGTGTGGTTGCCTATCAAAATTCATGTTTAACATTTCTTCTCTCAGCAGCACAAATAAAACTCAAGGGGCAAGGGGGTTATAATAGATCACTTTGTGCTAAGTTCTTGCCTTCTTGGTCTTTTATATGGTTTTTTTTGTGCAGAACATTTTATAAAGGAATGAGAAATTAGATAAATGTCACATGGCACTTCAGATCTGCATGTGGAGATTTGTATTCAAACTGCAGAAGCAGTAGGTCAAAGACTGCTGTTTACAGCAATGCTTGATTAGAGGGAAAGACTTTTTTTCACAAATCATCCAACAAAATGGAGCTCTGTGGTACTGTCATCCCTTGAAGTGAGGACTCAGCCCTAATCCTTTCAGAGCAAACTGACAGCAATTTACAAAATGCAGCCTTGTTAGCGTGATGCTCACAAACTTTTCTTCCTTTCATCTGTTCAGTAAGCTTCAGATTTTCATTTTTCTGTAACTGGCATTTGATTCTGGGGCTTCAGCTTACATCAGATACAGCCTTTCACTGTGTCTTTAGCCCCCTATTGATGACTTGCAGCGAAGGCCAACGGCATCCTGGCTTGTATCAGAAACCATGTGGCCAGCAGGACTAGGGCAGAGATCATCCCCCTGTACTTGGTACTTGTGAGGCCGCACCTTGAGTACTGTGTTCAGTTTTGGGCCCCTCACTACAGGAAAGACATGGAGGTGCTGAAACGTGTCCAGAGAAGGGCAACGAAGCTGTTGAAGGGTCTAGAGCACAAGTCTTATGAGGAGCGGCTGAGGGAACTGGGGTTGTTTAGTCTGGAGAAAAGGAGGCTGAGGAGAGACCTTATCCCTCTCTACAACTACCTGAAAGGAGGTTGTAGCGAGGTGGGGGTCGGTCTCTTCTCCCAAGTAACAGGCGATGGGACAAGAGGAAATGGCCTCAAGTTGCACCAGGGGAGGTTTAGATTGGATATTAGGAAAAATTTCTTCACTGAAAGCGTTGTCAAGCACTGGAACAGGCTGCCTAGGGAAGTGGTGGAGTCACTGTACCTGGAGATATTTAAAAGACATGTAGACATGGTGCTTAGGGACATAGTTTAGTGGTGGACTTGGCAGTGCTAAGTTAATGGTTGGACTTAAAGGTCTTTTCCAACCTAAACAATTCTATGATTCTATGATTCTATGATCACTTGAAAATGTGACAGGAACCAGTCCCTCTTCTCAGCTAGATGACATAGACGAGGCAGTGTTAATTAGCTACAGTCTATACTCTGAAGCACTTTGTGAACACTGCTTTTCTTCATACGCACGAAATGGCAGAACACAGCCCTGCCTTGTGGGCAGTTTTGAAGCCTGGTATGGAGATTTAACCACACAGTTGCAGTTCAAGCCAGTGACAATTGTGCCCCTAAGCTTTCAAACCCTGCTCATTGCTCTGAAAAAAATAATCTAGAAACATCTGACTCTGCAGTGAATAACAACATAAATGTTTGGTGCTTCTGAATCAGTTAACATCTGCTCATATGTTAGTTAATTAACAGAGCAATATTAATCTTTGGAGAATTCTTATCTTTCATCAGATGTAAAAAATAAAAGGAGATAGCACTGCTTACACAAGCATTGCCCAGGCTGCACACTGATCTTGTAGTTTTAAATTAAAAATTTGTCCAGAAAGAAAGAGCTGCATTTTGAAGCCTGCCATTGACTCCATTCTATCTTGGCTAAGGGCCCAAGTTTGACTTGTCCATATTAGTCACACCCTGTCTGGTTTTATATAAGATTCAGTTTCTCTTGACCCCTTCTAAATGACATCGTGGAGGTAGGATTACAACCTGTTCCAGATCACACAAATACATGTATATTGGCTTTGTATCTGTATATTTGACAAGTTGTCTCCCCGAATTGTTTAGAATTAGTTAGAAATGATGGAACTTCATCAGCTATTAGTCATTGTAAGGTAAATATCATGAACTCCTTTAGCAGTAGTGTCCATACAACTCTTCTAATAGCGAACATTTTTCTCTAACAACACTTCTGTCAGAAAGGAACAGTGTATAGTCATCTTCTTACTGACATGGAACTGAGATACGTGAGATGAAACTCAGCTCCAGATTCAAACGCATACATTCAGGTGTTGGCATGTCTGCAAGGTATCTAAGGTCCTGTTTTAATTTATGGAGATCTAGTCCATAGAGCCTGGAGAGCGGTTGTCTCCACCCTAAGGTAGATACTGTCCTGGTTTCAGCTGGGATAGAGTTAATTGTCTTCTGTATTGGCTTTAAGTGGCAAGGTTTTGGTAGCGGGGTGGGGGATTACAGGGGTGGCTTCTGTAAGAAGCTGCTGGAAGCGTCCCCTGTGTTCGAGAGAGAGAGAGCAGGTTTTCTGGCAGGACTTGTGACCTCACAGGGGACCCACGCTGGAGCAGTGTGCTCCTGAAGGACTGCACACCGTGGAAAGGTTGGAGCAGTTCGTGAAGACCTGCAGCCCGTGGGAAGGACCCACGCTGGAGCAGTTCATGAAGGACTGTCTCCTGTGGGAGGGACCCCATGCTGGAGCAGGGGAAGAGTGTGATGAGTCCTCCCCCTGAGGAGGATGAAGCGGCAGAAAATAACGTGTGATGAACTGACCGTAAACCCCATCCCCATGTGCCGCTGGGGGGGGTTGGTAGAGAATCCGGGAGTGAAGTTGTGCCCGGGAAGAAGGGAGGGGTGGAGGGAAGGTCTTCTGAGATTTGGTTTTATTTCTTATTACCCTACTCTGGTTGATTTTTAATAAATTGAATTGATTTTCCCCAAGCTGAGTCTGTTTTGCCCATGACGGTAATTGGTGAGTGATCTCTCCTGTCCTTATCTTGCCCCGCAAGCTTTTTGTTATATTTTTCTCTCCCCTGTCCAGCTAAGGAGGGGAAGTGATAGAACAGCTTTGGTGGGCACCTGACGTTCAGCCAGGGCCAACCCACCACATCTTCCTAGTATCTGGTACAGTGCTATGTTTTGAGTTCAGTGCGTGAAGAATGTTGATAACACTGATGTTTTCAGTTGTTGCTAAGTAGTGTTTCGACTAAAGTCAAGGATTTTTCAGCTTCTCATGCCCAGCCAGCGAGAAAGCTGGAGAGGCACAAGAAGTTGGCACAGGACACAGCCAGGGCACCTGACCCAAACTGGCCAACGGGGTATTCCATACCATGTGATGACATGCCCAGTATATAAACTGGGGAGAGTGGGGGGCAGGGGGAATCGCCACTCAGGGAACTAACTGGGCGTTGATCAGAGGGTGGTGAGCAATTGCCCTGCGCATCATTTGTACATTCCAATCCTTTTATCATTACTGTTGTCATTGTATTAGTGTTATCATTATCAGTATTAGTTTCTTCTTTTCTGTTCTATTAAACCGTTCTTATCTCAACCCACGAGTTTTACTTCTTTTCCTGATTTTCTCCCCCATCCTACTGGAGGGGGGTGGGGGTGGGGGGAGTGAGTGAGCAGCTGCATGGTGCTTAGTTGCTGGTTGGGGTTAAACCACGACAATACCTAGTGGGTCCTCATTGAATCACAAAATGGTTGAGGTTGGAAGAGACCTCTGGAGGTCATCTGGTCCAACGGCCCTGCTCAAGCAGGGCCACCTAGAGCCAGTTGCCCAGGACCGTGTCAGATGGCTTTTGAATATCTTCAAGGATGGAAACTCCACAACCTCCCTGGGCAGTCAGTGCTTGGTCACCCTCACAGTAAAAATGTGTTTCCTAACTTGTGAATAAGGATCTGCATGAATCTGGGACCGACTCAGAGAAAGTGTAACAGGTCACACAGGACACTTCAGCTGGCAACTTCAGCTGCTCAGCACAGCACGATGCAGCAAGACTGGTCTGTGAGTAGAGCATCTATTCTAGGCCAGCTCTGGAGGTTTTTCTTTAGGAATTAGCTTTATCAAGGACCAGTAAATCAAGGACCTCTGCATTGCATGTTGTTGGGCAGGACAGATAAAGCCACAGAATGGTTTTGGCAGAGCCAAGAATTGAACACATTTCTCCAAAAGGCCACTTTTCTTACTGCTTTAGTCAGTGCACCATTCCTCCTCTTTATTCAACTAGAAATGAAATGCAAAAAGTATAACAAAAATATCACTGTATGTGTTCATTCTGTAATCCAAAGGTTATGTCACTTGATGGGAGATGGAGAGTAAAACATTCATAAGGCACAGAGGCCTAACTTGTGCAATCGGTATCAAATTGTTCAGTAAAACACATGCACATAGAGCAAACTGCAAATATCACTGTATTGACATAACATGCCCACTGGGCTCAGCAACTGAAATGGCAACCACGCTATGGAGAGCACACCAGCCCAGAATTTAGAGAGAGAAATGAAGAGAGTGATCTGTGAGCAGCTAGTACACAAAAGTGTCTCCTTTCCTGAAACAGAGATGTCTTTATTACATTAGAACTGGAAGGGTACTTTATGATCATTAGCAACTCTCATTTTCATGTAAGAGAGGAAAAATACAAGTAAGCAATAGATCTCTGAATCTTCCTGCAAAAATAGCCAGAGGTGTTACAGATTAAGATAGTTTTAAACAAAATAAATCCCACCACCCCAGAATTCTAAAATCAGCCTGGACCTAGAAAGAGATGAGAAAAATACACAGATACGTGTCTTCCTCAGTGGTTTTCATTTATGTGTCTAGACACAAACAGAATTTGATGTGCTAAAATAGAGAGGGAAAATATACAGTCAAGTTATTTCTGTCTCAGCTGGACTCAAGCGATGCTGAAGACTAGTGCAGAAAACCACCTGGCAATTTATCTAAATAAAAAAATGAAGGTTTAGCCTTTTCCCCTGCTGTTGCATAATACACTCGCTGTGCTTTGAGCCTAAATTGTGTTGCTACCTAAATTCAGCTATGAAGCTGGAATTTCTGTGCTAGGTTCCAGTTATAAGCAAATGTCTTACTGTAAACATGCTTCTGTGCAGTGTGTTGAAGGCTTTGCAAACAGATTTTTTTTTTTTCTTTTTTTGCTGTGCTGGGACAATATGAATGAGCTCAGTGAAACAATGGTCAGTTATTTTTATGCTTACTCTGTGATATTTCTCAGGAGCAGTGATTTATAGGTGCAACGAGCTGAGGCTCTTGCACTGGTGTTCTCACTATTTACTGATGATAACGTTTAGCTAATTTTGTTCTCTGCAATACTGGACCCTATAACTGCAATAATCCAGAGGGTGATTCGTACACAGCCCATTATTTTTCTTCTGGGTTATGGTGCTTTATGGTGTCTTGGTCTCTGAACAGTGCAGGCAGTAGTGAAAATGCTACGTAAGAGCTTCTACTGATATTTTTTTCTGTACAGCTGGGCTGCTGAAGTTAATGCTAAGGTAAGTGACTACAGATGCTTTAGGCAACCACAAGGTCCCTTTGGTTTAATCTATAGGGAAGCTGAGTGAACATCTGGCCTGCAACAGTAATATCTGCCTAGCAAGAGGCAAATACATGACATCATACTGCACGTGCTGGTCAGTGCATGACACACGTATTCCACTCTCTCCTTTTGTGTCGTGGAACCAGGCAATTCTCCCTCAGCTCATCCCAGAGTTGCAGTCTCATGAGTATCAACCCATAATTACCTCAGTAGGTCAAACTTACATTCAAATGTGCTGTTCTTCTTCATCAAGGGCAACAATAGTAGTAGTGTGACAAGCAACACCCTTAAAGCCTTGTATTTGTTGTTTAGGACCAGTGCACTTCCAGAAAAGAGTATCTTCAGGACAATAAAGCATGCTGAATGCGTATCTAATCCCTCCCTGATGCCTCCTATTCCTTACATTGTGGAAAGTCCATTTTGCTCACTCCTGGATGTCTGTCTGACTCCCCAAGACAGCTGCTAGCTTTTGAACTTCTGTCTTCTTTTGATGTCCAGTTCCTGCCTGGGCCAGAATGAAGGATGGAGATCTGTGGGGAAGGATAGAAAAGTCTGGTCTGGCCAAGTCTCACAGCCATTCAAAGTAGCTTTGCTATTTTAAAGCAAAGATATTAAACTATATTTATATAGCATATTAACAGAATATATTAATATATTAACAGATCATATTAATTACAATATAAAATGTTATTTCTGTGACACCAAAGAGCAGGGCCACAGCAATGTCTCCCTCTCCAAACCCAACATGCTCCCTCCCCTCTTTCTCCCTGGCCAGGCTTTCCGTCTCCAAGCATGAGCTGCCCCTGCCGCCACCTCCACTTCTCCTGCCCCAGCAGGGCTGGCGAGATGCTGCTGGAATGGGTAATTCATCTCGGTGGGGCAGTGGGGAGGTGCCACATACAGCAAAGGAAATGGGGTGCCTTTGGTGCTGAAGTGAGTTGGACTGAGAAGACCTTTAGCTGACTCTTGAGAAGTGCAATAAAGAACATCTCTAAGTGATGGACACTTACAGAGCACATCAAGGTGCCTGAATGCTTCCAATTTTGCCTGAAACGAAGGCTTCTACCATATGTTCCATAATGCTACATTGGCTCTTGATTAAGTTTGTTTGCCATTCAGTTTCCAATTGGTTTTTTTTTCCCTTTTTGTTTTGTCATTTGCAGCATGTACTTGTTTTTTTATGACCCTATTGCACATGTGCTTGAGTGTTCTGGCTTGTGCAGAGACTTTTTCTGCAATTGCTTATTCTGTGATTCTTCTTTACAGAGCTGCAAGCTCACATTAATGTCAATGAGTATCCTGACATATTTGCATTTTGTGATTAAACATGAATGAACAGATCCTTTTACTGATGTGCTCAGAGACAGTGGTGAGTGGTGTGGTACAGCAACCTGGATGATCCAGATTTGTTATGACATTCTTCCTAAATTATTGAATCCATCTTGCTCTATGCTAATTAGATCTCTCTGTTTGGTGATAAAACTAGAACTGGCAGAAAAATGGGAACTTAATTAACTTTCATGAAACATTTAGACAATAATAGACCTATGAACTATTAGTAACCTGGATTTACAATGCACAAGTCTTACAATCTGGTTTATTTTTAAGCAGTTGTAAAATTAGTGAATAAATGAGTAATAAATGCAATATATTTGGGTTTAAATAATTCCATGCAGTATGTTCTGGATTTTTGCATTTAAAAAGTAGTCTTTATATCTTTATTATGAAGATTATGGCTTAATATAAAAATAAAAATGTGTGCCCTAATGAATCAAAATGGATTAAATTATTGAGAATCTTGTATGGGATTTTATTTGATCTAATTTTATTGAATATTTTCCTTAATGATCTTGAAGAGGGAGGAAGCTGCATGATAATGAAAGTAGTAGTGTTATTGAGACCAGAGAATAAATGCAGATGATAAATGCTACAAAGGGATCTAGACCTACTGGAAATTTGAGCAGAGAATAACTAATTAAAATAAAACTTAAGAGTTGCTAAGTAGTAAATACAAAGGCCAGAGATCTGCAAGAGCAGAAACTCTGTGTAAATTGAAGAGAATTCAGAAAAGAAGGAGAAAAATTGCTTGATCACTGTAGAGATGGGCACCAAGAAAAGATTAAAAGGGCAATTCACCTGCACTGCTTTGTGATGGGAAGAGCTGTGGTCAAGGCTGTTACATTCTTATGTGTTGTTTCATGTGAAATCTGTGTCAGAGTTCAGAAAGGAGCTTTACCAGGATAATGTGAGAGCTGTGCGTCTTGCCTGCTGACACATTTCTGCAAACTAGTTCTGCTCAAATGCTCCAGAGGAATTGCACTTTGGTACAAGCCTTGCATATGAGGTGTCTTGGGAGGGAGAGGAGGCATTTGTCTGTGAAGGTTTGAAAGGCATGAGTTGAAAGGATCAAATGCAACACTAGCAAGACCAAATTCCAGCCTGTCAGAATGAGTTCACTTGTTTCAAGAGCAATGCAAGGAACAAATGAAGAAGAGAGCCAAACTAAAACCTCAAATCCAAATGCTCCACAACTGTTTTGATTCACGTACAGGCTTTGTGTTCACTTTCACCGTAAGGAAAGAAACTACACACTGGATGTCAACATCTCCCAAGTGGTGGTGAAGATCTCTTCTTGACCCCCCCCACTTTATAGTCCCAGGATCTAACTGAGTTGTGTTGGGTTTTCTCCTTTTTTTCTGCACTGCCTTCTTAAGTCCAGTTCTCTTCCACCCCTCCAGTCAGCCAAGGTCAGCTCAGCAGGAAGACAGACCTGCTCTCCAGAGGAATTTGGTTGAGCACACTGCTGATGTGGCACTGTAATGTATTAGGTCTAGGCCTGACCTGGAGCACAAATGAGCATTAGCAGGGGAGAAAAACAGAAGCAAGCTCTTTTTCTACCCTGTAACAGCACAGTATCATTGCATATTTTTTTGTCTTTGGTTTCAAAATCAATGAAGTGGGACGTTTCTGTCATTACTGCAATCAAGATGTGGTGGTAAACTGGTATTGTTTGTTTGTATCTCCTTTTACCCATCACTCTGCAGACATGGTACCATGTCTGCCCAGCCTCCTTGTGCTGCAGTTCAGCTCCAATGGGTACTAGGTGAGTGCAGCTGGGAACAGTCTCTGAGCTGCTCTGAGGGCCCACAAGTGCAGTGGGGATGTCTGTTTGCTGTGCACAAAAATGTAAGGTATTTGGATTCCCATTCATCTTTGAAAACCTTTCTTTAAATAGAAGTAAAAAGATAATTACAACATGATTCACAGTAGTGGTTAGCCGCCTCATCTTTGGATGGTCAGGGAGAAAAAAGGAGGGGAGAGGAGGAATAAGTGTCAGATTTTCAGTTCCTGACCCATTACCCAGGTACGGTGTGACCCTGTATGAGCCATTTCAGTGCCTGCTATGGGCCTGAAGTTCAAAACCAGAGACAAGTGCTTCAGCCTGCCTCATAGGCAGGGCTGCCTTTGGTAGCTGCTGGCAGCCTGTCGTTTTAGCATGGGCAGCGAGCGTCCCTGCTGTCCCAGGGTAGAGCCAGGGCCCGGCCCTGCAGACTGATGCACAGATGCAATTGCTCATCATGCTTTTGAACCCAGATGCCAGTGTCTATTTTAGGGTCTGTAATGGTTGGATCAAATGCAACCCTTTATTTCTGTGCCTCTGACAAATCAAGGCGATATTCTCCCTTGTCCCTAGGCTGGGGGTTGTCTTCTGCTGCTTCCCAGAGTGAGGCCCTGTACTCATTAGGAACAGTATATATAATAGTAATAAAAAAGCCTAATATGAGAGCTTGCAGAATGCCCTACATAAAAGACTTTTTTTACAGTATTTTATTTCATCTTGAGAGAACTGTGTCTCCCAGAAAGTAGCTCAGAGATTGACTGTGCCCTCTCGCCCTGCTGTCATTGCACGTAAATCTAATTAAATTAAAGGTTCAGATTAACCAACACAAAGGTCTCCTCTGTAGGACTCAGTCCCACACTTTCTGTTGTATCTCATTCCATCAATTTATTCAGTGTCATGTCTCATTACTCTGCATCACTCACTACACTCTGAACAATGAGACGCAAATCGTTCCTGCAGTGCCCTGGCACTACCACAGCAAACAGCACTTGAGGGCATCAGCAGCTCCCTCCCAGGACTGTAATGGCACCTCTGCAAAAAAATTCAGAATTGCTTGCTGGGACTACGTGAGAGAATTTGCTAATACAGTTCTCTAGGAAGGCATTTACTGCAGGACAGAACTGGAAGTGTGAGAGCATTGTCAAATGCTTTTTTCTCTATAATAAGCTGACTGAGCTAAAACTTTACTACCCTGGAAAATGCTCTGTGCATTCACTTTGCATTTTACCTTGTCTGAAAATTGCCATTTTGGGGAATGGACATTGAATATGTATACTTTTAAACTTAAAATAATTAGTGGTTATTTTCAAATAACTCTCGGGAACCCTCCAATTTCTGCTATTTTTGAGCTGGACTGGGATAAGCTGAGCATTCCTGCTCTTCCATCAGTTTACATGATTCCACCATCATATTTTCTTTAATTTTTTGTTCCATTTTTTACTCACTAGTGTATTGCGGTGTCAGTTGCATGCCAGCCTGAACCTTGCTTTCTTTAAGCAGGCTTCCAGTTCTTTCAGTGAACAGTTTGTCAGTAGCTGTTGTGTGCAAGGTTTATGCATACAGACAAACCTGAATGTTTCAGTTCTTCTGACTGCCTGCGCTTTAAGAGTTCCTCTAACTCTGTCTGTTGAGATCTATCTGATAAGAAAGTCCTGTAACATCACCTGTGTACATTGAGAGAGGGAGTCTAGGATTTATATTGTTAGGTGTATAGATATACATCTGAATTGCTATCCACAAACAGGTAAGAATGATCATATGTGCAAGCTGTGAAGGAAGTTGATAAGCTGCATTCTTGCAATCAATCAATCACTCAATCAGCCCTAACTGCATCTTAATTTAAATATGAGTCAAAAATATTATGTTGTTGTTGAAACTACAATAAAATAGCACACACCAAACTATGATGTATGAACAGAATACCATAGGGCATACGAAGCAAAACTTTCTCAGCCTCATTGAGATGTCTGTTGCAGCAATTGTCCTCTTTCAGGTACCATTCTACAAGTTCAAGGCAGACCAACTGGAAAGAAGTCAAGGGAGAAGTAGAAAAATGCCTGAAACCTAACCCCGTGGACTCGAAGGGAAGACTGAAAGAAGTGGGTTGGACGGAAGGAATTAGAGAAGTTACTGAAGTGAGACACAATAATCTTCAAATATGTGAAACAGAACTGCACAGAAGGCAGTCAAATGTTCTCCATATCCATTACAAAGATGAAGTAATTGGCTTAAATTCTGACAAGGGAGATTAGGCTACATTGCTACCAGTTCAGCTAGCTGAGCTCTGGAGTAGACTGTGGGGGAGCCTGCGGTTTCTTCCTCACTGGAGGCTTTTAAGAACAGACAACCATATGCCAGGCTGGCACAGATAGAGCCGATCCTGCCTTGTGCATCGTGATGAGCTAGATGACCTCTAGACCTCTTCCAGCCTGGTTTTCTTCAGTCCCTAGGAAAATTCTGGAACTGTTTGCTGCTGTCTAATGAGGACAGCAGTGAAAACCCATTCATTGGTGGTGATTTGTTTGGGATGCTTTTACTGCAAAAGCTAGCAACTTTTACTTTCAGGTTTGTACTTTTGTACTTCTATGGGTGAGGAAGAAAGGGAGCAAAGGTAGAGGTTGGGCTACAGTTTATTTAGTTGTGTAGTCTCTTAGTTACCTGGTCTAGCTAAACACGATAAAAATGTCAATACAGGTTCCAACTATGTCATTTCTCTCAATCAGAAATTAAACTTGCTTCTGCCAGCTGGGTCCCTTCCTTTTGATTGATATAACAGCACTGAGCTGTTCATCATTTTTCTTTGCTGGCCAGCCCAGGGAAGCAGCTCATTGAAATTCTTTGGGGTGGTAATTTTGTGAGAAGTGCTATAGAATTGCAAATCATCATGCTGGTTAATGTAATACCTTTCAGCAAGTAACAATATATTTTGGCTACCCAATATCTCTTTTGTTGCTTCATCTTATTTCCAGTGATTCTTGAAAAAAATTAGTTTTTACAGTTCTTTTCCCTTCTGATGACTTCTTAGTACTATCTTCTGTTGTTTGTCAGGTGCTGGAGCTGTCTAAATTATTATTGGGAATATATAATCTGATGAATGTGCCAGCTTCTATTTGAAAATAGTTTTGAATCAGCAGGGATTTCTGCAAACATGGCTGGTATTTATAAGTGATTGCTAGTTTGGAGGAACCTGCTGATGGCAGGTAAACCTCAACAATTCATTATTCAGGTGGTGTAACTGAGCTGTTAATCCACAGTGTTTCTGTTCCCTGACTAGAGAACTGAAAGTTTTTAAACAGGAGAATGGTGGATAACAAATGAAGAGTAAGTCTTGTGTGCAGGAGAACGCTTCTCCATAAAGGGAAACACAACAGCTTTCATCCTATAAGCAAAATCCCCTTTGTATGCATGTTTGCAGATATATGTATACATTAATGCCTATAAAAGCCATTTTGCATTCAAGTGCCAGTTGCCCTGGTTTTGAGCCAGAGGTAGCAAAGCGGGGCCCATCTCCCCCCTTCAGATTCCCTCCTACTCCCTCTTGGCTTCTGATAAAGCTGAGATGCAGATGGCAGGCTTTACAGCACATTAGTTCCTCTCCTACCTGTATCAGGGGTACCAAGGCTACTTCAGAGCTTACAAAAAGTGTTCATGTTGGTTTAGAGGGTGGTTCCCAGCCATTTCCTCAGTGTTCTCAAAACATCTGCATGGGATCAGCAGATGTGATGTGGACCCCAAGGCAGGGCCACAGCCTCCAGGAGCAGCAGCTGGTCACCACTGGGACACCCTGCAGTGCCTACGGTGATGGGAAATGCTGGTGACCAGCCTACTGAAGCCTGCTTTTGGTGGCTAGGGGACTGTAAGAGATGCATCCTACAGTGTATCTTGGCAATGCACAAGCTCAGCGCTTGCTTGAGGGATCCTTGCTAGCTCCTGCAAGAAAGCAGCCAGCAAAACTTAGATCAGCACTTCCTAGTCAAAATCCATTTGCCCACAGCTAAGCACCAGTGATATCTCAGCTAAACTTTTAGAAAACTCCTTGTCCCATTGCTAACTCTGCAGACTGGATGCTGCTCCACTCAGTATCTATTGCATCCTTCTGGCACCTCTGCTTTCTCAGCATCTTCTAGTTTCCTAGTGCTTAGACTTTGTCTTTGATTGCTATAACCAAAAAGTGTGGATCTTTTTATACTGATTTCTAACACAGTCTGCATTTCTATACTAGTATTTGTAATATTTCTATTACAAGCTATCATTGTCCTTTCTGTCTAGGAGATGCAGGAATCTTTGTCTTTACCACAGTGCAAAAACTTCAATTTCCTTACTGTCTGCACCATTGATTTCCCACAATTCATATCCTCTAGTTGTTATGGAAAAAATGAGGCTTTCAGTACCTTTGCATATTTTGAGATACTGCAAGTTTTTCCAGACTTTCATGAAGGAGGACAGGGTTGCCTCATCTTTTCGTAGTTTCTCTGTGTCAGCTTCCTTGCTGAAAGAAATAGAATTTCTGTTTCTGAATTATTGAACGAAACTATAACATTTACCTTTTGTGTATTATTATATTTGTTTGCATATTGTTTTTAATTTTTGAGTTATTTAGCTTGCTACATTTGGAAATAGCCTGTATTTCTCAGTAACATTTTGTACTGATTATAGCATTGCACTCTTTGAACAAGCAATCAGAGCAAACAATACCCTGCTATCAGTGAACTGAAGGTCACTTAGGATGTTCTGCCACAGAAAATCAAATCCTCCCTTGGCAAGCTTTACAAAATTATGAGAATACTGGGAGACATTCTGGTCTCTTTTTGTCCTAGGATTGGTGAAATGAAGAGTTGGCCATGTGCTAACTGACCCTGCCCATCAGAAAGTGCAAGCATCAGCAAGGCTGGCCCTAATTGTTAATCCTGGCTGTGTAAAAAATCCTTGATTTTTGTTTTTGCAAACCTGCATATTTTCCAGTGTGACCAGAGATGTACCAGGCATGGAACAACAGCTTTTGGGCACTCCAGGTAACTTTTATGCCATTGTGCTCCATCTGGGCTATTCCAGAGCAGCAGCTGGAGCTGTCCCTGTGAGGGCAACTGAGGGTTTGAATCTCTCAGACCAAAGAGGACATAGTCTCTATCACCCTAACTGCTGAACTGTTTCCCAGAGGGAATGTTATGATTGCCTTGGTCTGGTTTGGGGCTGTAGGTTATGATATCTGATCTCCCATACATACCTCACTCAGGGTGCAAGGATGGAGTCTCATGTCCAGAGAGAAGAGAAATACCAGACCTGGTCCTCTGCAGTATTCCCCTTTGGTGGAATTAGCCATCCTGCATGTCAGGTGCTGGCTCATGGGACTGACTCCCTTGGAGTGTCCTCTGCCTCCTCCGTTGGTGCTTGGGAGCTCAGGGCTGTTTGCCACTCCTGACTGCATATGCCTCGTATTTAGGTGTGGCAAAGAGGAATGTGGCAGTGCCAAAGTTCTTCTGTAGATATAGCCCTTAGCACTTATGTGAGTTTAGTTATTTAGTTCTTTTTTTTCCGATGCAGCTTAATTAAAATGTATCATAGCTTTTATTTTTGTGTTCATGTTAATCCGTGCATGTTCAGCTTCTGTTTTGCATCTATTTCCCACAAACCCAGTAGGAAGTGTAGGCAGCTTTCTCCCAGCCACACTGAATTTCAAGTGTTTCCATATAATTTGTCACTGCTCATCAGAATGATTGGGATTTTTTTAAAATGTTGATTTATGGCTGTTCTCTGTAAGTGGCCTCGGTGAACTTGAATGGAAGGAAGCTCTTAAATCTTGTATTTGACTCTTGGAAATAAAATTGTAATTATCAAATTGGGAAAGAAATGGCAAATTGCTTAAATTACTCTCCATGATGACACACTCTCAGCATAAAATAACCTGCTCTGAGGAACCTTCAGCCTTGCTGGAACATAGGTCCCCTGGTGAACCCATCTGCCATCACCAGAAACACATAACAAAGGAAAGTAACTGAATGTTAGATGACCATGGTTGCACACTTCGGTGCTGTCATATCATCTGACTTGGTCATGAAACAAATGGCCTTGAAATGCCATGAGATGCCTGAATCAAGGATCAACACTCACCACTGGCAAACCTTGATTGCCATCCACAGCCTTGCAGTTTGAGTACTCTGTTAGATTAAAACCATATTTTTTAGGAAATAGAGGGGAAGAAGTTCATGTTATGACAAGATTTTAAGTGAGAAGGGAAAGGTGAGGTGACATCTACAGTGGCAACACTCTGTTTATTAACTCTACCACTCTGATTGTAATCTGTAAATACAAAACTGGGGCTGCAGTGACTGGACTGTGCTTTTTTCCACTTTTTGACAGAGCATGTTGGTGAAAAAAGCAACCAAACAGCTCGGATCATAGGAGCAGGCAGATGAATGTGAATGTACTGGTTTCTGTGGGTGAACTGCTGGGCTCTACTCAATACCTTCAGCTTATTACTATATTACCTGTGTTTTACAGACACGAAGCACAGTGCTGCCATTCCAGGATGATTTCTGCCTTTGGTAGGGAATTTGATTTATTTTACTACTTCTGCCAATTAGGATTTTGACTTTCATGTGCTGGGCAATTGTGTCTTCATGTATTTCCTAGAAATGATTCTCTGCTTTGGGTTGTAACATAATTCTTAACACTTGGGGGAATTGTAGCACTCTGTAAGCTATGAGGCTTACATTTCCCCCTATAATGTGCTCAACAATAGCCAAGAAAACAGAATCACTGTTTTTCCTTCATGCTTTTCATTTCCTAGCTATCCAGGTTTTGCCAAGCTCAATGCACATAGCTGTATTTAATTTAAATACAATGCAAATGCAGATGCACATAAAAGATCAGCAGAATTAATTAGGTTCAGAGTGCTGGGAGAGCCATTGGGAAGGTTCTCACCAGGCTGATACTCCCCGTCAGCATTTCCTACCCACTCTGCTGGGTTTGTAAGCTCTGGATGACATCTGACTCAAGCACTCCTTTAATTTATAGCACTGACAATTAAATGGCAGTTCTCCAGCCTCTGCCCGAGGGGGTAGAGCTATAATAGGTTTTAGAGGTAAAGCTACTATATTGCAGGATGAATTTTGTATAAAACACTAATGTTAACACATTGATGCCCTTCAGCAAATATAGTTATTCAATAAGTTAAAGCTTTTTATGATATTCTCCTTGACATTTAATAGCATACTTTAATAAATTAATGTACCTATGCAGATTTTTTCTGCCGGCGTTTAGCCATCCAAAGTAGCTCTAATTTGCAGGTGTTATTTGCTGTGTTTGTGATGAACAAATAAAATTAATCGATCAAAGGCTCCAAACACATTGGAGTTTTGAATACTTCTTTGATTTCTGTAATCACTTTTTTAATGGCAGATAAACCAGAGCTGAAACAACATTTGGTTTTAGTGCAGAGAATAGTAATTATACAACTGCTTTGTTGGTGCTTTGAGTGGTGGTCACTGCTGTGCTTTATGCATCTGCAGCTTAGCTGATTCCCTGGGACCAATTCACCCATTACTCTGAAAGTCCTTTAAAATTTAGTAGACTGAAACAGTTTGGGGAGTACAGAACTGTTCTGTGATTCTGTAGCTGAAAATGGAAGAAGAATGTAAGACAGAGGGATATTGCTAAGATAGTATGGCAATATCTGCCAAGGTGCTTAACAGAAAGGAAGCCTTGGTGCAAAATTTTATATATTTATTTGGGAGGAAGGTTGGAGGTGTGAAAGGAAAGCTGCAGCTGGGACCTTATTCTTTACTGCTGTATTCAGATAAGAACATGAGCAAATAGTGGTGTTTAGTAAAAAGGTACCATCCCCCTTTTGTGTGGCAGACTGCAAGCTGGAAGGGGAAAATGCTGTTGCTGCTGCCCCACAGTTCTGTGCAGGAGAGGACAGATTTAGGTTCTCCACGTGAGCCCCACTGCTAGTGTTTGCATCAGGCAAGCACTGTATATTACTTCACTACTTGCTTTTAAGCTGTTTCTGCCTAGCAGTCAGATTGCAAGTTGCTTTTCTAAAAGTACAGGGGCTGGCTGGATTGCACTGTAGTGATGGAGTCTATGCTGATTTCTTTTGAAAAATACCAGCTCTAAAATAGCTATTTGTCACTTAACTCATGTAGCGCAGAAATACTCATTACTGCATTGCTGCTGTTTGTCAACAGGTGGGGTAAGCTATCTCCAGGCTGCTCTGTCCCCCAGCACTGGTGTGTTCTGTAATAGGGAATATTGAGGAGATTGAATCATACTTTATAATGGCTGAAGGCAAGTATCAGAAGGAAGAGAATTAAGGATTTTTCCTTTGTGCTTTTCATGTCCTTTGATCTGCCACATAACTGACAGAAGGCCCTTGACAGGGTCAGAGGGGCTACTTTTAAGGCAATGGACTCCTGCAGTCTGGATATGTTTGCACCTGGAATTGGCTACTCTGTGGTCTGACTGACATTTGTTTGGCCTCTTTCTGTTTAATTCCCACACACTTTACTTTGATCACACTACCCTTTTCCTGCTCAAATTATAATGCATTGAACATCTCTTGTGCCAGCCCTGAGCCACACCTGCATAAAACCACTGCTGTGGGAAGGGGCTAACAATGTTAATAAAAAACTTTCCTGTTCTGGGGTTCTGAAGAGAAGTCTGCTTCATCCTGAGGTCCAGCTTTCCCTGCTAGATTTAAGCAGCAGTAACTCCTGTTAGAGCTATGCAAATGGAATCAGGGCCAAAAGATCTTTCCCAGCATTTATTAATTTAATTTCTGTTCTATTTTTAGCCATTGATTTTTGCAATCAAATCCCACATATTGCCTTTTGTCCAGTCAGCACTGCCCCACAATCAAGTCTTTCATTAAAATTCATTGTTGCAATGCCAAAATATGAAATATAGTTCTTTATCTGAAGTCAAACATTTTGGCTATATAACCATCCTGGTCAAATTAATTCTTCCTGTTGGGGACAGCAGGAATGGGTGCCAACATTTAAAGTCTACTTCAATTTGCTTTAATTGGGTGTATAATTATTTTCCTACAACTAGTCAATTCCCATACTATAATTGCAGTTACCAAATAATGAAAAGACTGTTTAGAAATTTTGAAAAGCAAGATCTTGTTAAGATTTTGTTAAAGAAAAATCTCTAACTATTTCAATTTCTTTTAATTTCATTTTTCAGAGGATTTTTGCTTTCTGACATCCTAAGTCAAAGGTCAAAATGCACAAAGGCAATTGGCAAAGATAAATATCTTCAGGATGATTCATAACATCCAGGGAAAGACATATTCTCTTCTGATTCAAAACATTCCCCAATGTCTATTTGTTCTGGAGTAAGTGCAGTCTTGTAGACTGTGACTGCAGCTAGCATGGTGTAAGGAGAGAAAACTTGCTGACTTTGTCAGCGGTGTGTAGAGGAGGTGCACAAGCCAGAGGGAAGCGCCTGAGACCAGTTTCAGACAATGTGAGGATGTGCAAACATAAGTCATCTCCATGGGGACATAAAATCTGTTGGATCATAAGGGCACAATGTGGTACTCTCATTCCTTGGACCTTTGCTTTCGTGTCCAGACAGATTTGAGCACAGACTTTAGGCTTTGACAGGCTGACCAAGAAAAACATTGACAATAAAAACATAAAGAGGTGTTGCTCAGCATTTTACTTGGTGCACTAACATCTCACCCAGCTGAACAGAGAACCTCACACCTCCTGGGGCTGCTGTGGCAGAGGGGCTCAGACCAAAGATTTTGCATTCTTCTCATTTGCTTTGTAATCAAGACTTGTCATATGTATATTAACATGACAGCAGAGCTTCTGGGCCATCATGTCACCCCAGGAACTTCCCAGAGATGGGTAAGACCAACCGAGGAATGAGAGTGGTGCAGAAGAGGTGGCAAGGGGTAAGAGAGCAGAGGATCAGCTGGGCATTTTCACAGAACCATAGCAGAAGAGCTGCAAAGAAGATCTGATATCTTATTTGCAGCCCCAGACTGGCTATTGTGTGGCTTAGAGCTTCTACATATCCCTGGTGTGAAGCTCAGTTTGGGTAAGTCATAGTACATCAACCAATCCTCTTGTAAAACCAACCCAACTGATTGAATAGGAGGATGTTAAAAGCATTTGGTCTGTGCCATCAGAATATAAGGGAGGCCCAGTAAAGAAAATATCAGGTGATATGAAGTGTGATAATGCTGGTGTTTTCTGTGTGATAATAACAACAACCCAGATCACAATCCTGCCAGCACCATCTCTATTTGATGTGGAATATTTAAGGCATAGACAGAGAAAAATCTTGTCCATACAATTTGTGTCACAGCCAGCAACCTGACTCAGAGCTTCTGCCTCCATGACTTGACCACCCTGCAATGCATTTGCTAAAAGCTAGATCCCAGTCTACATCTTTTGCTGTTGCAAAATGACATTATTTTCCCCATTTCCCCATGCACAATGTGCTTCCAAATGTATCCCAACAAAACAGCAATTAACATCAGCACAGACTGACTAATACATGCCAAAAATTGCCAGAAGGATAACCTGCATCCAAATGGGTAGATAATAAACCTGTCACCATGGTAATCCTAAGCTCAAACAAGAGTTTTCTTATTCACAGTCATGAAGACTAGAAAGAGAGTCTTAAAAGACGCATCATCCACATGGCAGAATGGAAAGAGAAAAGAGCAGTTAAATGAAGTTCTGTCTGTGGAGCAAAGCCAGTTATCCATAACAATCTCATTGCCTGCAAGATGCAAAAGCAGGATTTGTGATGGTGTGAAATAATAACAACGAACAAGATAGGAGTGAAGGCAGGGTCTGGAGAAGACAAATCCTGCCATTAGACTGTGACTATGAAGTGGAACTGGAGGAAAAAAAGAACAGGAGAGAAAAAAAAAAAAATCATCTGTGAAGCTAGCAGCAAACAATTGCCACAAATAGCTGCAAATGCAGGAAATGAACTTCAAAGCAATTACTGAAGTAAATTAAGTGACAGTTGACATTTATACCAATGGACTGAGAGGTTTTCCAGAGAGGGAATGGGAGGAAAAATCATAGAAATTAAGAAAGCTGAACTTTTCATTTGAATGCTTTTAAGTACAAGGCCCAGGTGTTTCTTGAGCTTTGTATCTGGATTTGACTGGATTTGCTCCCTTCCCTGGGCACCGGCCAGCCCTGCTGCTTGGTGAAGCGGTGATGCATTTGGGCTGTGGAACTGTGGATTTTTTGCATCTCTACCAATTCTCTTCTCAGTGGGTTTAAAATTCAAGTGTGAAAATGCAAGAGATGCTCATAAACGGTATGGTCTTGTGGCAGCGTGGTGCCCCAATGGCTACCTTCAAGCTCTGGTAATGGTGGAGACTCCACCCATTTTGGCTGGCTAGCGTGCCCTTGGGCCCCAGAAACCTCTGCTAGTGATCGCACATGTCAAAGCACCCTCACATATTGCCAGTTCCTTCTGGTTTCAGCACAATTTGAAACATGAAAATAATTATTAAAAGAAATGCTTCATACTTTGGGTAGATATCTACTATATCAAGGGAATTTGGTTTGTTGATTTAAACTGTTTTGCCCCCATCAAAAGGTGTGCTTCAGACCTCCCTAGCCCGGGCTATGGCTCGGCTTGCAGCATCCACTAGGAGATATGGTGAGGATCTCTGTCTGCGTAGTGGGAAGCAGGATCCCTTTGGCTGTCAGCAGGGCTCCAGCTCAGGGACATGACATGGTCTCTTGCCTGATCACACAGAAAGAGCATCCTGGGAGGCTGGATCTCTGTATCTGTGCTCTGCTCACACCTTATGACCACCTCTTTTGCTCTGGGACACGTGCCTTTTCCCTGTGCCCAACCTTTTTTCTTCAGGTTTCCTCCTCAAGGAAAAATTGGGTTCAAAACAGCAGCCCACCTACTGAGGAATTAATCTAATCAAAACCAAGACACCAGTGTTGCACAGACGTATGCTGTCTATCTATTAGTTTCCTGGTGTTTACAGCGTTTAGTTTGACCTATGCTATAAATCCTAAATGGCCTGGGGGCTGCCTACCAGCAGTGCCTCTTTCCATGTGCTGCCTGTAGCAGAAGCACTCCCCAGAAGGTCCTGGTACTATTAACCTCTCCTCAAGAGAAATTAAAAAGTCCTAAAGCCTTTCCTTGTCTTTAATCCTTTTGTTGTCTTTCTGTCATTCTATTCACTTTCTATGTGATTTTTGAGCTAGGGCTGACTAGAGTTGGAAGTAGTATATAATGAAAAGATGCTCTTTATTTAATGGCATTAGGTTATGGAGGCCATAGAGCGTACGTGTTATTTTCACTGATGGTCAGAACTGCAAAACCAAATTAAAGAAGTCTGCATAAAGTAATCATAACATTTTTTTTCCTGGTGCTGCAGCCAGGCTATTAACAACCTAGGAATCTCTCCTGTCCTGTGTCTCAGCTGATCTGAAATATGATAGAAAACAAGCTTCCAGTACTGCTAATAGTCCATAACATTTTAACAGCTGCTGTGTTTCATCATAAATCTGTGTGTTTGGAGGAACAAGATAAGAGTCAGTGTGTGCCGTGAAATCATATAAGCACTGGGTTTTTTTAAGTATTGTGAGGGTTAGAGAGGTGAAACGTGTTGGGGATTAAAAAAAGCTATTGTGTCTTGAAAAAGTTACTTTGCAAAGCAGTATTTCAGTTTTGCTTTCAAGAATTTGCTGTGCAGACTACAGAAAGGAAAGTCTGGCTTTTGTCAGCAAGCCACAACCTGCTCATTCAAACCAAGCAACCATCTATCAATGTCAGAGCCAAGGAGGAATTGTGCAAACCCAGTGACAGCAGTCAGGAAAGTGACTGCTAGAGACAGTCCAGCTGTAGTGAGAGGGAGCATTGGTCCCCAGCACCGGGCACTGGTCCCCAGCTTGGCCAGCCTTGAGAGGGTTTTGCTTTCCCCCTCCAGGCTTGCTGACTACAGTGGGACTATGCCAGCCTTCTCCTTGCTCATCTCCCATTCTGCTGAGCAGACAGTGTTATTTACCTGCTATGGATGTTTTATGGAAACAAAACACTGATCCTTGTTCTTCCCACGTCAACCAGTAGACCTTACATTGGTTTTCGAAGGAGTTGTGCTGAGTCCTGAGCTGCCAGTGTGTGTGGTGCATGCTGAAGAGGAAAACCAGGATTATTCAAGTTTATTTGCTTTTGTTGTATTACCCCAAGGCACTACAGCGGAGAATCGGTCCCTTTCCAAATGGTGCTGGAGGTAGGAATGTAATTACTGTTGCCTTCAGCACAGAAAACTTCTAAAAGCTTTTCCATTTCTGAGAACGATGGTCTGTGTATCTCTCTAGGCTGATGATTAATGCATCTCCTCTGTCCCTGTCACTTGATTCAGTCATCTCTCTTTCCTGGAATGTGTGTGCATTTAGCCGTATGCATAAATGTACATAAAGACTGGGCAGAGCTCACCTGGCACAGATTGTAGGGGGCACCTCAGGCTGAAGAGAACGCCTGAAGAGAACTTGCTCAAAACTGCTCACTTTTGGGATAAAGCTAAGATATTTTTTCTTAGAGGATTTGACTGAGGGAGGGATATGTATTATGCTTGTCTGAGGAAATCTCAGAGCCAAGTGCGGCTTGAGTTTTGCCATGCCTGAAAAAGTAGAGTTTTTAATGCATAAGAAAACTGATTTTCTTGATGACTGATTTTCTCAGAAAAATTCATGGCAAAACCCATAAAATCCTCAGTATTTTGTGAATCTAATCAGTGGCAAGAAGTTTCTCACATTACTCACATACAAATCTCATTTTGATCAGCTTTATGTTGTCTTTTTCCCTATCTTGCTGCTGATGTCTGCTCCATGTGGATTTGTTTGGGCTCCAGCAGCCTTCTTGTGTTGCCCTTCAGAGACTTTATTTCACAGAATGATCTTGGAATTAAATGCTGGTAATGACGCTTCTGAGGTCCTAACAGTACTGTGGGACATATGCAGATGTAGACAGAAGCTCAGTACTGATTTTTCCTGTGTCGTGTATCTATTAGACCTGTCCTAGGAGCAGATGTTCACTATAGGTTTGCATGAGGAGGTTTGTTGAGCCTTGTGAGCCTTTCTCAGGAATAACAACTTTATCACCATGACATTAGATGTGCCAAAAATGTTTATTAACACAATCACCTTCTGTCTAAGCAGTTATGTTTTATGAATAGAAAGACTAGAATTTGTATTTTTGGTCTTAAAGCAGCTTTTATTTTATATTAATGAAAGCTGCAACCAGCCCTCTCCCCTCCCACATGGGAGATGCATCGTCTGCCTGCGAAGCTTGCAGTGATGTTTGAGAACAAAATGGCTGCAGCCTCTCTGCTTGGGTCAAAAAGCTTGGGAAGAGACAGATAAGTACGCAGGCATCAAAAGCTTCACAGTGGTCCGGGGCATCATCCACCACACAGGTCTCTGACGTGTAAAACAGACAGAGGAAATTATACTGCTGCTAATTTTCTCTACTTGAAGCCAGGTAACTGGCTGGACGAAAAAAAAGTTGTGCACAATATAGTAAAGGTGATTTTCTCTGTAATTTGTAACACAATGATTTGACTCTTAGAAATAAAACTGCTATTTGTTTTACTGGGCATCTTGTACATATGAGACAAACTAGAGGGATTTGTGATCTGTTATACATGGAAAATGGCCTCTTGGGAAGAGGCCCACAAAGTGAAATCTGTCTCAGAATTTAATGAAATATCTCACATGGAAAATCTGACCCTCTCACTTAAAGTGTTTCTGCCCTACTGTACTCTGTGATCTGCAGTGTCTTCAAAGGCAGTGCTCCCAGGGATGGAAACCCACACAGCAAAGCGTTAAATAAACAAGCTTTTGAATTTTCAAACATGACAATCTGCTTTCAGCTGCTTGGCCTAGCACAGAGAAAGGAAAATGGAGAGTGCAAAATCCAGCATCCTAGAACTGCTTCTTACCTACTTTTTCTCTCTCTTTATGTGCACACAGCACATAAAACATACTTGTCCTGCAAACAGCAGAAGTCTGCAGATACTAACTAGAGCGTTTCTGCTCAAGGCAGTAGACCTTATCATGAGCCGTCTGTTCATTAGGTGGAATTTTCTCTCTCAGCTGAATTAAGTATTGCACATAAGCACAGGCACAGTACAGTGTCATCTAGTGCTTGCGCTGGCGTGGGTGGTGTCCTGATGGTTCTGGTGGTCACTGGGAGCACAAACAGTGATTTCTCTCCAGGCTGTTTCAGCACCCCAAGCTGAGATTCTCACACAGATGTCCCATGTGGCTCCTAAACTCAGATGGCTCCTAGACTCCTAAACAGCACCTAAACTCATTTTCTCTGAATTTTTTTTCCGTTTGCTTTGCCCACAGTCAACTATTTTTCCAGGTCACAATTAGCACCTGGAAATGGTTGGTTTTGTGCAGTCTGTCTTGACCATAACATTTTTCTTAGAAACTTCACTATGTTGTCATTCTCTCTCTCGTAATTTCTGCTAGATTTTTCCTTTAGCAGACATTAGCAATTGTTGTTTTATCACATGCTTCTGTTCCTCCAAGTCTTCCTTGAGAAAGGATCTGTTACAGGAAATTTCTCCCCTCAAAGAGTTGTACCTTTGTAACCTTAAGATCATGCAGTGAAGTTTTCATGGTGCAGAAGTTTGCCTAGGATATTCTCAAAAGGTTTGAGACCTGCTTTACTTGTTACCATGAGATTGCATATATGCTTATCAAACTCTCTCTCCATTTTCAAAGGAAAATATTTCATTTTTACTCTGAGCATGATTTTCCAGTGTATTGGCCTGTTCTACAGTGGATCCCCTTCCTACAGCAAGTTTGCTCCAAATGCTGTGGAATAAGCTTGTGGAACCATCTTTTGCTCTACTATTTCTCTGACTTCATTCTAACCTTTTATTTCCATTTTGAGAGTGATGTTGTCCTTCACATTTACAAAGTACTGAGTCAGATCACAACCTTGGTATCACTCATTTTTTTTGCTTGGTCCTTGGAGAGGTGCTGTGATTTTTGTGGTAATACGAGCATAAATCTTGACAGGCAGGTAACCGACCAATTTTTTCAGAAGTTTATACTTCTAACTATTTTATTAACTACATTTACAGTGAAAGTTTGGTCTGATGACTCCTTTTTCTGAGGTGTGATTAAAACCAGTTGTTCTGCACTAATTTGTATTTTATGTTGCTGAGCTCTACCTTTTACTCCCATTTCTTGTGAGAACTGACCTGACTTGAGAATAGCTTATGGATGGCCATAAACTGCAATTCTTAGCAAATTTGCTATTTGACACAAAACTGCCTCCTCACTCTTCTGCAAATCACTTATTTGCCCCAAGGCTCGCAAAAAATCAACTCTATTAACACCTTCCACTTATCTGGGTCTCTGCCTGCCTCTTGTTCCAAGTCATTGTATATCACTTGCTCCAGTACTCTCTATGTTTACAATGCCCACAGGAATGGAAAAGCAGACAAGACATTGTAAACTAAATAGTTTCCTAATTAACATGTTTAATCTAAAAAACCCCAGCATCTCAGCTTGGGGGGAGAAAGGGGAAGGAGAAATGTGCTATCCTTGAAAATGCTCTTCCTGTGTTTATCTTGAAGGCACAATTACTTGAAACAACGCAAAAATACAAGGGCATAATTGTACCAGAGTAGCTGGAAGGGTGCTCTAACTTATACCTCTAGCCCTCTGCAATAGTTTGAAGTGTGTTTTGCTGTACTCATACCCCTTTCAGTCACAGCTCCTTCCCTTTTCCACTGCGCTTTGTTGCTTTCTTTTGAGCCATTTAAGACCAAGTACTGTTGTCCTCTTTGCTGCTGCTGCTGCTGAACACAGCAAGAAACAGTCTCCATGACAATCAGAGATACGCAGCCTAGATCTTAACGGGGCCGATACATGACTGCAATTGCATCCTGTGGAGCAAGGGTATATATATGCTGGTGCTGGAGGATGTGGGTTAAAACCTGCTGGTGCCTCCCTCTTTTTACAGCTGTCCGTGGTGGTACGGGGAACCTTCTTTGCTCCATGCATCCACCATACCCCCTTTTCTGGAGATGTTCTCCAGGGGCTGATTTTATCTGGTGTGAGGTTTTGAAAGGGATGAGAAATATTAATGGTTGAATAATTGTAATACCATAGAAAATGGAGCTGAAGGTGCAGTGCATAGAGATCAAAATGAAACACAGTATCTGGCATTGAGATTTTGAATGAAATCAAAAAGGGAATTTATTCCTGCTTTTTAACTTACTTCTTGTTACCTATGGAGCTGAATTCTGGAAACATTAGTTCCTGCTTATTATGGCAGTATGTTGTGTTTTGTTCAGTGTTTTCATGTAAAAGGAAGTTTTAAAATACAAGATGTGCTAGTTTTATGGACTTCAATCATTCATACAGAACAAAGTATTCAAATGCTATGATTTACCAAGTACTGGATGATAGTAGAGCATTTTTTTCTTGGCCTTAAGATGTATAAATAAGGAAAAATGCTGCAGAATGAAAATGAAGATGAATTCTCTCTGATTAGTAGGATGTGACTTTTTTTCAGATTGTTCATGCTAATGTCTTTGCCCATTGTATAAATGTGATAAAACAGCTTTAGGCTGATACTGTTTTACTTACCATAAAATTCCCTCCTAAAGGCAAACTTCAGTCACATTAGTTTGAGATTCTTTTATTACCAGCTTCTTTGTATCACATCTGAGCCAACAAACATAATCAAAAAGTATCATGAATACTGAAATACTGGACATTTGTATGTCAGTTTTTAATAGACCATGTGCAAACAGCCATCTAAAGTTAGTGAAGGTGAACACTGTATAGCATGACATATGGTGAATAAATTGATACTATTG
Organism: Haliaeetus leucocephalus; assembly: GCF_000737465.1. Lineage (NCBI taxonomy): Eukaryota > Metazoa > Chordata > Aves > Accipitriformes > Accipitridae > Haliaeetus > Haliaeetus leucocephalus. The sequence continues at coordinate 616,006 of NW_010972787.1, forward strand.
GAACAGTAATGAGAGCTATGTGATGCTCATGTATCTATTAATATCTGTATCCACATACACCCCCATGTATTCTAAATATATGTACAGTAGCTCTAACTTTTAGCAAGTAAAATGAGAATTCATAACGCAATAGAATGGAAAGAACATGAAAATGAAAACAAAGGCAAAGCCACAGTAAAACTGAAGCAATCAGAGGGAACAAAAGAAAAAAGGTACTTATAAAAATTCATTCTATAAAAGGAGGATTCTGAATGTAGGGAGCTATTCCCAGTGACAAAATGTTTGAGGGAAGCTTCTTGGATTTTCTGCAGCGGATGAAATATCTGACCCTTCATGTGTGCTGTGGCCATAAAGGCTCTCTCTCAAGAGAAAGGGAGCAAGATAGGATAATGATTGAGCATGTTAAGAAGAAAAAAAGCATTTTCTTAATCTTTCTTAACATGCCCTACCAATGTTAGTCCTTACCCTTTAGAAAATTCTCCATGTCTACTTTGACCTTGGCTCCATCTAGATGCTTTGGTCACCTTTTCTAGTGTGCCAGCCCTTATGTTTACTGACTTGTGCCAAACACTCCATAGGCTTCCTCTTTATGTATAATTTCCCTTTTTCCCCAGCACATTCTCTGACAGATTTTAATATCACTCTGAGGTTTCATCCTTTTTTTTCACCAGACTCCCATCCCTTATTTCATTAAGAACACCAATTTACCTGTAAATTCTGCATCTTCTTTCATGCTGGAAATAGGTTTGGAGAGAATTTTAATGACGTCTATATGAGAAATATCCAGAAAAATAATTTGAGAGCTTGAAATAATTCCAGTGAAGAAATTGCTGTAAGTGCTGTGTTGTTAGGAGGATAATAGGTCCTGTGGAAACAGGTCCTGGTGGGAGTGAGATTTGACCGCCGTGTTGTAGGATAGTATCTCAAACAAAGAGTATGCACACCTGGCTCAAAGCCAAAGGGCTGGTTGGGAACAAGGCCAGAGCAATAGGAGGAAGAGCCAGAACACTAAGAACTGAGTCCAAGGTGCAACCAAAGGAGTGAGGGAAATAGGAAGATTCAGCAACCCGAGACTGGCATGGATCTCTAGCCAAGTCCAAGCTCTGTAGCTGTTGTGTGTGTTATAATTATCACGAGATTGGACCAGAGATAAAAGTCTTCTGGGTCCCTCGCAAACCTGTTCTTGATAACTTTTTGTTCCTATTCCTGCATCTTTTTCCTTTCTTTTCTTGCTTGCTGATTGCACCTTTTCAATGTTTGTGTCATGTTCTTGGTCACTGCTCACCCTATGCGTTTCTAATTTAATCACTCCTTGTGCACCAGCTCCTCTAGTGCTCTATTTGTGCTGTGGTTCTTTGAACTCCTCTGTGATCTGTAAAAATCTCACTAGAAATGAGGCAATATCCCCCATGCGTTGCACCTCAGTCTTGCAGAGAGCAATTCTTGCCGCTCTGTGTTACAGCATCTTTGCACATACACATACAAATTATATCGACCTTGTGTACCACCATATTTCTTAGAAGCTTGAAAGTAACTTGCTGGGTTTTATCCTTAGTCCTTACCAAGTTTCTGTCATCCAAGAACCTCCCTCTTATACAAACCATCTTCCATGCTGATTTTCCCTTCTCTTGTGCTGTTGTCTTTCACTGAGATTTTCCAAGGTGATTCTTGTTTTGATATTTTTGGCCTGTGTTGCTAATTACTCTAATCCCTCTGTCCTATATATCTGGCCTCCCTGTTTTTCTTGTCTCTTCTCAATTTAGTATCATCTATGAATTTCATTATTATGTTGTTTACTCCACTTTCTACCTCATTACTGGAAGTATTAAATAAGGCAAGACTGAAGACCAATCCTTAAATATTTACCTGTCCTCTCTATAAACTGGTATTCTGCCATGTGTTTATTACCCTTGGTTTGGTCCTTCATTCTAGACTTCAGACCAAATGAGATTTTTTTTTTGCATAAGCAGGTTCAGTTGAGCTTTTTAAGGATGTTTTTGTGAAACATAGGAAGCAACCTTCTGTGGTGGGTTGACCCTGGCTGAACGTCAGGTGCCCACCAAAGCCATTCTATCACTCCCCCCTCCTCAGCTGGACAGGGGAGAGAAAAATCTAACAAAGGGCTCGTGGGTCGAGATAAGGACAGGAGAGATCACTCAAGCAACTACTGTCATGGGCAAAACAGACTCAAATTGGGGAAAGTTAACTTAGTTTATTGCCAATCAACCAGAGTAGGGTAACGAGGAATAAAACCAAATCTCAGAACACCTTCCCTCCACCCCTCCCTTTCTTCCCAGGCACAACTTCACTCCCAGATTCTCTACCTACCCCTGCCCCGTGGCTCAGGGGGAAGGGGAATGGGGGTTGGGGCCAGTTCATCACACATTGTCTCTGCTGCTCCTTCCTCCTCAGGGGCAGGACTCATCACACTCTTCCCCTGCTCCAGTGTGGGGTCCCTCCCATGGGAGACAGTCCTCCACAAACTTCTCCAGCATGGGTCCTTCCCACGGGCTGCAGTCCTTCAGGCACAGACTGCTCCAGCATGGGTCCCCACGAGGTCACAAGTCCTGCCAGAAAACCTGCTCCAGCGTGGGCTCCTCTCTCCACGGGGCCACAGGTCCTGCCAGGAGCCTGCTCCAGCGCGGGCTTCCCACGGGGTCACAGCCTCCTTTGGGCACACACCTGCTCTGGCGTGGGGTCCTCCCCGGGCTGCAGGTGGAGATTTGCTCCCCTGTGGACCTCCCTGGGCTGCAGGGGGACAGCCTGCCTCACCATGGTCTTCCCCACAGGCTGCAGGGGAATTTCTGCTCTGGCACCTGGAGCATCTCCTCTGCTCCTTATTCACTGGCCTGGGGGTCTGCAAGGCTGTTTCTCTCACATGTCCTCACTCCTCTCTCTGTCCCGCAACTTTTTTTCCTTCTTAAAAATGTTATCACAGAGGCGTTACTACTATCGCTGATTGGCTCTGTCGGACACAGGGGAAGCTTCCAGCAGCTTCTTACAGAAGCCACTCCTGTAACCCCCCTGGCTACCAAAACCTTGCCACACAAAGCCAATACACCTTCTATTCTCATGCTCTGCAGTTTTATGTCAGTGTAGCTGCCGGGCTTTGAGGGAGAGGATGATCGGACCAATTGTTCAAAAAAACATCATTTAAATCCAAGAGTATTACATTTATTCTGTTCCATTCATCCATTAATTCAGTAATTCCATAAAAAAGTGTTAGCTTTGTCAGGCAAGATCTATTCTTTATAAATCCTGCCTCTTATTGCTCAACATTGCATTATTCTCTGCAAATTAAGAGACTATTTCTTAATACTTTTTCTATTGTTTTTGCCAGGGTTAGAAGCTAAATGTAAAGCATTGTAATTAGTAAGATCTTTCTTCTTCCTTTTATGAATGCTGAGACAGTGCCACATTTGCTTTTCTGTTCAGTGTTGGGAGTAGAAGGACAGATAAGGGTGTAGCTGGCTCCTTCCCCTCTTCTGCACCTCCATGAGTGGTGTGTGATTCCAACCACATGATGGTGCAGGAGATGTGGTGCAGTGTGGCCATCACTTCTGCTTCTAAATCTCATGACTTTGCAAAATAATTTATGATGAATGTTATAGCAGCTTTCAGAGAATCCAGGAAGCATGAGTTGTATCATATGTTTGTTTTCTTAGTGTCTTTGGCTTCAGTTTGCCATGAGCAATTGATTTTTGTCAGGTGAAGTGCCAAAGGTCTCCAAAAGATGTGCTACCAGAGCATGAATGTCTTATGCCTATGTGTCTATAGCAGAAGATGCAGATATAAATGATCAGGGTATGCTTAAACACTGCTAGAATTGGCCCATAATTTCTTCCTGACATATTCTGCAGTGGTGTCCAAGTTTGAAAGGTAAATTAAGCAATGCTTCTGACATTACTTTGAATCTTATTACCACATGAGCAATACAACTGATTTTTCAGTTCCTCTGTTACACCGTACATTTGGCCACTGCCAAACATCAGCAAATACAACCTCATTTCCAGTGTAAGATCTTAACCCAGCCATTTAGAAAGTAAAGTATGGTTGCTTTGAGGTAGGGAGGTGAAGGTGTCTAAGAGACACAGTCAACTCCCTGGACTGCTTTGGATTAGTATGTGCTTCAATGCATTTAGAAGAACACCTTTCTCTTCTCCTAAGAGAAATATTAGAAGACCTGGAGAGCAAGTTCATCCAGAGCTACATGTCCTAGAATCCTAATCTGGGATGTTATGGACTCATCTGAGTACTCATCTGAAAGGTTTACTTTGGAAAACTAGGTTTATCCCCCAAAATAAATTCCAGTGTAAGTAACTTAGCCATCTGTTTTGTTGTTGTTCTTACTTGGTGGTGCTGAGCAGAGATTTGCACTGGTGTCCACATCTGTGCAAGCTGCAGCTGGGAAAGGACAAGGGCTTAGGTTTTTTTCTGAGGTTCTGTATCTGTGAATATGTCGTGTTTTGTTTTGGGATTGTGGGTTCTAGACATAACAGACATTCTCTGAACCATAGCTTCTTATTTACCTCACCATCCAACCAGGAGAACCTACTGCTATTACTAAACTATTTTTCCTTTCTAGTGTCGTACAAAATAAGAACTGCAACAGCAAAAAATGCAGTCAGCCACTACTGAGCTGACTGATAATCTCAGGGTGAGATGCCACATTTAACAGTGGCTTTAGCTAGGATGGTAAAGTGATGGCTTTACTTCACGTTATAAAGTTTGATCATTCAGAATTGGATTTATATCTTGCTCAGTTGTACCCTGATGTGGGAAGGACAGGGTATACAACTAAGGAAAGTACCCCCTGCAATGATGTTATCTAAATATATTACTGACTGTGAACCAGTGCAGACTAGAACCTTGTCTTTCAAAAATATTAGAAAATACCCTTTTTTGTTTCCATGGTCTTTCAAATTACATGTGTTTATTTCCATGTATATATCTATATCTATTTATCTGAATTGAACTGCTTATTAATTAGAATCAATACAATGTGTTGTCCATCTCCAGTTCATTGTGTCCGTTTCGTCATTCTGCAGTCAAACCTTAAATACAAGTTAGTTCATTTTTCCTGGTAAGTGTATGGTCAAAGAAATATTAAAGCAGAATCTGAGTTCAGGCTATGTAACTTTTGGCTGATCAGATCCAGATATTTTCCTCTGTGTTGAAACCAAGGTCAAAGGAAGTTAACTAACTGGCTATAACATTTTCTTTGCATTATCAATTGGCAGTTCAAAGGTCTCCTCCCAAAACAGAAATAAACTCTTTTTGCTACCATAGGGCATGTTAACCACAGGCATCCTTGCAACATAATCTTACAGGCAAAACCAGAGAGTCATACACAGACCTTACCTCAGACTGGCAGTGTGGGAGTTTTTTTCCTGGGCCTTTTGTGTCAGTGGACTTCAGCTAAGTGGATTGTACTGCAGAATAGGGGGCAAGGTGCAACAAGAGCAGAAGTTGCTTGCACTGTTTCTGTGGTTTTGCATGTACTGCTTTCTCTAAAGATGTAGTTGGATCCTAACAAAGGCTGGGAACAGGGATCAGATCTATTGTCAGTCTCCTGCAGACAGCGGTATGAGGTGATTCAGATGTAAGCATTATGAACTATGCAGTAGGCGGATCATATGGCCCACACATTTGGTATTATTCTAATCTCTGAAAGCTAGATTGTTTTAAGACATGACATTTAACATCCCCCTGCTAATGTTAGCATTAACTGTTATAGCCCTGGCTATACTTGTGCAAATAAAAATCTGATTCCTCCTTTAATCTTGCTAAGTTGCTCAGAGCCCAACAGATGTGAGTAATCCTAGCATCGTAAAACAATATGTATTTTACAATCAGGAAGAAATGCATTTTGGCCAGCAAATATATTGAAGTTTAAGTTTCCAAAGAGGTTATAAAAAAACAATACATAAAATAGGATATATCTTAAGATAAGTGTATAACAGCAGCTTATAAAATGAACATTTGGAAGTAACTTCCAAACTATCTTCAGAAGTGGAAACAAAAGTGGTGAAAATATTTCAGGCTCCACAAATATGAAAACTGATTCAACCAATTAAGAAAACAGCTAGAGGACTGTGAGTAAACAAAGAGCCTCCAGAAGTTGCTTTAAATGCAGATAACTGAGATCACATATGTACACATGTAGGGGGAGACCCCCAAAATTCTTTAGGAAAAATCAGCAGGCAGCATGGTCTCCTGACAGGATTATATTTCCCAGTAAATCCCATCAAACCTCTGAAATCTAACAGAGACCAGTGACCAGAACAAGGAAAAAAATGTTTCAGGTAAAATGACTATCACAATGTGGACCGGAGCATTACCAGGAGAATTAATGTTGTTCCCACAATAAGGAAGGTGAAAATCCTGTAGCCTGGTATATAGTAAATGGTCCACAGCTTAAAATTCCTGGAAATGCCAGTCTGAGCTGAGCCGGCAGTTGTTCAACCATTTGTCCCTCTGTAGCTAGAGGCAGTGCCCAGGATCAGCTCTGAGCGGCCAGGTCTCACGCTGAGATGCCTGAAACCAGGTTCGTCTCCAGCAAGGTCAGACTTGGAGATGCCAAAAAAAGTGTCCCTCTCCCTCACTCTGCCCACTGGATACAGTCTGACTTGCATTCCCATCATGAAGAAGATCCTGTTTACAGTATATTCTGTGGGCATCCAAAATGCGATTGTGTATGTTTCCTAAGCAGTCTCCTTCAGACTGCACCTAGGAGGAGCAGCTGCAGAGAAGGCTTCCTGTATTATCTGGAGCACTCCTGAGATTTCCTGGGAGAAAAATAAGGCCTCACCTACAATAGGAAAAAACCCATAATCTAAGTACATGCGTAAATTGACACACCATGAACCAGTTTTGTGATTCCATTACAGACAGTCACCTGTGAAATTTCTGGTGTTTGTAGACAGAAAAGGCAACTAAAGTGCCTGCCCTGTTCCTGTCGCTGCTGCATCGCAGTCAAGCACAGACTTTGGTGCTTCAGAGAGGGTGTTCATTTGTATCTTCCAGTACCCAAAGGTAAAAGATTTTGCTGAGAAAGCTGTATGAGAACAGTGTATTAAAACCAAAGCAAAACAGAGGATTCATGCTGTCTGCCATGTGTGTTCAAGTAGCCTGCAGTGGTTAAAATCTATGAATACTGAAGGATTAGAAACGCAGCCAGAGCCAACCAAAACTCCAGGAGAGCACTTTGGGACAGGATTTAAATTTCCCAATGGAAATAGAAGAGACAAAGTGCTTTGCTTATAAAATACAGGCACTAATTGAATGCGATTGGGTCCTGCCACTTAACAAATTACCATTCATCTGCTGGGGCTTCATAAGCGTATGTGTGCATGCCCTTAGCCCTCCCTGTCTGTAAGATAAAAATGTGTTAACTCAAACCACCTTCACAGAACTGAAGCTGGTGCATGTTGGTTTTCAGCTCAGCAAGGAGCATGTGTACGCCTAGTGTCAAGTGGTACCTTGTTAAAGTGCTCTGAGCTGTTCACAGATCTTAGATTATACAGTGATAGGTGTACTAGCAGCCGAAGACACAGAAAAGTTTCACTGGGCTAAAAACAGTGCAGCTCTATTGATCTGATGCCAGCTGAAGATTGAGCCTACTGCACTTTGAGAACAGAGATACCTACTTTGGCTTCTCAAATTTAAAAAAAGTTCAAAAGAAGTGGTAACTACAGATCCTTTTCCTGGCTTTCTTTCTAAGACTCAGGAAAGCTAGTGAGGGACAAATAGCAAACACTTGGACAGACACAGATTGGTTGGAGACTCTCAGCACAGGCAGATAAAAGAAGTTCAAACTTAGCCATCTTGATTAATCTCTCCCAGGTGGAGAAAGTGGGAATGGAACAGGGTGAATGTGTGGGCATCCTTCACAAGGACTTCTGGTAGGTTTCAGTGCCCACTGAGAGAGTAATCTGTAAGGTTAACAAATGAACATGATGATGAAATGCTCAGCTGGTTTGCTAACAGAAACCAGAGATGGTAAATGGGACAGAGGGGTAGAGAGAGACAGTGGGATAGGCGTGACAAGTGGCAATATGTTGAGCCCATTCTGTTTCTGCTATATATAGGAGATAGCAGTTATCTTACAGAAGGAAATGTAGAACAAGATGTGCGGATTTGGAGATTTGGAGATGATGTGGAACTGACAACCTGAGAAATACCATCCGTAAAGGAAGTCGAAGATGCTGAGAAATCTGCCTTATGTTTAGGATATGAGGGATGAGCAGGCAGTGCAAAGCAAAGATGGAGAAACCTGAATATGGTGGTACAAATGGTGTTCATTTGCTCATTTGAAATCTTGATATTATTGCAGGGCAGCGGAACCAGAGGGGTCACTGGGGGAAGAAAGCCCAGGCAGAATAGATCACCAGGACACATTTGCAAAGAGCTAAAAAGAAGAGAAATAACTTAGTTTTCACAGAATAAAGTTGTTAGAGTTGAAGAACAAGTGAGTGAACATCCTTGGACCCCTTAGTCACTTATGCAGAAATATGCCAAATGGTTTTTCTGTAATGACAATGTTAGTTAAAGGTGCAAGAGCAGCACTGCACTGGAGGCTCGGCAACGCCCCGGGCAGCTGGCCTCAAAACCTGACAAGAAGCTGAGAATGCATTTCAGCTAGCCACAATGGGAATCTGAAATTGTGTAGCTATGCTTTCAATGCTTTTTCTTGGATATCAGCATTTTAGGACATTTTTCACCTACACCAGACCATATATAACACACTATGTCTGCATTGTTCAGCTGGAAAAAACAGTCAATATTCCCTTGAGTGCATATATGCCATTTGCATGAATTTTATGCCCCAGTGTAATTTAATCTGACTCTGCTGTCTTGAAATCACAGACCTTATTCCTCTACAGCTCAACAAATCTGAAGTGTATCCAAGGCTTCAGATACAAAATTTTCCGAGTGGAGAGATTATCACTGGAGCGTGTATGAGATCCAGTGACGGACACATGACACATCCAGCCTACACAGCTCTCCCATTCACACTGCAGGAATTTGGGCTCAGACACAGGGCCTGGAAACTCCTGAGGAGACTCGGCAGTAGCATGGAAAAGGAGGATGGGAGCAGTCAGGCCAGCTGCCTGCTGAAGACACTAGGAAGAAGTTGAATGAGGCTTGCAGCAATAATAACTGAGCTGTGATAAGGTAAAAGGAGAGCACCAGCCTGGGTAGAAAGAAGGGACAATGACTCTTGTGTAAAGACTTTTTTTCATAAAATATTGACTATGCTCTTTTGGATGCTGCCCAGGCATCCCCACAAACAAACATGCTCCATTGACACTGATACTTCTGTGCCTCCTACTCAGCTTTTCTCAGACAAGGAGGGTCATGGCAAGATGAAGCTGAAAAAAAGGAAATCTGCCATTTTCTGAGCTGAGAGGAGCAGTGCCAAGATCAATACAGCATGAAACAATCATCGGACATGGCCTAACAGCAGTCTCTGTCACCTTTATTGCAACCTTTCTCCGTGTTTCTGGATTGTCTCTGGAAGCAAAGGAATGATTTCCTTGTTATTACAAGAAGTACCCATCAAAGTGGTTGTAATGCAGAAAAACAAAAATGGCGAAAGAGTTCTGAGGAGCAAATGATGTGACCTCTTATGTCAGGTACAAATAAGGAATTGCTGCTCTTAACACTGTGGATCGGGGGTCCTCATGTGTTCCCATAGTCCTCACTAATCCATGGGCAAAAATCCTGGCAAACATTGTGTTTAGGACACCATCACGAACGGCTCTTTTCCATCCACAAAAGTTTTGTGTTTTTAAATTTCATGTTTTACATCAGTTCTGTCTGGGTTTATTCGATTTGCTGTCCTCAGAAAGCTCTCCCAAGATCCTGCTCCCCAGTAATATCGCTAACAAATCAGAGACATGCAGTACTTTCTGCTCAATTAAGAACAGAAAAACAACCCTCATCCATGCAATATCTAGCCTGTTGCTAAGACTGGTGCTGAGCAGTTCATACAGATGTTCAGGAAAGACTACAACAGGCAGCTACAGAATAACATCTCCATAAACTACATTTCCTCCTGATCTTTGTTATTCAGTGACACATGGTCATTGCCTAATAATATTTGGATTTATTCAATTTTTTTTAAAGAGGAAAGCTGCAGCAATCTCTTCTTTGTGTTCTCTTTCATTGTGTTCTCTTCTACACAAATGTGAGCTTTTTTTGGACTCTGTCACAAAATGAAATCTTTCAGCAGGGAGAAATCGAGTGCTGTGCTTGCTGCCCATCCTGTTCTTCCTTCCCTCTGACTCTCCTTGGGACCCTATGCATTTATTCCCTGTCACCACCCACTCTCCATCTCTGAAATATTAAATAATGGCATGGAGATGTACCTTTGTGGCGACTGCTCTGCCAGCCAACCCACTCTCGTGAAATGAGGAGGATGCCACTGCAGTGACCTGACTATCCAGAGACGAGTGGGGCAATGAAAACTAACATGGCAGGGCAGCTAGGTTGGTTGCAAAATATTCACAGCTTTATAAGCTCTTTTAGATTTGGGCTGGCCTACCAATTCATGATGCAAGTATTGTCCTTATACTCCGTATTTACATCACAGATACTGCAATCCAGCGGCTGCTCATCTTCTGCCACTGATCCTTTCTGTGGCATTAATTAAATTGCTTTACCTCACTGGTTCTTTAATTGGATTGTGTTCTTGTAGAGTATGATCCCTCTTTAATGTTTCGGTATCATGACGTTGACTTGATGGGTGCTTTTAACATCGTAACATACTTAATAATGAAATATAACTAGCTTAGAAAAATCAAACAGTTTTCTTATGGCCTTGACTTAAAATGTTTTCCATCCTATGATGGCCTGAGAGTTTGCTATGTTTTTGAGGAAAATAGAAATGGATTTGTAATGTCATGCACTGGAAAATCTTTCAGAATAATGTATGCTTACACAAACACTTTTATTATTACTTCAGTCTTCATGATCCTGTAGTCTGCCAGTTTTACACAAATCTAGTCCTGTCTAATTTTTTCCTACAAAACAAGCTATTAATAGAAGATGTTTTTGCTGCTCCTCTGCACTAACCATTTGTTTGCACACAAAGATTACTTACAGACTGTTCTTTTTTTAGCTGATTTAATTTGTTTTTAAAAATCTAATTGATTATATAAAAGAAAGAGACCATTGTACCTTTGCAGATGCCTTTGACCTGTTTTGCAGAACAAGATTGTGCTGTGGTCTCCAAAGATCTGTAATCTGTACATTTGCTTTTTGTTGTTATTCTAATTTTGGTTGCTTATATTAGGTAAGTTACTGTTTCATTTGCCTTTCAGCAAGGGACACTTCACCTTTCCAAAGTATCTGATCCATATTTTTACTAGGTTTCTGTTCTAATGCAATCCATTATTTCTGGAGGCTTTTAACAAGCAGAAGAATATCACTGTGCTCAAAGTGAACATCTGCACTGGTCAGGAAAATGATCATTGGGGTTATATTTGACCATTTCCAGAGGCTTTGGCAGGGTAGATTTATAGTATAAGAAAAACTCTTAAGTTCACCCATGCCTCAGGAATTCAGCTTTCACTAAAGCACTGAAACTTTTCTCCTTGTTCACATGCTCATTTTCTCCTGCCTTTCATATAAATGCATTGTTACACATATCTATGAAGAAAAGCATACAAAAAGACAAGCTGTAGCCAGTAGTCACAGTGACAAGATTATTTTGAACTGCCTTTAAAGTTTCTCATGTTAATGACTGGCAAATAGTTATGTCTTCTTAAAAGCCTCAGTCCAATACAATGGAATGGCAACTGTGAAACGTAACGATTTCCCAAATAAGCTCTTAAAATAGAGGAGTTGCAGTCTCTCAGATATACAGAGTTCACCTGCTTTTAATTTTAAAAGCCTAAAGAATGTACAAATTGTGCAAGCTTGTAGTCCCTTGTTAATTATACTTTGTGTTTATATAGCAGCTCTATCTCAAAAGCTCTCTCCAAACAGTAAGACTCCTAGCACTTCTTTTATGTAGGTATTATTATCCCTGTCATTATCATTACCACATTTTCCATTTTATAGGTGGTAAGTGAGCAAAATCACACTGTGAGTCAGTAGCTGAATTGGGAATAGAATATTGTCCTGACTTGCTTTAATTACTCACTAACACGATTGTTATTTGTGGGTTGAAGTGATACAGATTGTGTTCAGTGTAAAATATCAGCAAATAAGCAGGATTCTTTTGATTTGCAAGATTTTTTGTTTGTATAGCTGTCATACTAATATTTTTCAGCTGTTGGTCTGGCTTTAAGTAGCTAATAAGAGATGCTGTCGTCTTCCAGTTAAATAAGTATCAATAAATTTTGTTTAATATGATACAATTTGCATAATAGACTGGAACAGCTCAAATGAAGCTTAGTCTATCAAGCAATGAAGTATTTAGGTATTTAGGTTGTGTCCTATTGTAGTCATAGTAAAAATCATTATTGAAATCTATGGAGAAATGTACTTCTGTAAAGTAGCTATTTTTTTAAACAACAGCTGTTATTAATTAGTCTTTTTTTAATGTGAAAATACCATATGTGATGTCTAAATCAAGTTAAAGCCACTTGCAAATAATTTTTTTTTTTTAAATCAGAACACATTTTGGCTGATATGAAGCACACAAATGTGCTCAGCTGAAACATAATGACACCTTCATGAACTAGACAGTTAAACCTCATTTTCCCCTTCTCCAGGACCTGTTTTAACTTGGAAAGACAATCTAATCACTTCATTGGCTTAAACATAGGTAGCTTAACTTCAAAACATCCCACTACCAGCATCCCATTCCTTTGCTTCTCTGTCATCAAATGTCATAAGAAATAGTAAAATAAAAAATAAAAATTGAAATGAGTGGTTACTCAGAAGACCACAAGATACAGTCCTGGGAGAAACTGAAGATGCCCTGAGAACTGAAAGCATGGTCCTCCCATAAAGAAAGAACTGTAAGACACTCAATAAGACATCATGATTGTATAGGACTCCAGTCAAGGCCGCTACTAGCAGACGACATTTAACATCACAAGCTAGACTGATACTAGTGAGCACCAGTGACCTTGTATGATCAAGCTCTTTCCTTACTCTCCTCTCCAGTGCATCTTGTCCTAACATCTGCTGGGAACAGTCCTTGGCCTCAATACTATGGTGGCACATTGTTTGTGAGGGTGCTAGTCATCACAGGCCTAAACTGTGCTACAAGGCGTGCTAGCAATGAAGCTGTATGGACACCCAAGCCCATATCCTTGTCTCTGTCTACTGCTCCAATGAATAGATTCACATCCAGAGAGGATTCCAGCTGACCTTTTCAAAGAGCACCATGCTTCTCCCACTTCGGATGCTAATGATCCTGCAAACTAAATTCTAATCTCCAGTCTCTCTTCCCTCAATCACTGATCTCCTAAACAGGACATTCAAGCAGGAGCAGAGTGTCACTTTTTTTTTTTCGTCCAGTTCTCTCGGACTCTGTGTATTTTTCATCCAAGAACTACTTCACATATAATACATAAATGGCCTTTTGAACATGGATCAGAACCCTGGTTTTACATTCAGGGTGAGTCCCTAAACAGTCAGGCCAAAGAAAGGTATTTCTTGGCAAATTTCCTATATTGTGTGCTTGGCTTCTTTGGTCTTTTTGTGGCACTTTGTTTTCCTAGTCATTGTATGAAGGGCACTAGCAGTTAATGCCATCTGCTGCAGTTCTGTTCAAGGGGTTCAGTGTCTGAAAGTTAGGGAGCTCAATCCTTCACAGAGCCAAGCCCTTTGCTTTGACAGCCATATTGCCTGTTCTTAGGGCTGCAGAAATACTCACTAGGTATCTATCCCAACTGTTACCACAAGCACATCCTTTCAGCTTTTCTGATAAACAGTGGCCCTTGTCCTCCTGCCAAATTGCTGTTGCACAGTGAGACATCCTAATTTTAAGCACATTCTTCATCCCTGCTGTGTAATTAAGTCACTTACTCCTTTTCCACAGTGTCCATTCCCAGCTAGACTCAAAAGGTCCACACACCTTCCCATTTGTTAGACCCTGAACTTGTGGATAGAATGAAGCTCTATTAACTGTTAAGTTAATATTTTGTTTAATAATTTTTAATAATTTCCTTGCCAGTCATTAATATCTCATGTTTATGTACCAACACTATACACACGCACATGAAAGACTTGAGAATAGTCACCCTGAAATACTTATTGCTTTCTGTGAAGCCAAATAGTGATATTCCAAACACATTTAGAAATAGTGGATTCCCCTTTTCCTTCTCTTCTTCTTCTCTTTCTCCTTTTCCTCCTTATTCTTTTAAATAACAAATTTCTGGATACCTTTGTCATTCCATTAACTACATTGTAAAAATCCTATCGTCTGGTGGTTTGCTTGCCTACAGGTGCAAAACTCATTTCTTGGTGAATCATTGCAGAAATCCATACTTCCTTAAAAGTCTACCTTTCCAAGGAAATAGCTCCTGGAAATAAACGTACAAAGCCTCCTTTCCTACCTTCTTCTTGCCCCAGTTATAAAACAAAAAATGGTTGTTGGTTTCAGCAAACAAGATCACTTTCAAGGTGATTTCTCAATGTTATATTTTGTGGATACAGCAGTCATATACACAATCCCTACGTATCTGACAACTGTGGAGAAAAAATCCTAGTTGTGCAGTTCGTTTCATTAGTTTTCTGTACTAACAAGGTTGCAATTCATAACATTTGTTCTGAGCCATGTTGGCACTTTACAGGCTGATCTTTAATTAATTCTTCTTTAATGACCTATCCATTTGCTCATAAACCAGACCTCCAGGTCTCCTAACCACTTTATTAGGCAAGTTATGGTGTATTTCCTCCCTTCCTTCCTTCCTCCCTTCCTTCCTCCCTCCCTCCCTTCCTCCCTCCCTCCCTTCCTTCCTTCCTTCCTTCCTCTTTCTCCCTTCCTTCCTTTCCCTCTCTTTCCTTTCTTTCATTTCTTCCCTTCCTTTTGTTTCTTTTCTTTCCTTTCCCTCTCTGTTATTCTTTTAATAGAAAAGACTAAATGCAATATAGCTTCTTATTCTATCTATCTCAGCTGTGTTTCTACATTTCCCCTCATTAGGAAGACATCTCATTCTCCTAGTACCTGTTCCTGAGAGTTTATGACATACTTTAACATACACTTTGTGGTAAATGTCCAACTCTTTCTCAAACTTGTGGAGTAAATATGACAGGCTGGAAAGGACTTCATAGCATTGAAAGTGGCAGGTGATTGATATAGATATCTATATATATGACAAATACTATAGCATTTCACATTTTTTTCATGCTATCACAGTTTACAGAATTTTTAAATGTGCATTCTCATATGGATTATTACATATGTCTCTAACTAGAGCAGCTGAAACTGCATTTAGCATGAGGTCCTTGTAGGCCTGTGATTGAAATGACAAATTATATTTTTATGTTGTATAATTTTCAGTTATGTAATTCCATTTCTTGTAATCTCTCTTCTCACTGTTATGTGTTGCTCCCCAAATAATAGCTATTTACAATTGTCACTTCTACACTGTATCTCCTATGTTCCACCTGCTCTTCTTCATTGTATAAAATGCATTGTCATGTTCATTTTTACCTATTCTTTTGTTTTCTGTTCTGTAGACTCAGTCTTCCCTTTGCTTTCCAAGCTTCTTTTTTTCGCACTGATGCTACTCCAGCATGACCTACAAAGGTGGTGAGAGGTGGGTTAGCTAAACCATATCTTGGGCCTCTCAAGGCAAGCAAAAATATTTGCATCATAGCAATTATTTAGAGACCTAATTTTTACTTCTGAGCCACGAAGGTCAGAAATAGGAAGCAGCGCTAGCAGGAAAGAATGGCTATATGTAGGATTCTGCCCAGTTCTATATGCTACAGGCACATCTTATCTAAGTACACAGAGAAAAGTTATGGCATCAATACTTTCTTTGAATATGTGCAAAATAGCTAAAAAGCCTCCTGCTATCATGCAAGAACATTGCTACATCCAAATATATTCTTGTAGGCCTTTAAAAAAACCTGGTCGCTCTTGTTGAGTGTTTATTGCATTGATATTTTCTCCTTATTTCCAGATGCTGCTGCAGTTGGTTTTATTTTATTTTGGAGAGAGCTTTATGTTCTCTCAGAGCATCTCCTGATAAAAATCAGATAATTCAGTTACTTTCCCAAAGTGTTTTCAGTCTGATTTCAGACATGACACGGGGAAGAGCATAACAAAACTTTGCAGAAGGAGACAGAGAGAGAGAAAAACAAAGGGTTCAGTAATAAGCGATTACATGTTTCTCCAGTAGAGTCTAATACACTGTGGTGAAGCAAGTTTAAAATGAAAACACAACTGCTTTCTTGCTGATATCACTGGGAAAATAAGCACTTCCATTTTTGTACAAATGGATTATTCAGAAGCACATCCTACATCATATCAGGTAAATGCCAGGAATAACAAAGTGAAAACCTTGAGCTCATTTGTCTGTTAGAGCCTTTTCTCTTTTAAAAGCTGATCATATCATCACTGAAGACAGAGGCCCCTCACCATGGAAGAGATCATCCCTTTTGCAGCTGGGGCAGCTCCATTTGCCACATGTTTTTTTGGGAAAGAGGGGAAGAAATGCCTGCAAGGGGCTGTTGCTGAAAGGTGCTTGATCCAATCCAACAAGCAATTAGTGACATACTTAGTTTTACCTTTCCTATGGGCAGGTGCTTGTATCCTGGTTTGGATTTAACTACAGGTCATGGTACCTCGCAGAATAAGATATTCACGTTTCTGAACCTAGTTTAGAAAATACAAGCATAAAGAAATTTTGTGCTTATGAAGTTTGGGGATGATCCTGTAATTAAAAATTAATATTCTTTTACTCCTTCCTCCAAATTACACCCTCAGAAGAAAAAGGCTGAAATGCTATAAATCTAGTAAAAATTAGTTTTATGATTAAATAAAATTTCTAAAATGAATTCAAATTTCTGTAAGAGGAGCGTTACAGAAGATGGTTGCTTGTTAATGTCCTGGCTACAAGCAGGTTGACAGACAGGTCAAAAGAACAGGGCTGTCCACAAAGGCTTTCAGCTATGCAACAACATGAGGAAAAGGTATTTCCAGTAGCTGGTATCAGGATTTCTTTTGCTATTGTGATAGTCAGAAAGTGGGGATAAAACCAGGGGTCTCTCAAGTGCTTAGGGCCCAGGAGATAAGAGCAGAACAGAATAGTAACGAATGCTACTAACTTCCTTCGTCACATAGTAGTTGATAAAAAAAAGGATTATAAAAGGCTGTGGGCAAAATTTGAGCAATGTACTTCACTGATGAACAGCGCAGTGAGCCTGGAGTTGACTGAGCATGGATTTTTTCCGGTAGAGCTGAAGGTAAATGGCTTTGTCATCCATTACACTTTCCCAGCTTTCTCAGATTTCCTCCCTGGAACAAAGCCAGGATGTTACGGGGAGCGGGAAGGTTGCTATGTGCATGGAATGAACAAGAAAATCTCCTGTCTCAGGCTGAGCCATGCGCTGCCTGGAGATGAAAGACCCAAATTCAAGTCCCTTCTCTACCAGCCTCCTGTCTGCAGACAACAGCCACTGGTCCGTTATCCTGTGTGTCCCTTTCACATTGTTGCTGTTCCAGTTTGTCTAAATATCCAGATGGATCATACGAGCATCTGTCAGGACCGCTCTCTTCCTGCCCATGGGATAACCTGTGCAAGGTGTCATTGGTTCGTTCTCTCCCTTGGAATTTTCCCCCTTATCATCCACTGGTGGGATGGGAACGTGCCCTGGATCACACGATGCAGATGCAGCCTTGAGGCTGCACAAACGCACCATCCTCCGGGGCTAGATCTGACCCTGTTGCAAATGGAATTTGACTGAACAAGTGCTTTACCCCATATTAAAATCTGGAGTCAATGGTATGTTGAATTAGCTCTGAAATGCATTCACGCTGTGTTAGGGGAAGCAGGTGAGGGGCTGTTAACATGAAATCGCATTTAAATTCTGGATCATTATGCTTAAACCTCTCTCCAGTCTAAGCAATAAAAGTTTCTTTTTTCTCTCTCACTGATATCCACTGGTATGGTCAGTTTGTTTCACCAACCACTAGTCATGTTCTCTGTTTAAAAAATATAATTGAAGTCTGCTCCTCTGAATTCACTGAAAACTCTGTAAACTATTAAGAAGAGCAAAAAGATTAAATCTGAAAGGTCATTACTCTGATTCTGCCGTTCTAAAATGTATTGTCTAATGAAAAAATAAATAGCATTTTTAATGTACAGTTACAGATAAAATCCTGCCCTTCTTTCCTCCCTTTGTCTTAGTTTTATCCAGATCTGCTACTCATTAATAGATGTACGTATGTTGCAGCTTTAGAATTCTGTTGTTATAATTAAACTGAAGATCTGTGTACTCAGTCAGGCATGTCCAATATTGTCTATTTCTTCATAGTCTGGACCCATATTCTACTCCTGCTGCCATTTAACATCCTGTTGAATTCAGCAAAACCTTAGTAAACTTCCTCAGTTGGCATCACATACATCCTTTTTTTTTTTCTCCTCACCATCCCATGTGGTAGGTTTCTCCTTTACCAGAACAAGAAAAGAATATTTTTCTAAAGTAAGAATAGAAATTGAATATGCAAAATTGTCCTTAATCTTCATAAGGCATCATCTCCTGAGAACGAAGTAATTGTGAGCCCACATCACCCAGACTACCCTTTTCTAGAAGGTGTGGGAGAGAGAAAGAAAGAAAGAAAAAAAGAAAGAAAGAAAGAAAGAAAGAAAGAAAAAGAAAGGAGGAAGCAAGGAAAGAAGGAGGGAAGGAAAGAAAAAGAAAGAAAGAAAGAAAGAAAAAGAATATTTGATTCTGAGCTGGGTAGCATGGGAAGCAGCATTGTCAGCCATAGTCAAGCCATTTCCAATCAAAATCTCTCAAGGACACTTACCGTATCTTTGCAAGACAAATGTTTACATGTGCAGGATCTTAGCTGACCTATCAGTGCATATGAAATAACAATCTATTTTTTTTTTTAAATTCATTCTATTTACAGTGCTAGGGTTTCAGACCATGTTTAGATCACTGGGCTTCACCTATAGTAGTGGGAGTATGTAGTGTCCTAAAAGACTTCTATACAGATGGCCTTAATCCCATGGGGAGACTGCAAATTAATACAAGGGTCATTGGCATTCATCGAGTACTTGGTCTGTCTGGCAAATGATGACATCCATCTTGTTGCAAAAGGGATCATGCATTATTCTATATGCAATCAACTGCTAAATTTGAACAGTGGTGGGACAATAAATTTTTTTTTCAAGAAGGGTCATTAATAGCCAAGGGCCTGAACCATCAAACCTTTACTTACATGAACAGTCTTTGCTCATACAGGTTACCTCATTAGGCAACTGCCTTGGTGAAAAAGGGCCTTTTAATACACCGTTCGAGGAATTAGCTTCTGAAGGAACAACTTCTCTAATTAACAGATTAAAAAAAATATCCATGTACGAAAGTCCATTTGGGGGATTTGCAAATATGTATGCTGTCTGCTTCTTAACAATGTGAATCCAGAGAAAACTGGGAGTTATCAAGGTTGTAATGAGTACAAACTTTGTTGTAAAAGAAAAAAACTATCCCCTTAATATAATATCCTCTATTGCACAGCGGCCAATCCTGCTTGAGCAAGAAAACTAACCTCCCAAAATGTCATACTGCATATATACTATGGGGAAATTCACTATAACTAATGAGCAATTTATTCTTGACAGAGGGCACTCTTGAAGTTATCATATCCTTTATTTTCATGCTAAATAAAGGAAGGGTTTTTCATGACCACATTATCTATTGGTGATATATTCTTTTTTGTATTTTTGTATTCAAATCTAATTACATCAATTAATCAGAGCAAAGGAATAATGCACAGCTACTGGTCCATAACAATATATATTTCTTTCCCCTGTTTTCTGAAACTCCCTGTATTCTGATCATGGGTATTTGAATACATATACTTCGGTTGACTGCAGCCAGTATGAACCAGAATGCCAAGGTATATACAGTATAAAATAACAGTACAGTTTTTTCCCCTCTTCTCCACAATGCTTCTCTTCTGACTGTCTCTCTCATTAAAAATTGTAAAATTAGTTGCCAGCAAGAGCAAGAACTACCTCTGCCTTTCATTTCTTTCAGCTGAAGCAGAAATATTCCAAAATTGTACATGAACACTGACAGAAAAGGGGCTGAGACTGTAGAGAAAGAGTTAAACATTTGCTGAGGTCTCTGCCCTTCTCCACTCCCTGGACCCATCTTTCACTTCCTACAGTTTAGGAAAACCCTTATAGTTGGAATAATTTTCATACTAACACACAAGACATTTTCATTATTTGCTAATCCTGAAAGCAAGGAATAATGTGAGTAGCATTTTGAAAGTAATAAGTAAAAAATACATGAATCATTCTGGGCATTTCAGCCCACTGGTCTGGGTGAAGGTGGGTGTGTAGAGACAGGGGCAGGAGGGATAGGAAGTAGCAGCTTGGGACATGAGGAAGGCAACTGGTCAGATGGCAAAAGACAGCAGATGAAAATAATACACAAGGGATTTTAAATTTATTTAAGGCAATTTAACTTTCAGTAGCTTTGTGTTGCCTCTTTTGACAAGTAAAACCTGAAGACATAGTCAAATATTCTAGTGCAATAACTAAGTAGTTCTATCTATTAACTTTTGCAATAACTACATCATGAGTCAGTAAATTCTTTGGCTTTGAAGTTTATTGAATCCACAGTGTGGTTATTTCTGCCATAAACAGCGCTAACATGCTAAGATATCTTTATATCTGTACTACATCTGCCAATGCTGTTTTCTATGCAAAAGGCTATTTTTATGGTTTTGGGGTTTTTTTCTGAAAAAAACCAAACCCCAACAAAATTTCTAACCATCTGGTAACTTCTGAATGGTAGTCTCAGATCAGCTTCTACAACTTCACAAACTCACCCATTCTTTTGGGATTAAGTGGTATCCTTGTCCCACCTTCAGTTTTGGTTAAAGGATTCAGTGGAGCCTGGTTGGGGAGCGCAGTGCTACTGGTTTATACCACACACTTGGTTGCTTCTGAGTGGGATCAGAGGTGTTCTCCAGTGGCACAGGCGATGACGAGTTGCCCCCGCACCCCCCCAACCTTGTTTTGCAGCCCCCCACCCAGCTGCTGCTTTGCAGAGAATGGTTGGAGGAAAGAGGGAAAGGCCTGAAGGTCGCTTTGCTGTTTTATCCTGTGGTGGTTGTTTTCTCCCCTAAGGCAGCCAGCAGAGAGCATAGAGCACGCATTAATGCAGACCTCAGATGTACACGTTGGAGAAAGGTACGGAGGAAGAAAGGGGTGCAGGCATAATGTCAGCAGGGATGTGGAGGTGTGGCTGGTGTGCAAGAGGGGGGTGTGCATGTGTGCAAGGAATGCCAGGCTGAGAATGCATGGGGGAGGTGTGTTTTGGGCAACGACACTGGGTATGCACCTGAGGGAGCTGAATGAGAGGAGCAGTGGGTAAATGAGTGGGCAAGGGCTTGTCTTTCAGTTCTGGATGGAACTTCCCTCCTCTCTGTGCAGCCTCTGCAGCACCCCTCTAAACTATCAGGGGTGTATCATTCTGGGGAGGGGAAGGAGTAATCGGAACCTCCATTCCTCTGGTTTTAGAGAAAGCCTTAAGTTGCAGTCCCTTTGCAAATGATTGGGACTATCCCAACTGGGTTGAACATAGTTCATACCCTGCGGTGTAAGTCTTTCTCCAGAACAATCACAGAGTTAACAGTGACTGGCTGAAGTTCACAAGCTGCGGTGCATTTATCAGAGACAAAAGTAGTACAGAAGAAATCTATCTTGAAACACGTGCTTAAATGCACTGCTTACCAGCTCCTACCCACCTCTGAGACAGGTTCTGGGCTATCAGGGTCAACAGAGCCAACAGATCTTTGTTCTTGAATGAAGATTTTCTGAACTCATGTCAGAGCTCATCTTGTACACATTTTCCTCCAGGCTTTTCAGGTGGCTTCAGGCCACCAGAAAAGCCTGATGCTTTCTGTTTTTCCTTAAAGCCCTGCTACTCATGTTAGGGCTTTACAGTAACTCTGCTCCCAGTGCTCGGGGTTAGTCCAGAGCACACGACGTGGGACTGAAGGAATCTCCTGGGCCATCAGGTCTTGTCCCACGTTACCATACACAACCACATCGCTTTGCTCCTTTTGGAAATACGAAGAGCGCCATCCTAAAGGTAATTATTATTTTTGCCCCGTTATCCCTACCGGAAGTATTTTTCAACCCATGAATTCTCTGATGTTTAGAAATTGCCTGATTTTTATCTTGAATGTATTAATAGGCAGTTCATACCCATTTGCTCTTGAAGAAGACACCCGCGATACACTTAGCCTTGGTAAGGGAAGTTTTTACAAAATCCCCCTCCGTGCCTGTGATACCTGTTACCATTTGGTACGAGGGTCCTTCCTTTGGCATTTCTTAGCTCCCACAAAGTCACATCGGCCTCGCGGGAAACGGTCGGCTGTGCCGGCTGCGAGGAGAGACGGGCGCTCGGGTGGCCGTGGGGGACTGGGGTGCCGTGCGGGAGCCTGGCGGTCAGGGCGTGGTACCGATGCGAACGCGGCGGACTGGCGGTGGGTGCCTGCCGCAGCCGGGAGGCGAAGGCGCTGGAGGTAGCCGGGGGAGGGGGGGA
>NW_010972787.1:638722-657351 GCF_000737465.1 Haliaeetus leucocephalus
CCGGGCCGCCGCGCCGCTCCCTCCCTCCCTCCCTCCCTCCCTTCCCGCGGCAACTAGTTGGGATGAGCGGCCGGGCGGTGCCGCCTGGGGCGCCGAGTAATTTGCGAAGTCGGTGCGGCGGCGGAACGCCCCGTCCCCGTCCCGCCAGCCCTCTGCCGCCCGCCGGCGGGGAGCCGGGGCCGCTCGGAGCGCTGCCGTGGCGGGGCGCAGGGAGGAGGCTGCCGCAGCCGCCGGCGCGGTGTTTTGGGGCGGGGGGAGCCGCGCAGGGTGGGTGCCCCGGAGCGCTGATGTGTCCGGATCCTGTTGCAGGCTGCTCGGTCACTTTAGAGCGAGGACGAGGCTGAGCCGGCAGCATCCAGGGCATTTCCAGCGAGCGCCCGCCAGCAGCCCGGCACCGACTGCAATTTAGGCGTCTTCAGAGAGGGGAGGAAGATCCTCGTCTTCCGAAGCCTCCTCAATGAGTGCCAAGCTCTCCAAGGAGTGGAGGCTGTCCCTGCCACCTTGTCTCCTGAACAGGACGTCGCCTGCCACCTTAAACACCAGCAGCACCTGCATCACACAAGTGGGTCAACTCTTCCAGTCCTTCTCATCCACCCTGGTTTTAATTGTCCTGGTCACCCTCATCTTCTGCCTGATCCTCCTCTCCCTCACCACCTTCCACATCCACAAGAGGAAGATGAAGAAGCGGAAAATGCAAAAGGCTCAGGAGGAGTATGAACGGGACCACTGCACCCACAGCAGCAGTAGCAGCAGCCAGCACCCTGGGACGGGGGTGCAGGGAGAGGCAGCCCAAGGAAGAGACAGCCGGCTGGGAAGACCCCCTCAGGACTCGGAGATCCAGCGCCCCTCTCCCTCGGCAGCCCCGAGCTCTCAGCAAGCACGGGCTTGTTTGGACACAGCTGGTGCGGGGCTCCTGCACACGGTGATTTTGTCATGATGGTTTGGGGGAGACCTCGCGAAGGCGCTGGTTGGTGTTTGTAAATACCCGAGTGATTATTCTAGTCCCCGAAGAAGAAGAAAACATTGCTAATTCAAATGAACGAACAAGCCCATGATCCAAGCGCATGACAGATTACATTGCGTTTCTCATTGACCGTGCGAGGAAAAGAGGCGTCTTTTTACCAGAGAAGGAGCTGCACACAGCTACCAAATATCAAGTCGTCCACCTGGAGGAGAGGGTCAGGGGTGGGGGGGTCCCTTTTCCTTGGACAACGTTATCCCAAGGACCGGGACGATCCCCCTCTGTCAGGATTCCCACTGCACCCTGTGTCACCATTGCATGGCTGGGCTGGGGCGTGGGTGAGTGGCGGGCAGGGAGAGGCAGGTCTGGCGGGTGCCTTGGGACCCCCTGTCCCCTTGGAGCAGAGCGACAGTCCACCCTGGTCTCTCCTTCTGTGCTAGGACCTATGCCCCTGTCTCACCCTCTTGCTCCTTTCCAAGACTGTATATTTTTGTGTGTAGAAATGGCCACCCCCAGTTGGGCTTAACTGCAAGTGCCCTCCAGCCCCATGGTCCCGTGCACCCCAGCTGCAGCGCTGAGCATCCCACTGTCTGGGGGGATGGAGCCAGCTGTCTGCACAGAGCGATGCCTGAGCTCTCCTCTCCCCTCAGCTCCCTTCATTTTCAAATCCCCACCCCCCCCACCCCCCATCCCCATCCCATGAAACCTGAAACCCAAACCCAATACAGTTTTGTGTGGCAGGGAGAGGTGATGTGCAGTAACTCGCCCATCCTCTCCCAGGGGAGGGTGTCCTTGTACCTCCTGTTAGTCCTGAAACAAATCCAGTTCTGCACCAGGCACCCCGCACTGAACGCCTGTGTTTACAGCTTCGCCTCCCAGCAAGGAATCCTGCAGCAGTACAGAGCTGGCTTCTACTTTTTTAGGCTGATACATATTTTTAACCCTCCTAATCTGGTAGACAGTTAGGGACAGACAACACTTAATTTTGTCCCCTTTCCCCTCTTGGGGAACAAACCACACAATTGTGCAAAATGTCTGCCCCTAAACCCTGGCAAATATTTATTTTTGGCTGGTGTAGTTTCTCCCTAGCTAGCACCAGGAGTTTTTTGTCTGTGGATGGCAGGTGTGAGTGGCTGCTAGTACCGTGTGTGTTGGAGGAAGCAGTGTCGGGTACAGAAAATGCGGCTTTGCTTAGTGATTAAATCAATGACCATTACTTGAAGGTGCCTTAACAGAGTGCCGTATCCAAACTTTGAAGCATCTAATGTGATATTATAGCAGAGGCAGCCCTCTACTGTGCATATTAACATCTAAAAAATACAGCAAAGAAAAGTGATCCTGAGGGATTTTTTTTTTTTTCTTTCTTTCTATCCTGGCATTCAAAGTGATCTGAGGAGATAGTAATAGTCCACAGCTTTTAATATTTTGTATCCACTTATTCCCTTTCTGCTGTACTCTGCTTCCCATGGTGGCTGTTAGGCTAGAAAAATCCCAGGCACACGCACCAGGAGGTCTGGGGCCCTAAGCCGGGAGTGAATGCCATTAACCAATTTAAAACGGGGAATGAGGGTGGCAGAAGTGCTCCATAATCCTCCAATAGCCCCAAAATGCAGAGGTTTCAGGGCAGTGTTTCTGTTATCCAGTTTTATCCCATTCCAATCTTGCCTGGTCTCACTGGAAATTGCTGTTGAGTTTGGATCTGTGCCTCCAGCATTTTAGGCAAGTACTGTATCACCCAGCTCAAGGAGCTGCTCCACCAGCTGAGGTTAGTGTGGCAAGCGTACCTGCGACCAAGTGGTGTTTTGCACATTGCAGTTTGATGGGAGCGATGGCTGACTCTCACTGCCAGCCGGTATGATCGGATGTTAATGGCTACTTCGTTGTTGCTGGGCAAGGAAATTAGCTTTGTTTTGTTTCCCCTAATAAAGGATGCATGAACTTTTGTGTTTAACCTCCTTATGCAACTGCAGCACAGTATTGCACCACAGGGAATAGATTTAGGACAGTGAAGAGTGTTCAGTAATGGAGCTTCCTGATTGTTGATCTCCACTAAATAGAGAGATATTACTTTCCCCTTTATTTTGTGCCTTTAAAAAAAAAAAAACCCAAGAAAAAACAACAGTGTATGATTTTGAGTTTTATAAAAGCAATAAGATGTTCAAATCACCCCAGTGCATTTCTGGTTGATGATTCCACTTCTTTAGTGTCTGAAGTCAGATACTCTTCCTTCTGCCTTATGCACTCAAGGCATGCAATAATTCCCCAGAAGTGTACTGCTTGTCACATCTCATTGCAGTTATAAAATTGCCCTATTTTTGAAGAAAAAAAGGATGGAGAGATAGATATATATATCTTTATATATATTATGGATATACAGGTATATATATTATTTATATAATCTCATGACACTAAAAGTAGTTGCAAAAATGTAACTGGAATTAAAATATGTTATCATGTAAAACTCTATCCTCTGTTAATTAGCTTTGATTTGATATTTTAATATCTCTGTATTTATGTAAATCTGTGTAAATTATGTGGTCTATAAGTAAAATTTCGTACTGACTTTAATTTTCTCAAAACTGTGAGCTTCTTGTGGTGTCATTTAAGGTTTTTTTTATTTCTAAAGTTAAATTATACAAGATACAAGAAGTTATAAATTCCTATTATCACCCAGAAATACTGCAATAAGGTTCATGCGTACTCCCAATACACGATCCTGTCTTGAAGTATTGCAAGCTTATGAGGTTTAATTGAACGGTCTCAGGAGATCTAGCTGATACAAGCAGGACATGTAGGCTTTCATTTTCATGAAACAATAAGCAATCTAGGGAATAGATGTGGATTTTTAAAACAGAGTTTATGCTTGGAGGTTCTGTCAAATCAATTGCTGCAAAACCCTACAGCTACAGCTAAACTTCTGCACTTAGCATTCAGTATTAATAAGGCTGATGCTTCTTTCCCCTCCCCCCTCCTACTTAAACTAGAAAAGTGTAGGAAATTGTTCATATTTCTAAAGCATACATTTTCAGCTAACTGTGAAACTGCCCAAAGGGTTTTGAATATACATATTTTATGCAAGTGTAATATGTATGTATCTGTATCCATATATTTAAATATTTTTTGTGTAACCTTTTCTACGATATTTGATAGAGATGCTGGGTAAATGCTTGTACCATTCTCGTACGTAAAGAAGGATTTATACCCTCTTGATGTGGACATTCTTTTTCCTGTGAATTTGCACTGGTTTTGGCAAGTTATGATGGAGACCGGGCAGCTGAGTGCTGACTGCTGGAAGAACAGACAGTCTTGTCTCTGTTAAGGGGCACATCTTCCAGCTGGATTTTCCTGGTTTGGAATTGGAGCCGGTTGCCCACTAGCATCCTGCATGTGTAAGAATAAGAAGTGCTGTGGTGCTGAACAGTTCCTGTCCAGTGCATCCATCATCCCATGGAAGAAGCACGGCAGCAGTGACTTGTTTTGTAGATCCTAGTGAAAGCAGAGAGCCTGCCGGGCGGTTTGGTGGCAGCGCTGGGGCTGGATCGGAGAGTCAGCGATGCCTCATCCTGTGTTCCCATCCTCAGAGCCTGCTGCTGCCCTGGGGCTTCGTCCAGCTCCTGCTGGCATCAACAGGAGTGGCTTCCACTGACTGTCAAGGGACTTGGATCC
The DNA here is from genome assembly GCF_000737465.1 of Haliaeetus leucocephalus. Taxonomy (NCBI): domain Eukaryota; kingdom Metazoa; phylum Chordata; class Aves; order Accipitriformes; family Accipitridae; genus Haliaeetus; species Haliaeetus leucocephalus. The sequence goes on from NW_010972787.1 coordinate 643,350, forward strand.
CGTCTGTAGTCCACACAGAGGGTGACAGCTCTCCACATCACCACTGCTGGCCCTGCTCCTCACTCGTCCCGGCAGCCTCCGAGGGGATGGAGACCACTGCATCCCACAAGGGCTGGGATGCTTCGGCCCGGCAGCACTGGGGAACCCGCTCTGCTGCTATCAGCTCTGCTTCTACAGACTGAGGCATTTAGGTTTCCACATGGATCCTATGTGGATCGTGGACAGGGAATGTCATTTCATTAAAATGTGTCATTCCAGCATTTTTTTTTCTGTGGAGGTTTGTCTACTGCAAATGTAGTCTCGGATGAAATTTGCAGGCTCTCCATCCAGACATGTTTTAGCTTTTGATACATCTCTCTCAGACATATATCTGTATATATAGATATATCTCTTGAAAGAAATGCTGGACAAAAAGCAAAGAACAGAGACTCCACATTATAGACAAAACTGTCCTATCACTAAAAAATCTTTTTTTTTCTTTTATTTTTAATTAATTTTAAAGACTACTATCTTTAATGTAAATAGCAAGTTACTATGTGATTAACATTTTCCATAGCATTTCTGAGTAGTTGCTATCTTGTTTCTGGAAAGCTATGTCCAGTGTTATGAAGCAACTGTGCTTTTCTTCTTCTATTGTTATGAATATGAGTGCAACTTTTATGTAGGGAGGAAAAAGAACATGATTTGACTCTTTAGACAGGACTGAATTATTTTAAATCCAGTCATAGGACTTGGTTGCTTTTTCTTCTTTCTAGTGGTTATTCTCTCTGCACGTTTGTATTTTTTCTATGGGCACTTGAAACCCTACATTTTAATAAGTATGCAAGATATGAAGGGAAACATTCTTTTTCCTCTTTTGTGTAAATAGCAAAATTTATAATGACTTAGATACCATTTCATTACCTTTCTCATCTATATAGAAGTTGGCATGACTCATATACAAACCTTTAATAACTCTTTCATTTATGTTAAAAATTAGAACTGCATTTATCCAGGACTGACTCTGTCATCTCTTTCTGGTATCTAACTCTTTTTTTCCCTGAAGCCAAGTTTTCCATCTGATCGCTAAATAAATTTCTAGTAGAACAGAGCCTCCTTCTGTTTTTAGTCTTTTACATGTAGGTCTCTGGTCTGAATCCAGCCAAACTCAATAGTGTAGAAAGTGAGTTACAAACTTGTAAAAACTGGATGGTGTATGAGCCTTGAGGAGAGAGGTGACTGTCTGTCAAGCAAACAGGTGAAATGCCTGGCAATGGTGATAGTTAGTTTTCCCGTTTGGAGTTGTGGAAGTGAAGCATCCCCATTCACTGGATGGACCTGGGTGAAGGGCAATGCATTCCAGCCACAGCAGAGACAAGTATCAATGTCCTTCCTGATACCGTTGCTCTAAAACATCATTTTCTACATGACACTAGATCTCATTTCTGTAAATTATATGTAATATGTTTCTTATTCAAATCAAAGAAGTTTTCATTGCTTCATTGGTACTATATGTTCTCTGTGGATAACTAGAAGATTCATTTTCCAACACTTTTAACCCAATAACTCCACAAGCATCAATTTTGTATGAGTTAGGAAATAAATAAATATTTGGATCAGAACACTGTCAGTAAAAATTGCCTTTATTTACATAATCTGGTGTTCCAGTTGGCTTTTCTTTGTTGTTTTCTTCCTTGAAATGAAGTGATATAATGTGTTCATTATTTTACTTTTCTAAAGAGGACAAAGAATGTGAAGCGAGCACTGCAAAATACACATATACAAATGGGAAGAGATTTCACATTGTACAGCAGAACAAAATCATGTAGGTTTTGTTGGTTTCACAGTAATTCTTTGTCCTCTGTTTTTCAGACCCCCTCCAATCAAGCAAAATTTTTACCTTAAATCTTCTGAAAAAACTCACATATAGCAGGTAGATTGCCTTTCTTTTATGGTTTTAGCTTTGCTTACTACACAGTCAATGACAAAGTACAGGTTAAAACTTTTCAAACATCTCGTAATCTAAAAATAATAAAGTATCCCAGGGGATTACAAATACTGTAAATAAGGGGTAAGTATAGAAGGTTGGAACGGAGAAAATATTAGCTCTATAATACAACAAAAGCAGCATGTGCTGGAGGATGAATTCATGACTGTAAACGAGCGCCTTTACATTTTATTCCTGGCTCTGTCACTCACATGTTGTGAGGCTCTCAGCTTCCAAGCTATTTATGTAGTAAGTGATATATAACTTATCTATTAAACAAAGACATGGAACCTGCAAATATACAGCCCTGAAGTGAATAAATTAAGCGTCATGTACATTACAAAAATACCGGTACCGTAATACAAATTAAAAGAGCCTTTATGCTAATCACCTGGCTTGGATTATTCAAGTGCTTTCATTTGGTGGCAAGGTCCAAATGGTACACTGCACAGCTGGGAGACGGATGGATGGGCAAGATGCTTGAACAGTCACACTGAGAGGCTCAATTTAATTTTTAAGTTGAAGCGGAATACGTGTTATGAAGGAGAGCCAAGACAACTGATGTTTATTTTACCATTTCATCACTCATAACACTGTTTTTCAATGCAGAAAACAGTCTTGTGTGGTTTTGAGCAGAGTGCTGACTAAGGTGATAAGAATATTTGAAAAGACAGTTCTTGGGAGTAAACCCATCACTAACGAAATTCATGGCAAAACCTCCCTGAATTCAGTGGGGCCTGGACTATGCTCAAGATGACACCAGATCTCACTCCCTGCTGGCTGTCCATCCCTTGCCAGTGTAATCAGACTTTGGATTGCTGCAGTTAGTATTTCTGGGGCACGTGGATTTCTCTTGTGTTTTGACTCACAGTCTGTGCCCGGCTCCTCTAGGGGACAGCTTGGGATCACCCGGGGGTTACCTACGTGTGACATGTTGGGCTTTCTATAGGATGGACTATGTTGGCCAGGCTTGTTTCTTCCTTCCAATGGGTAATCTCAGCCTATCTCTGACATTAGAAAATATCTCTCTTTAAGTCATTAGTTGGTTTGATTTCTGCAAAGATACTGTAGGACTTTGCCCTCATCTTGATCCAGCATTGTCATGCATTTACCCATACACCAACCATATTGATATGGTATCAAAATCTCTGCGACAAGGCAGAAGCTTTTGAGAAAGTGCTGGACTTCAAACAGTCTGAGAAATCGCAGCACGCTTCCCGACATGGTCCATTGGCTCTTGAACAACATCACATTTCCTGATTAAGCTTCCAGACATAGACCACAGGCTGAAACTGCTGAGAAATCATCATTCTTTCATATCAAGAACATCACTGTAAGGAAAAATATCAGTTACTACAGAGGGGAGAGTAAATAAATGAGAGGATGTGGGGATAATATGTGTATTAATATGCAAATATATATGTAAAACCTGTGAGACAGACAAGATCAACTGAAAGTCTAGTAATGGCTGACCACCCAGCCCACATTTTCTTCTTTTAAATCAGATTATCACAATCCATTCTTTTACTTGTGGTCTTGAATGCTATTAGACAGGTGCTTTCACTTTGCTCCTCAGCTAGAAAAATCAGTCAGTGAGTCTCTGCTTCTTGATGAACTCCAGCTGAACAGTTTAAAGTCTGTTTGTTTTCATTATAGAAATACAGTTTCTATTAAACCATCCTTTTGACAGGCCTCAGCAATAGCATAGGAGAGCTTTCACTTCCAGAACATGTGTTAGAGCTTGTTCAATCTGGCAACAGCAATGTGTAAAGGAGGACAGCTGTCCAGATGATCATATGGGGTCACTGCAAAAATCTGTAAACAATGATTGCATTTGAACTGAAAGCAAGAAACATGTAAACCCTGAGACAGCCATGACTTTTTACCTATCTACAGTGAAGCAAGTTCAAAACGTCTCTGCTTACCACTTGAGTTATTCTGGATTTATATACCTCTAGAAATGAGCTGACTATATGGGCCATTACCTGTCTGACAGAGCTTCTCTAAAGTCAGTTCCTCCTGGGGTAAAGGGATGATGATGAACCTAGTGGAGGAGTGGAAAAGGTAGCTAAAATGTGACAGATGGGTTTTAGTATTACTTTTTGCATAGCGCTGTAGCCATACTGCAGGGATAAGGGTAGATTCCTTAGGCCAGTATGCCTGCAGGTAGGAAAACATAACAGTACCACACAACTCTTGGTATCAGATCTGGGTGTAATGTCTTTTATAAATGAAAACTTCAGATATTACGGATTCCAGAGAAACTCTTGAGATTGCTATGCTCCAACTAGGAATCTTCTGTTTTCTTTCAGAATTTTTTTCTAATGTTCTGGAAAGCAACATGATGGTGTAATCTGTATGAGAAAGCTGTGCTTCTGAGAGACACCATGTTAACAAATCTTTATTTGTTCATAGTCTGGGGACTTCACCATCAAAGGGTCATGCTTCTTTTCTGCTAATGTGCACCAGTTGTTGCAGTGAGAGGCCAGGAGGAGGAATTCAGATTCCCTGAGCACGTAGTCCTCATTCAGCTCCTTCAGACTGATGGAGACGGTGAACTTGCAATGGCAATAGCTGTTAACAGGAAAATGGAGAAAACACTCAGCTCCCATCCTATAAGGCATGGGAAAACCCAACTTTTGGAAACACAAAGATCTTGCTGGGTTAGCACTGGTGATTTAGTAAGGAAAATCTCCAGGATTTACTTTGCAGTAGCTTGGCTTGACTAACTTCTCATCTTGAGGAGGTTTCCATTTGCCTTCCTGTCTCCTCTCTGCTGCCAGCACTCTTCCAGACCACTTTACCTGAATTCATTGTTACGTCTTCACTAACTTATTTTACTCTGAAGCAAGTTATGGTACACTTGCATGGATGTATAGTGAATGAGTTAGTGAATCACAAGGGAGCAACAACCACTGGGAGGGCAATGGAGTAGCATCCAGCAGCAAGGCAAAGGATGCAGGGGCACTAAACTCTTCGGTACAGTTTTGTGAGGAAGGGCTTATGAGTCTCAGTTAGTCTGTCTGGTGCTTAATATCTGTATCATGGACATCTGGGATTAAAATATAGATAGCCTGCTGTGGCTGTGGAGCTTCACCTGGCTCTTGGGTACTATCACATCTGACTGTCACAGTGCCCACAGCCTTATTCACACCCCATGGTGTCCAGCTCCATTAGTTTGTTTTCTCCCTCTGTCCTTTGAATGAGATCCTTCATGTGTCTCCAGATATTGCCCTGTTCCCCTGTATGTCCCCCCCATACAATGTATGCAACTCCCACTCCTGACCTGGTTGGCTTGCATATGTCATGTAGGGAGCTGCATCTGTGAGGGTGAAATGATCAGTGCAGACAAGGTCCCTGTTATCCCTGCCTTCCTCCCCATGCAGCCACCAGCATGGGCTTGACCCCCAACCCAGCCACCCACAGATCTTGTAAGGAGTCAGCATCATTCAACTCTCCACTCTTCCATCAAACATAGTTGAAATTAGCCAATGCATGCAACTCTTGCAAAAGAGCAAAACTCTTGGGGGAGGACAATCCACAGGCAGTTGGGCAGCGAATGTGCCTGCACAATAATGCAGGTGTTAGTGAAATAAGTTATTTTTCACATCTCATGAATTGTAAGTAAATTTCAAGACTTTTCTGGTGCCTGACTCATAATTTTGAAATGTTTCAATTTGGCAATGCTGCTCAACAATACTTTGAAGCCCATCTGTGCTGTTTACACGCTCTTTCTTCAACCCCCAGGCATTGTCTGTTTCCTTTGGTTTTCCAGACTCCAATCTTTTGAAGCAATAAATTAGGGGTTTGTTTGATAATTGTGATGGTTGTGTGATGCTTGTTCAGAAGGTAAATCATAGATTTCTAAGACTAAAAGGGGATCTGGAGGCATATAGCTACAAAATTATCTACAGTCTGTCACAAACAGGATTTTAATCCAGTAATCCATGTCTCCTGCCTGGCAGGTCCAGTGGCACAGAAGCATTAATTTTTTAGAAAGAGAGTCACAGCTGATTTCCAGCTTGCAAGTGCTGGTGAATCCAGTTCATACTTTCATAAGTTGTTTCAGTGATTACAAAAGTAGCCTTAAAAAAAATGGTTTGTCCTTTCAAGGCAATATTTTTTAATATACAGAATGAAGTTAACATATGCAGTAGTTGTTAGGACACTGTTAAAAACAGACATCTGGCAAGGAAGGTAAGCCATCTGTGAAAATACAGTTCCTATTACATGTAATAACCCAAACAATGCCTCGGTTATAAATTCACAGCACTGGGAATGTAAACAAAACTGTGTCCTGGGGGAAAAAATATGGGAAAATGTTACATATGCAACCATGTACCTACTTGGAAGGTGTCAGCTGAAATAAATGAGATGTTTGTGGTCGCTGTGGAATTTTACCTCATAAACTAAATTATTTTTATAGATTTACCCTTACCTCCCTTCGTTGTCTCCCCCTTATTCCGATGTCTCTTTAGCAAAAAATCTTGTGCTGAACCTCCAAATATTTCTCTGTGCCTCACCAACAGCAAAGCAGGCTGAGGTTTTTTGACCTGACACTGCATTGAATGGCTCAAGGGCTGGACCAAAACCCTACTGAAGTTAATGGGAAGCTTACATCCGTTCTGATGGGATTTGGATTATATTAGAAATATTCCTGATGCATATCTCATAGTTTTGGGTGTCTAGTGTGCAGCAGGCTTGTCATATTTGCAAGTTCAAATCGATTCTTACAGTTAAGTATCTGAAAACTATTTTGCCTGTAGAGTATACAAATTTATTTTTGAAAGAAGACTTAAGGACATAGAATTGTCTCATTAGATTTCTTAAAATTAGATTTACACCTGCCATTTTATGACACTTTTTAGGCTAAAGTTACAGGGATCTGTAACTGTAGAGAAACAAATAAAATGTAGTAATATAGCCTCCTAAAGTTACAGACAATTTCATTTTGTCTAAGAGTAGCCAGGTTTCTTCTCATCCTTCCTCCTATGAACAGTGCAGTGGTTGTAGTGCTAGCAATTGCAAGTTTTATTCATGGATTTAAGGGGTTTTGCAAAATAAAACCATCAGGCTCCAGGGCTTTGTTGTAAATGATTGTCCCCTCCTTCCTCGCCTCTGAAGACAAAGTCACCTTGGTCTTGGTGACCAGGGAGAGGCCCAGGAGCAGCCAGTTTGAAGGCCTGGGTAAAAAGCACGATGCAGAAACTCAGAGTTCTCCGGGCTGACTGGATGTGGTCTGGCTATTTTGGATTTGAATTGGCTCTCCTGAGAGCCAAGACACTTATGTTGGTTCTGGTGCAACTGGAAAAAATTCAACACTTGTTCATTCAAAGATGACCACAGTTGAACATTCCTTAGTGGGCTGCATACAAAGACAGAGGCCACATATGGTCCACAGCTTTTTGCATTGATATAAATAGAGATACATATATATAAAAATAGATGTGTATGATATATACGTGTGTATGGATGTCTATCGTCCATGTGTGTGTGTATATATTTATTAAAAAAAATACTCATGCGCAGATTTTGATCTGATGACTCCTCTAGAAGCCCAAGATTTGACTTTCAAGTTAATGATATTTTCAGAAAAGTTTGTGGTTATTTGTTCTTTTCTAGCTGCTTTCATCTGTGTTCTCAAAAAAGAATCATCAGTTATTGCAACTTCTGGTTATTTATAAAAGTATAAGCAAGTGGCATCAAAATAACTCTTTTCCAGCTTAAGCTGAGAAGTAAGCTTCATTTTGGTTTGTCCCAAGAGGAAGAGAATAGCATTCGTACTTATCAATGAGTATTTCCTAGGGTATCCAGATAGAAACAAGGCAATGTACTGAAGCAAGCTGGCATTTTTATTTTAATTGATAAATAATTCAGAAAACAGCCACAGGATAGTGCAGGAAACATGCCTTCTAGTGAGAACCTAAAAAACTCAATCTGTTCTGCTCACCAAAGAAAAAGCTGAAAGGTGATTTGAGCACAGTCCTACATGGGAAAGATATTATTCATGGGGGGTGATTGGTTAGAATTGAATAGAATATCCTGAAGTGACACTAAGTGCAGAAGCTGATGCTGCGTAATATGGAGAATATTTTTGATAGTAGAGATAATGAATTGGGCTATGGTAGATTCTTACCATTTGAACTGTTTAAATCCACATGTTATTCTAAAGTGTCATTACTTCTAAAGAAGTTACAAGGTTGATGCAAAGATTTTTGGTTAATGATATTGCTCAGGTGGATTTTTACAGGAGATTGGAGAAGATGATTATATCACTTTCCTTTAGCCTTCAATCTTCAATCCACAAAATACATTCTTCACCATAAAATAGACTTTTTGTGTAAAGGACAATTTTTTTTTTTTTCCCCCCAGAAAATTGCACAGAAACTGACAATTAAAAAACCAAAGAATTTCCACATTTTTATTTCACGTATATTTTTGTTTCAAGGCTAGCATTTCTCGGAGGCAAGGGTTTCTCTCTGCTTTCTCATAGCACACCTTCACTACTGCATGACACATTCAACTGATAGAGGACTTTAAACACACTTGACAAGCGCTGTTAGATGCATAATGGTAAAGGCTGTCTCAAACAATACTCCAGTCTCCTCTCCTACACACTTCATTTCAAGAGATGAACTGAAAGGTTAAAAAATGTTTAAAGAAGGCAACTTGGGGAAAGAGTATATCACTGTATTAACTCAGGTTTTCAACTATAATTAAGGTTGGTCATAAGCTGAAAATACTGTGAGATTCACAAACAACCTTTTTATAGATCAAAGACCAAACTTTTCCATTTACTGGGTAGGAACAGGATAATAGCCCTCTAAAAAGTCCTCTAGTGGCACTTGCTGTGTGGTCTTGGAAATCTTCCAGAGAAGTGGGATGTATATGTACCCAGCTAGGCCTGAAGTTTTCATGTAAATTTGTTACTATGGTTGTTTGGGCCCAAGAAGCCTGTGTCCTTCCTTTGCATGATGTTTGTTGTACAGAGAGAAAACGGTATTACCCAACACCATACTAGAAGAAAATGGCCACCTGTCCTATAAACGTGGACTTGTTCGTACATATAGATTCACGGGAACTAAGTTCAGTAGTCTGAAGAAAGGCATTAAGTACTCCCGAGATTTTTGCTGCATCAGCTAACCTCATGGACAGATGCAGAAATTGCTTCCTAGTTCTTGAGTGATGCAGGTCAGATTCAAAGAGCTAAAGCATTGTATCTGTTGGAGGAAAGGAAGAAGTTACTAAGAGACTCAAAGCCTTTGTGCAGTGGGGGTGTGGTGATAAATGGAAAGGAAGCTATGAAATGAAGAACAAAAGAAAAAAATGGGTGGGAAACTTCTTCCAGGCTTTGCTTTTGCTGATGATTTCTCTGAGCCACTGGTGGTGTCTCATGGCTGTGGGCAGAAGGAGCAGCAAATTCTGGGTACTTGGGAAACATAATACATTGGCTTGATTCTTGACGGACGTGCAGGGTTAAGCAGCAACTAGGTGTGGGAATTTACATATGCCTTTGGGACCACTGACTGCTTCAGCCACATAAAATCCTTTGTTGGATGTAGCCCAATTAATACAGTAGGGAGCAAGACCCAAACATTGCAGTGTCCAGGTCTTTTATTGGATCCAGCTTTAAACATCTCCAAGCATTTGATCTAGTGAAAACGCTCTCCACCCCCACCCAATTCTATATTATAGCAGATACACTTATTAAAAGAGTGGCTTATATCCTTGCATAACCTCATATCCTAGCACAGATTCCCTTGCAAAACAGATGTATTCATTCCCCACAGTTTTGTCTTGTCTGCCTCCTTTTTAGATTCAAATCTATAAAAAGTTTATAATGATGTGGTTAGCTATCTGTATAATTTAAACTATAATCTCCTTGGGGTGGTGACTTTGTTCACATGTACCAGGCACACAAATGGTGCTGTATAAACACAGGGGATATGCCACTAATTAATAATAGCTTACTTCGGTTCCAAGGGTGACTTATACAAGTGGGGAGTATTTTAACGCTGTTTGCTCTGAGGACTGTCTTCTATGGAATGCCAAGTGAGAAGATCATTCTAAGTGTATGGAATTGTTTGTGACATTAATTCAGTCCCAGATGTGTTGAATTGTTCTAATATGCTAGGCTGAGAAGCTGAAGCCATTGAAAATGAATATGGTGGGTTGATAATGTGCTTGATTATAAGGGAATTAGAACACTTCTTGAAATGTTGTCAGCTGAGTTTAATTTCCAGTGGATTTATTGAGTCTGAAACTCATGGATGAGGTTGCATTGTCCTGGATTTTGTTTTTCCAGCAGCATTGTATTTCCACTACAGTATTTCCACTACAGGTGATATTTTTTGCTCACTGAAAACAGCAAAACATTTGTAAATGTCATTGTCCATAGGACAGTGATGTGCTCTTTTAAAGGTTCCTTTCTGTAATGGGAGAGACCTCAATTTCTGTCGCTGCTCATAAATGACACAGCTTACAAGCTGTCTGTTTTGCTGCAGAGTTGCCAGCAGTAGCAAAACTATCTGTACTAGGATGTAGAAACACATGGTGTGTTGCCCTCCAAGGCACAGAGTAATGGTGACATTGGTCTGTAAATCACTTAATTAATGTAAAAAGCACTGCACATTTAGTGTGAACTGGAGGTGGGTGATACATTCACAGCTCAGGAGACTGAAGTCTCCAGTCGGTTCACTTGGCTGCTGCACCTTGTAGCTGCTCTGTGGAAACCAGCTGCCAGCACAGCTGGTATTGTACAAGGACACCCATTTGTGTGGGTGAAGAAAAAGTTCAGACCTTCTGCTTAAGGCCACTTTGGGCTTACAGATTTCTCATTTATCTCTGAGACTCTTCTACCGACAAGTCATCTGCATCCACTATTGACCTGATCTTGAATCAGCTGCAGAGAACTAGCACCATTGAGCCCTTGAGCTGTGATACTGTTGTATTCAGCCTCATGTTTTTGCATTGGTCATCTGGCAGAACAGTGAGATTCATACGAATGGGTGCTGTAAAAGCTATTGGGCTGGATGTGATTTCCCAAGCTATCTAGCTGTAAATACTAAGAATGGTTTAAAGCCAGGTAAAATCAAGTATTTAACCCAAGTAGGAATCCTCAGGGACTTTAGAGGCTGATGACTGTCTGTGCCTGGGACCCACAGGCATGGGCTTCTCCTCAGATGTTGGAGGGATGTTGGAAGACAGCCATCAACCTTAGATGTTGGAAGACAGCCATCAACCTTAGATGTTGGAAGACAATCCTCAGATGTTGGAGAGCTGAGTTCAAATACTTCCTCAGTCTATTGTAATTTTAACCTTCCAGCCAGAAAAATAACTAACAAACTTAAGAGGATGCTGGGACGGGTTTTTCTCAGCTTTTTTTTTGACTGATTATTCCCTATTTTGCATGGATTGATTTAATATTTTCTGACCTGGAATGGAAATTCAAGCAGAGTATTTTATTGTTTACATAAGAGTCCTGATCTCTTTTTAGTGCTACTTCTGAGAGATAATGGATTATGTTAGATAGGTAGAATGCAGGGGACTTTATCTACCTGTATGGAAGTGAAGCATTGGGTAGAGTGCCCCTTACAAAATGTCTGTTGGAAACATTAGGTGGAGATTAAAGGTATTAATATAGCTTCTGTAAGGCAAATATGAAGTAAAAAAAATGAGGGAAACTATCAGGTTTGGGAGAGGTTGCTGAAGGTATTCTTTTGATATAGTGGTTCTTGAGTCATCCATGGGATCTGAAACTGGCCTGATGGGCTCTGTGTTTGTGATACATTACTGCTGTATTAATCCATTTTAGGGCTTCTAATGCTTATCTGCACTCTATAAGGACCACCAAGTTTCTTCTTTGATGAATATTTTTTTTAGTTTTTGTCTCTCTCTAATGCATTTGACATTGATCATAGCTATGAACAGGATTTAAGACCAAGGGGAACTGACCTGTGGCATACTTTAGGTATGCTGTGTCCTGCACTCATGAATAAACTGATTACCAGATTGGGGTCAGAGAGGAAGTTTTCTCTCCATCAGATTGTCTGAGTCGTCCTTGCCCTATTCTGCATAGCTTTTAAAGCCTGGATGGCAGTTTTATTTAACCACTTTTAAATCTTCTTTTCCCATTATTCTAGGTCATTGGTGATATGCTTGCTCTCCTGTGTAACTGCAGCTTAAGGTTGATTTAAAGTGATAGGGAGTACTCTGTGGCCTGTGGCATGGGGAGGAATTTGGCACATCATTTTGTCCTGGATAATTATTGTGTGGTTATCTGGGGTTGCAGGGGACAGGATTCAATGAGCCACACCCCAAATCTTCTTTTTTACCCTGATCCAGAAATATGAATTCAGGGTCTTTAATTTACAAAAGGAAGTGGACCTGATTGTCTCCTTTGCTAGCCAAATGCCTGTGAGGTGAAATCTATGTGTAAGGAGTGCAACTGAACAGGTAAAGAAGGATGCCTCAACCTACTGGGCTTGTGAAATAAATGTTTTGCCAGATAGTCTCAACTAGGATGATTCAGTGCATGCCCTGTGAGAGATGCTAGGGGAAACCTACACCTCCTAATCCCACACCACTGCACTAAGAGGGAAATGTTTAATTGAATCCAATCAAAAAGGCACGATTTGGGCAGCCTGGTACTCCTTTTCCATCTTTGCTATCTGCCCAGACTTACAAAGACAGACCAGGCAGTCTCAATGAGAGGAAAGTACAGTGCCTACCTCAGGAGACTGAGAAAGATGGTGGACCTACTGGAGTACTTTGAAAAGAGATAGATGAGAATCATGTCTATCTCCTGCTTCCCTCCCAAACCAAGCTCATGGATTGTTGGGGTTGGAGCTTCAGCTTTTTCCATGGCCAATCTAATACCCATGTAATACTTCAGCACTTAAAGAAAGACACGTCACTGGACTAAGATTGGCTATGTCCCTCCAGGGCAGGAGGCAGGGCACGATGTTGATCCTAGATGGGCAGAATAGCTCCTTGAGGGAGATGTAAAGTCCATACAATTGTTTTAGTTTGTGTCAAAGCTGTAAAAACCTTGGCTACCTCTGGAGAGAAATCTGGTGCATAGAATCATAGAATGGTTTGGGTTGGAAGGGACATGAAAAAATCATCTAGTTCCAATACCCCTGCCATGGGCAGGGACACCTTCCACTAGAACAGGTTGCTCAAAGCCCCATCCAACCTGGCCTTGAACACTGCCAGGGATGGGGCATCCACAACCTCTCTGGGAAACCTGTTCCAGTGCCTCACCACCCTCACAGTGAAGAACTTCTTCCCTACATCTAATCTAAATCTACCATCTTTCAGTTTAAAGCCATTACCCCTCGTCCTGTCACTACATGCCTTTGTAAAATGTCCCTCTCTGGCTTTCTCATAGGCCCCCTTTAGGTACTGGAAGGCTGCTATAAGGTCTCCCTGGAACCTTCTCTTCTCTGGGCTGAACTATTCCAACTGTCTCAGCCTGTCTTCATAGGAGAGGTGCTCCAGCCCTCTGATGATCTTTGTGGCCCTCCTCTGGACTCAGTCCAACAAGTCCATGTCCTTCTTATGCTGGAGGCCCCAGAGCTGAATGCAATACTCCAGGTGGGGTCTCATGAGAGCAGAGTAGAGGGTGAGAAACACCTCCCTCGACCTGCTGGTCACGCTTCTTTTGATGCAGGATATGGTTGGCTTTCTGGGCTGCAAGCACACATTGCTGGCTCATGTCCAGCTTTTCGTCCACCAGTACACCCAAGTCCTTCTCTGCAGGGCTGCTCTCAATCCACTCATTGCCTGGCCTGTATTTGTGCTTGGGATTGCCCCAACCCTTGTGCAGGACCTTGCACTTGGCCTTGTTAAACTTCATGAGGTTTGCCCAGGCCCACCTCTCAAGCCTGTCCAGGTCCCTCTGGATGGCATCCCTTCCCTCCAGAGTGTCAGCCTCAGTACAGAGCTTGGTGTCATTGACAGAATTCCTGAGGGTGCACTCAATCCCACTGTCCATGTCACCAAAAAAGATGTTAAACAGCACCGGTCCCAATA
>NW_010972787.1:658141-699110 GCF_000737465.1 Haliaeetus leucocephalus
GGCCCACATTTTCCCTAGTCTCCCTTTTATCACTGATGTACCTACAGAAGCTTTTCTTGCTGCCCTTGACGTCCCTGGCCAGATTTAATTCTATCAGGCCTTTAGCTTTCCTAACCTGATCCCTGGCTGCTCAGACAATTTCTCTGTATTCCTCCCAGGATATTTGTCCTTGCTTCCACCCTCTGTAGGCTTCCTTTTTTTAAAATTTGTTTAAAGCCCTCTTCATCAGCTTAACAAGCCTATGACAGAAGGTGCTCTTCCCCTTCTCTGACAGATGGACTGTGTCAGCCCCCAGTAAGAGCAGGTTTCTAAAAGTGAGTCCCATGGTCTAAGTAGCCAAACCCCTGGCTGTGGCACCAGTCCCGTAACCATTTGTTGATTCACCCAATTTGACTGGCCCTGTCAAACCCCTTCCCTTTGGGAGGACTGATGAAAAAACTACCTGCACTCCAGAGTCCCTTACCACCACTCCCAGGGCTCTGTAATCCTTCCTGATACTCCTCAGAATGCTCCTGCCTGTATCACTGGTGCCCATGTGAAACAACAGCAGCGGATAATAGTCAGTGGACTGTACGAGGCTTGGTGGTCTCTCAGAGACATCCCTGATGCGAGCCCCCGGTGAGCAGCACACCTCTCTAGAGAGTGCATGAGGTCAGCAAATGGGTGCCTCCATACCTCTCAAAAGAGAGTCGCCTACTACTGTCACCCATTGCCTTTTCTTAGTTGTGCTGCTTGTTATACGGGGAGCAGTTTGGGCTGCCTTAGTCAGCTCCAGTGTCTCTCCTGATGTGACGGGACTTTCCTTTTCAGTCTGTAGAGTGGTGATGTGGTTCTGCAAGGGCACCCCAGGCTTCGGGGGAAGATTCTTCCTTCTGCTGGAAGGAATTGCAAGCTTCCATTCTTCCCGTGTTATGCCCCCCTCCCTCTGTGTGTGCCGGTGGGGGAGTTTTTGGCTGTTTGGCCATGGGCTGTGGGTCCACTGCAGACAGCTATCTAACTCCTTGTGAGCCTCCCTGATGTTATGCAGCCTCCCACGACCTCCTGCAGCTCAGCTACCTGCTGCAGGAGGTCCTCCACCTGGGCATACATTTTGCAGGCAGATCTGCTGCCTGTCCCCTGAGAAAGGTCTAGGCCATTCCGGCAGTCTGAGCTCTGCACTGCAGCCTCTCCCTTCAGCAGCTCCATCTGGGTGGAGGCATCGGCCACCACTGAGGTAGACAGTGCAGACCCCCCAGCTGGAGCTGCAGCCTGTGATCTCAGATGAGTGCCCACCATTCTTCTTCTAGGGTCAGGTAGGATAAGTGCTCTTGACCTGGTCACAGAATGGTGCCCGGTTGCTTGGTTATGTGGACTCTCTCTCTTATTGTTTCCTTTGTTCCTTGCTACTTCACTTGGTCATTCACAGCAACTTCTGATTGGGGCAAAGGTAAGAAAAACGGTATAATTCCTGTTTCAGAGAACACCCTGCTCTTTTCACAGGTGAAACTTCAACTTTATTCCTTGAGTTATGTCTGCATTGTATGCCAGAGTCCTCAGGCAAGCATCAGCCATGTGGCAACTCTCCCACCATTAAATCATGTCCCTGAAGGGAGAGGGAAAGAGGTGAAGGTAGTCACAGTGGAAACAGGAACAGAAAGAGATAGAGGTGGGATGAGTAAATTGCCAACAAGCTTGTTCTCACAAGCATGTTGTAATTAAGACCAGAAGCTGATGCAATAATAATAGTTTCTTATGTAATGCTAAATACTACTATTTTACTCTAATTTTGATAACAATTTTTCTGTGCAGAAAGCTTCTTACAAACGAGCTCTTAAGTGCATCATGTAAAATTTGAGCATGCCAGAATAATATGCTCATTTCAAAGGATCTGATGTACTGAGGCTTTTTCTTCCTAACTGTCCATGCAGTGCCTCAGATTGCTTATTGGAGCAGTTAGGCATACAGAATATTAATAAGAAATATCATGCTTTTCTATTAAATTAAACCTACAGTTTAAAATTCAAATACTTTGTATTATCTTCTGTTTTGAATTGTGGGCTGCTAATGGAGGAAACACATATTCAAGGTGCTTTTTAGATAATTTTTATAGGAAAACTAATGCTAAATGATGAGAACTTGAATCACTGCATTTCAGTACAATGTTAATGCAGATACTGTCCTGGATGGTCATAAAATGAGTGTATTTATGGAGACAAGTTGTAAGATTATGGCACTGTACCTGCCAAATGTAAAATCTGAATGGTAAACAAAGGAATTTGTTTCAGCCATTTTTTAAAAAACTGTTTTAAAAGGACAACTGTAATGAGGGCAAGTGTTCATAGATCTGTTCTGTATGCATGGATTTTCCACATCTGATGGAGAAGTATAACCACAAAATAACAGAAAATAGTCCTGGAAGAAATATCAGGTCATCAAGCCTGTGCCCTGCTCTCCCGCTGTACCAGAACAAGGGACCTGTCCTTCATTGGTGAGCAGTTCATTAATCACATGAATCACATGATCACACTTGGTCATTCTAATATCATGTATAAATTGTTCAATAATTAACATGAGTAGAATGCAGGGCTTCATGAAATTTTGAAGTGTATTTTTATGTGCCTTTTTCAAGGACAAACGCAACAGTCCCTATTTGCAAGTGGCACTCAGCTTTGACAGAAATGTCCCTGGGGAACTGAAACCAATTTGAAAAGTGTTACAGGTTCTTGTCAGAGCTGGTCAATGCAGCCATAAGACTTTCCTATTCTAGTTCTGGGGTCAGTGCAGCTTCCTGCCAGCCTGGGGGGGTTAAAAATTATTTCTCATTTCAGTTCCTAAATATCTGAAGTCTGGACCACCTGAAAGAGGTGTAGATCTTGCATAGTTTTCAAGGGGAAGGAAAACTGATGGCATTATCTCACCCTTGTAGATAATAAGGGGTGGGAACTCACATTTGGGAGGAAGACGTGAGGTGTCCACAGCCATTTACACTAAGACTATGCAGATTTCAGGGGACTGCAAACTAGATTTGTGTTCCTTTAAAGGGTAATACCAGAGGCATAAAGACTCTTAATGTAAATGGGATTTCTCTGATCAGGTGTGATGCCTCAGTCTGTATATGACACACACAGAGTGCATGTGTGGTTTCTTAATATGTCCCATGGTAGGCTCTAAAAGCATTAACTGAGTCTGAAGACTTAGTACAGCCACTCTTCATCACTCATTTCTTGACTTTTTCTCTGCAGATCAGTGGGTTTTCATCACTTCCTTATCATGCTGTATAGGTTCCATTGGGCCTATATGAAATACTGTGCAATAAAAGCCCCTCATCCTCTACAGTACATTTACCTGAAGCTTGCCTTGCCTCCAAGTCACCTTCAGGCCACAGAGAGCTTTCAATCCTGAGTTCCCTCTAACTCTTGCTCTGTTACTACCAAGAACTTTCCCTAGCAGCCCTCTCTGCCTACATCCTCTAGGGGAAGAGCCTTGGGAAAGGACAATTCTTCTGAAGAGCCCTGGTCCTCAGGGCATGGATTCTAATTTGTCATATCTGATTATTGTATAAAAACACAGTCCTTGTAGCAGAAAGTTCATGATATAAGCAGACAGAAGAGTTAAAAGGTGGGCAGAGAGACAGGACATGGAATTGGGAAGTCATCTGTCCAAGGTCACACAAATGATCAGTGCTAGAAGTGGGAATAAAAGAATAACATCTTGGGCTCTCTGTCTCAGTGTGTAGGTGATAACTACCTGCCAAGGTTTTTGCAGATGACTAAACATCAAGTACATTTTAAAATGGATTTTTCCAGTGGAAAATAGTTTCCTGTTCTCCTCAGGTTCTTATACTTCCTCCAACCCAGACTTTTGCTTTCTATCATCCAGTTGCAAGATCTAGTCTACCTAACACAAGCACATAAAAACAATAGCACGATGCCTAAAGAGAGTACCCACAGACATTGGTGCCTCCTGCCTAAGGAAGTGCTGCCATGAGATGTCTGTTTGGATGGCTTTTGACCTAAGTTTTGTCTGTAGTCAATGGAGGGAGACAACCATCAGAAAGACAACTCAGCATCAGATTGGAGACAGTTTAGGTAAATGCCACAATTTAAGTGAGGTGAGGTGAGTTTGGGCTCAGTCATAAGAAGGGTGGTTTGGATCTCTGCACAGTGAAGAAAGGTGGCCACTTCCAAAAAGTACTAGGTGCTTATCACAACAGACTGTAAATGACTGGTAGATATGAAGCATATTCATTGGCATTCTTTACAAGTAAAAGATAAAAAATTGAAGACTGATGACACCTTTTTTTTCCCCCCTCAAGATTTCATCATTCCTTAGTGGTGTAAGACAACATGAAACAGCCAAGCAGTTCAGATCCACTTGGCCATAAAAATTTTTGTGAACTGGTTAGAGCACTCATCTACTGAAAAGATCCTACATGGTTTCCTCTTTGTTTTCTTAAAATGTTCACCATTGTCAATTGATTTAAATTATGATAAAACTGTTCCTGAAGCCTTCAGGATATTGGCTGCAAACCAGACCCAGTGCTGTCTTTTTGTTTCATAAAATGGCTGTGTTTCAATGATAAACATAGCCAAAGGGGAATATTTTGGTTAATGTATTTTTAAAAAACCTAGTGTATTGTTTCCAATTAGTTGAAATCTGCTTTAATAGGACAAAGTGATTTTTTCACAAAGGTTTTCTTCTAGTTGTCATCTTTCTTTGGGACTTATGGGGGTGGGCAGAAGGACCCTCTCAGTTCTTGACTAACCATTTAGAGTCAGAGTCAAAATATTGGGAAGTGCTTTGAGCACATTCAAATCAACAGAGATAGAAGGATTTGGGGGGTGTTCTGGATTTGCCCTGACTGAGTTTGGCTGTTGGCCAATATGGCCTGAAAGTGGAGAATGCTAAGTATGCCCAGGCACAGGAGCTTGTGTGGTCTGGGGAAGAAAGGGTGAGGACACGGAAACTTTAGGGAAATTTGTGGCAAAGGAGAAAATATGGGTTACTCGTACAAGAGAAAGGAAGCTGGGGAGTGATGGGAAGCATAGGATTATTTGAGATGGGACAACAGAGCATGGCACAGCAATTCTGATGGACTGAAGCAGAAGGAGGAGTGAGAGAATGGTTCCATCCCACTTAGGGGGGCAAGAGGGAGAGCAGAGCAGGCGAATGGAGGTCTTTCTTTACCATTCCATCCAAGACAGAGGGTTACTAAGCCCCAAACCTCTCCTCCACTTCAGCATGCTACTGGTGCCCCCCTTACTGGTGCTGCCAGTCAAGCTCGAGCCTGTGTTCCTGCTGATTGTGCACAAGGGCACACGCACTGCAGTGCAGACTGCGGGGGAGCTCTGGGCCACTCTGGCAGTGGCAAGCCCAAGCCCTCCGTGCACGGTAAGGCTTTTGTTCAACCAGCCTGTGTTGAACAGGCACAGACAGCAGAGCCAAGACTCCTTTCATTCATTTCTCCCCCACCTACCTCAAGCGCAGCTCTTCCAAAGTACAGTGCAGATGTGTTGAACCTGAGTGTGTGGTTTCATGGTCCATTTGATGTGACTGAGCCATCTGCTCAGTTGTTTTTCTCTGGGTTTTCAGCTAGATCAGTTCCCTGATCTGACCTGCTGTGCATCCACACAACACCTTGTGCTGGCATGAGGGAGGGGACGTGGCTGGGGTCAGAGATAAGAGGGTAGAACTATCCCTTTAGATAACAGCCCATACTTAGGTCAGCTCAAATCAGTTATGAAGCCAGAGCTGGATCTTCAGGGACTCACAGTTGGCTCCATGGACACAAAATGGGTGTTGACTTCCAAGTGTGAAAATATTGTCCTCAACCACTGCCTATTTCAGTTTTGTCACACACATTGTGGGGTTACTAACACTTCCCTATATAAGGGAAATATCAGGCATAGTTGATCAATGTTTGTGAAATGCCTGATGCTACAGAAACCTGGAGTAAGATGTATCATCTCAGCTTAGCTTTGAATAAGACACCTAGCAAAGCATCACATTCCTGTATATTGTCTCACTTAAGGTTTTCAAGCTACTAATGCCAGAAATATTTAAAAGAACTTCTGGGAGGTAGGTGCAGGCTCTCAAACTCCATTGCCATGACTTGACCCCCCAAGTTTACAATCTTTTATTTGTGTTCCTGGAGTGCTGAGCACAATGGTTCTGTAATTGAACAACATAACTTCTGTGTAGAAGCTAGTGCAGTAACAGTCATAAATAATAGTAAAAATAAACTCAGTTTCCTAATGGTCTGCAGACAATGACACATTACAGTGCAGTAATATACAGTATGTGAAGTAGGGAAATTAGAGCCCTTCCTTGTCCCTATCTTCCATTTTCCTCATGGGGGAAAAAATTACATGGATTTTCATGTGTTACATCTGAAACACTGGGCTTGCATTTTTTTGTGGCAATGGTTTAATTCTGTTCCTCTTAGAGATGAGATCACACCGGTGCATATAGAAATCTCACCAGGTGAGGACTCTGCAGTTGTTGACTATGCTGTGAGAGAGGTATTGTGATGATGATTATATACTAGAAGTATGAGAGTGATTAGATTACATGAAATACCATTTCTTTTTATATGAAATGCTAAAAATGAAAGGAAACCTCCAATTGTTCCTATTTAATTTTTTTTCCTGCATGTTAAGTTCAGACTTTGGGTGACTTGGAGTGTGAAGGTAGAGTGATTATTGGCATTAAAAGACAGTATGACAAACTGATGTTACAATAGAACAATAATAGAGGAAAGTACATCTTGATCTTCAAGTCAAGATACCTCCTATTGCAGGCAAACATGACATCTCTCTTTTGTAAGCATATCAAACTCAGTCAGTTTGTTGGTGAAAGCAAAGGGGAGAAACAGAAAAAACTGCAGCGTAGCTGAATGTTCCATTGTTCATTAAACCATCCTTCATAATTTAATGGAAATTATTAGAATGGTTGGTAACAGGAGTTTGGGAAACACGTCAAAACAGAAATGACACATAAAAGAAAATCTAACCAAAAAGCAAAGTCCCAAGCTTATATTTTTTGCAATTCCACAGAATGGCTGTGAGATTTTTGTTCAAATTCTGTCCTGCAGGTAGAATTTCTTAGATCTAACCACATGAAAAATTGAAAGAGCAATTTTATATTATATTTACAAAGGAATAGATTTATTGAATACTTAAACCTGCTGAAGAAAATCACTTATCTAATCTAACCAATATACTGTAAGATCCTTTTTTCCATGGCTAAGACCTCTGGTGGAAAAATAGTTGAAATATAAATCCAGCAGCTCAGATTCAGGAAAGAAAATTAAGGAGTTGTTCATGGCCTTCTGTTAGTCCCAACTGTTGCCTGGTAACTGTCTAAAAATTAACTGTGCATCACCTGGCTTCTAAGGACCGTGACATCACTAGGAAACCTGGCATCTGCTATGTCTTACACTGAAAAGCAGAACTTCATGGCTTGGTTATTATGATTTTTTTGTCATAATCAGGGAAGTTATTCAGCTACACAGCTGGGATGCTTATAGTAAAGTCATTTAAAATATTGTATAAAATACAAAACAAACTTGTAAAGTATGGAAATTTCACACAATCAATTTGTGCTGTACTATGTGGCATGCTACAGTTTCTTCTTTCTTTGGGTGGTGTAGATACTGTCTTTAATTTCTTTCCTAATATCTGTACCTCCTAACCTTCACCCAAGCTTTGTATGGGACTAGAACCTGAAAACAAAATGCACTGACAGAAGCTGTGGTATGGATACTCCTGAAATGGAAATCTGGCAAGTAAACCTAGATCACCAGATGGACCTTGATTGGATTCACAAAAGAAACTGGGCTCAAAAAACTTCCCAGGCTGCTTGATGCTCCATTTCGAACAGATTTTAGGGGCAGTTTGTACCTGCTATTCTAATGGCAGTGCTGAGAAGACTGTGAAGATTTAGGTGGATATAGGTAGGAATACATGACATAGGTATTTAGCAGGGTGAAACCTGTGTTCTGCAAATCATAGAATCATTTATGTTGGAAAAGACCCTTAAGATCATTGAGTCCAACCATAAACAATTCTATTGAATTGAGGAATTAACCTGGGACTGCAAGCTGCTCCCCTCTTTCATGTTTTTGGCCACTGAACACTGAATCGGAAGGCACTGCTGCAAAACTTATTTCAGTGCATTGGAAAATCTGGTCTGAGGTGATTTTTTTTTCAAATTGTTCACTTACAGATGCTGTGTCAGGTTGTTGTGTAATATTCATCCTAACATTAATTTTCTATGCTTACAGTGCTCTCCTTTGCAGAACCTCAGAGAGTCCTGTACATACCAGTTAATTAAGCTTCACAATACCTATGTGGGTGCATTGTTTTATTTTCTTAACTGTACAAAAGGGAGAAGAGAATCACAGAGAGATTAAGTGACCTAGTCAAGGTCACTTTGTTAATTAACATTAAAAGTTTATTTTAAAAAAGAAGATAAGCACATCATGAAGGTAAGTGAAGAAAAGCGAAGGTAAGCTTACCATTGCTTAGGTTTATTTGCTATCACAGAGCTACTTGAAAACTGTTAAAATTAGGGATTTGGTTGAGGTAAGCTCCTGAAGGGGGAACAGAATCAGAGTGCTGACTTCCCTTGCTAGCAATTTTATTCAGCTTTCTTGATACTAGAAAGAGCTTGACTCCATGTACTGCACGTGGTCTGACTGGAGGCAGCAGCCTGTATGAAGACCAGAAAAACCTATAGATATGCATTCTGTTAAGAGTGTCATTGGGCACAATGGCAGGGGAGGGAGTCCCAGTAACCCACTGAGAGACATGAGCACCTCCCCAGCCCCCCTGTGCTGTCACAGGGGGCCCTCAGCCCCAGGGTCTGGGGGACACCCAAGGGAAGAGACTCTCCAGAAGACTCTTCAGACTGAGGGGCTCACTGCCTATGGGACGGGTATAAGACAATGTGGGATGCTGGGGAAGAACATTTTGGGATGGTACAAGACTTTTTACGGGATATTCAGGGAGGAACCGGAAGGATCACGGTGGTCTGGGGAGGAATGAATGTGTAAAAATAAAGGGAAAGGGGATAAAATGGGCTGCCTGTGTTTGAACAGTGGCTGGTCAGCAGACTTGTCTGGCCATGCCCTGCACCTGGTCAGCACAGCCTGCCCAGAGTTCTCATTGAACTCCATTTCTAACTCTTTTCTTGATTGAGGGACCGTGTATTCTGTGCACATGTGTGTATATGGGGGTCTCACTGCCAGCCATCAGTTAGACCATGGATTAGAGCGTCCATGTGTCTGTGGTGCCATCAACGGGAGTGAGCGAGGGCACATATGTCTGTGTGGGATTGCTAGTGGATATCAAGCTGGACTAGCTGGTGAGGAGGTGACGTGATCTGGGAGCCAGGAGCTGTGTCTCCAGAAGTGAGACAGCAGGAGGAGTTGGCCACTGGAGAGACCAAGGGGCCCAGGCCAACCACCCAAGAGGCCGTGGGGTCTGAGTAGACTGAGAAACCCCTTTGCATGTGTGTCTGTGCAGGAGGCAATGGGGAGAGAGAGGATTGGGGGCCAGCTGAGGCTGGTCTGTGTCTAAGTGCAGTTACAGGAAGGATCCGTGCTGTGGGTGTGTGTGTAGGTCTGCACCAGCAGCTGGAGTGGGGTTGCAGCCTCAGGGACTCATATATCCAGGTGCCAGGAACTGGGGAGACTGGGATCCCAGGGCAGCTACTGGGCAGACTGAGTGCCTGAGTCCAGCTGCTGGAGGGATCCACATCATACATATTTATACATTTTTCCTACTAACAGACCTTCACCCTGAGCAGCCAGAGAGGGTAACAGCATAAGGCCATTGCTGCTGAGTGTGTCTCTGTTGTTTTATGTGGCTGACGGTATGTATGTACATATATGTTGTATACGTGTGTGTATGTCTATGGGAATACACACTCAGCCTCGCTACCAGCTGGAGTTGGGGGCATGGAGCTGCAGCAGCCTCACCTCCATTGAGCTACTGATTCAGCAACCCCTGACAATAAATATATATGTGCATGTGTGCATATGTGTGAGCCACAGTTTTGCTTGTGAGTATTCCTGTCACTCAGTTGCATTTTTCAGATGGGAAGAGGGGCGAAAACTGCAAATTGGAGTCATATGGGAAAGCCAATCAGCCATCTCTGTTGACTCCAAGGACCTCTATACATAGCTGGGCTATCTTTTATCCAAAGAGGTGGCATCAAAGGACATAGATAGTAATTTGTTTCAGGAAGGTCGAACACTGGCATGTGTGGTCCTTCAGAAAGCTAAAAAAGCTTCATTCTGCAGCACTAGGAGCCAATCTTTTATATGGCTTATAAAGCTTTCCAAGCACTATTTTCTAGCATTGCAAGTAACACTCATCTAAGATGGTTGAAGAGGAAAAACATTTGTCAGCAAGCTTTTTCTAGCATCAAACTTTCAAAAAGCAAGCAAACTGAACATTTTTACATTTTCAGGCTTGCTCTTCATGTGCAGGGCAGGGAGTATGTTGGAAACAAAAAGTGAAGAGAACTTTATTTTTCTCAGAAGGAGAATGGAAATCCAAATTGTGCACGTTCTTGCATCTTTCAAATTGCTAGCTGTGAGGTCAAACCCCAATAATCATTATAGTCTTGAAGTTGGGAATCCTGTGTGTATCAGTACAAGCTCTTTTTTTATGTATTCTTTGCACAAAACCACTGATGACAATCTATGCGATAGAGAAATTGCATCCCACTCATTTTGATTACAGCTTTCTATTTCTCTTTTGGAATGATTGCCCCAATACTTTCATATGAGTGACCTAAAGGGCTGGAAAAGACAAACAGCTGAGGGGAAAATAACAAAGCAACAGAAATGCTGACTGTAATTTGATGCAGTGAGTGAAGAAGGCTCATACCTCATCACTGTGTCGTCTGCTGTGGAGACTGACTTGAAACAGTTCCAGAAGAAAAGGACCTGACCATTTCATACCAGTTCTGTGCTATGGGCAAAGTTTTTGATTACTAAGTAAAGCACTAAATGTATATCCCCTTTAGGACTTCTGTGTGTTGCCACAGTCCACATAGTACCTACAGTAAGGTCTTTGTAACACAAGATCTTCTGAAAATGTTGTGAAACTGGTTCAAATGAACTGGTTTCTGTTAGGAAAAAAATCCCCCTGGAGAAGAGCATCGCAAGGTCACACACTAAATCCTAGGACTGAGCTGTTAGAAAATAATTGACTGGTAATAAACTAAGTGGAGCAGATGTACAACATAGGTCTGTGGGGCCACACAGTGATGTCCCGGAGCACCTCATGCTGAGCATGCTGCATGGTAGCTACTCAGCCATGCTGTGTCCCATGCGGTGGGACACTGTCTCTGATTTTGAGCTGTGACTAGGCTGGCTTGCCCTTCTGGCCTGGCTCAGGTCCTTGGGAGTATGCCCATGCCACAGCACAGGCATTGGTAGGAATACCCAGCGTAGCTGTAACCAGCCATGCCAGATTCTGTCCTGGTCGTCAGCTGATGGAACTGTAATAAGCCAGGGGGACCTGGAAAATCGGTGCTTGCATTAGCATTATGCCAATGGGATGTCTTTGAAATTTAGGCTTATTATCAAAATTTTGATGGTTCCCTCCTGCTCTGTCAACACTTGAATCAATTACTGATTAATTTTACAAGTCCAGGTTTTCATTTTGCAGTATTACTATTACCCATCACTAAGTCCCGGCAGATTCTTGTAGAACTCTGTTGAAATTTCTCTAGTATTAAATGGGTAGCAAAGTAATGAATTGAGGCCTAACAAAGTTCCTGCACTACCTTTCTTAATTCTAGCTAGCATTTATGGCCACCTGGCATGGAAAAGCAGCCTCTGCTCAAATGCAGGAGAGTTTGAGACTGTGAATGACAAGTTTAAAAACATCTGATAAAGTCTTTTTGGTCTGTTTGGTTTTTGAAACAGGAAAGATGCCATTTTGTCACATAGGCTTTTTGAAATACTGGTAAAAAATTTGGGCCTACTTAGGGCAAAGTTGTTGCGATGCCATGTTTGCCTGTGATCGTTTTCTTAGACAGTGATTTACCTGCAAGCAGTATGACACAGCTTAGGAGACACAAGGCAGGTGTTTGTTGGAAGAACCCACTGTTCCACCTGCCAAGTTTATTTTAAATGTACATCGAACAGACAAGCTTGCAGTCCAGCTGGAGTGCCACAGTCAGTGTGGCAAAGCAGATGACTCCAATTTCTTAAAGAAGCAATGGATGGAAAACCACCCCAGCTGGAAATTTATCAGATCCTGGCCAAAAAAAGTTGATGATTTTTGTTTAATACACTAAACTGTTAGCAATAAAAATGATTGCGTTCATTTGGTGAGAAACCCATTTTGGAATACGGTCAAGGACATTTCTGCTTAGCATAGGCCAGAAGCCACACTCTCAGCATAAAGATCATTTCAGTTTCCTTGAACTTGTCCTCCAGTTCCCCTGCCAGGGAATGACCCATATTGGTGCAGGTTTGCTCCCCAAAGCCCACTTCTAGTATTTCAGTCACACACATCCAAAACTAGATTTATGGACAGTAGACACCTAGGTGACACCTGGATTTAGGGCAGCATCTTGAATTCACGGCAGTATCTGAGAAGGCGGCAAACAGGACTGTGAGGTGATTTTGATAACAATGTGTGGAGAAAAACATCTTATTCTCATTTGACATTTCTCAGTGCATCCCGTCTACTATCTGTCATTTAGGTTATACACTTTCTGTCACAGAGATTATCTTTATTCTGGGAATAATACTGAGACAAACACATTCCTGATGTTATAATTTCAACTATATGTATTTAAATGTTCTGAGAGTGCTGTTCATGTGGGGGAATGTCAAGGCTCATTGTTAATTTGATATATGCAACTGATTAAATTGTTGTCTGAAAAAAATGAGCGTGTCAGCAATGAGCTATTCTTTGTCACAGCTCTGTCCTGTAGAACTTATGTTCATTTACAAAGTAGAAGGCCTTGTGCTCAAGCCAGTTTCTATGGCTAAGACCAACAAGGAAATGGCCACAATAGTGCCATATACTGTGTGACAATACAACTCTTCAGTAAGCTCTGTTATTTTGGGTTGTGTGTAGTGTTACCCTCTTAAAAGAAGATAGCATGGCCATGGAGGTTCACAAAAAATGAGAAGTTCATTTCATGAACCTTTCCCCAGGGGCCTTGCCCTCAGGTTGTATAAATGAGAACAGCTACAGTGAGGGCTGAGCTACAGCAAATTGCACTCAAACTGTAGCTACCAATGGTTTACTGTCAAGATGGAAGCAATATCTTTGGAGACTCTAAGGGCGCTGGTCCTGGGTTCTTGATCTATGTAAAATGGTAATAGGAAGATGAAGTGGAGAATGGGTTTATTAAATTCTCAGATGGCAAAGGTGAGAATGTGAAAGCACACAGAGATTGGAAACATCATTTGGGATTATATGGATAAATTGGAGAAAAGTTCTTAAAATAGATGGAGGTTCTGTTTTCAGAAAGAACTAATCTGCTGCATAAAAACTGCATGGGGAAACGCAGGTTAAGTACCATTTCCACAGAAAGGGACTTAGGGTTTTCTATGGTTTATAAGATAACCACGGGTCAATATTTTTAGGCTATGACAAAAAAACCCCAAGCATCAGATTGGGACATTAAAAGGGTTGCCTGGAAATAATCCTTCTATTCAGAATGGATATAGTGTTTAGTTTGGAGCTCTGTATTTTGATGAAGATGTGGAAAAATTGCAAAAGACTTCTGAATGATGTGGCCTAAGAGAGACAGATGAAGGAATTGTGATTCTTTATTCCAGAGAAGAAAAGGCAAGGAGATGATATGGCAGCAGTCTTCAAGTATGGAAAATACACTTGTAGAGAAGACAAAGTGTTGTCTTTTATGTTCTCTCTATAGACAGAATACTGAACAGTGGGCTTTAATTTCAGTGAGGGGAATTCAAATTAAAGAAAGACTCTCCAAGGCCTTTGCTATACTGAGAATTAATCCCACTTTCAGCAGCGGGTGGCCTGCTGATAATGTTGTCTGGTACATTCCCGGAGCAAAGACATGGAGAAGCCTAATTTCTGCCAGTGGCACTTACTCCTGTTAATAACTGTTGATGTCAGGGCTACATGCCAATACAGACAACTCATTTTGGCAACCTTGGACTTTTTTCTTTTCAATTTTAAGCCATTTCACTTTGGGAAAATGACCTATGAAACACTCGGCTAGGCTGACAATGACCACGGTAGCCTGATGTGATTCTAAATTACCATGAACACTAAAGCAAGGTTTTCTCAGAGGACAGCCAACTCAACCTTAATTGCAGTGAAGGTAATGGTGTCGTTTTCATGCCAGTAGAACATATCCTACATTCTCCACTAAAGTGATGGATTCAAGGCAGTGAATAGCTGGTCATGCCTGGTAGTTATGGCAGCCTCAGGCTACACTTGCTGTGCAGGGATGATGCAGTCCAAAATGCTGTGCTGTATGTGCAGCTGACGCTACACTAAGCTGTAACAAATAAGCCATTTTAAATGCCAATTCTCCATGGAAAGTAGATTTTTTTTATGAAATCATGCTGATCTAATTTTAACTCCTAAGTTAGGGCAAATCCCGACTTCATTAGTTAACCATTGTTGATTTGTTCCCTTTTTAATATACATGTTAACTTAGCAAAGATAAATAACAGTTGCTAATCTCAGCAGGAGAGTCTGTAACAACACAAGGGACTGTGGCTAACCAGGGAGTTTGCAGTCAGCAGCTCTAGAATGGCTGGATATCAGCAGTCTGGCCAAGTCAACCCCTCCTCTAAGTCTGGTCTCAAATATTTTGCAATTTCTTTTAGTTTTTTTTTGCTTTCCCTCCTAGCAATTGTCATGTGATACTGCTGGGAAAATATGTTAGGGTAATCCACCCCTGGGGCAACTGCATTTTGGGGACAGCCTGAACAGGGAGAAACAGCAAAAAGCCTTTTATTTTATTATTTTATTTTTTTATATGACCAGGAGAATAATATCAATACGTTCATTGTCTTCTCTTTACCTCACTTCTCCATTAATTTTAGGTCTGTTTCAAAGTCTGAACTTCATTTTAAGTTCAGCTTTAACAGATTTAATTGATAAAGATGAATAATGTGCATGATTAATGCTAAGCATTTGCTCAGGTACTACTCTGAACGTTGGCCTGAAATCCCAAGGCTTTGACCCACCAAAAATTTTAGCTTGTGCATTGCTGTTGGAGGGCTTGTTAAAGGCAGGACCACTACAATCAGTGTATTGCAGCTAACTGTATATAGTGGGTTCCAGAGACATCACTTAGGATTAGCTACATACTTGAACAAGAGCTGAAGCATGTCACTGGATTCAAAGCATCATGGATGTTTTTTAACTCTTTTCACTAAAATTGACCTTGGCATCCTTAACTCTCAAAAACATTGCATGAGGGTACCCATGCTGAGACATGGTAGGGATTGACGCAGAGCCTTACCAGAGAGGCGGGAAGACAGGGATGGAGCAAGCACCCCATATTGTGCTTCTTGCCGCCAACTTGACTAGAAAAGATTTTCAAAGGTGTGTTTTGTTTGCTTAAAACATTGTCTACAAACTGAGCTCAAGAAATTACAGTAATTCAACAGAAGTTAAAATCTCTTTGCTGTGACTGAGGTCACTTTATACATTTGGCAGTATAGCAAAGCTTGCGGACTGGTGAAGTTAATTCTGTGAGAATCAGGCCCATGTATCAAAAAAGTAATTGCTCTGTGTGTTCATTCTCCCTTTGCTCTCAAAGTCTATTTTTTTCTCTTCTTAATATAAATGATCAGGATGATGGCTGCAGTATGTTTACACTGCCATCCAGAAGTGTGGCTGCAGATCATGGTTGCATATCAGAGAGACCTTTACTCTATTAAGCTAGATAACTCCAATCACATAGTTACAGCGGAACCATCCTCAGCCTCTAAATACATATTAAGGGGCCTGGATGCCCCTGCACTCTTTTTTTCATGTAATATGGCAAACACTGCTGGCACGAAAAGATGAGGTAATTGATAATAACCTTGGAAATGGTAGGGAATAAATATGGCAATACTGTAGCTGTCATTAAATTGTTCCAGGCATAAAAAGTCCCATAAAAATACCACTGACCCTACAAAGCTATGGATTTCTATTTTAAAACAGCAGCTGTTCTCTGTTATTCCTTCATTACCACATGAGACTGTGAAATGCTCAGCATTGGGATCAGCTTACTTCTTTTACAGATCTGAAAAGGGTGCCTCGGAGTAGCAATTAGCATAGGCATTAAATGGATGCTGTATCTTCCTGTAGAAGCTTTCTGGCACTCAGAGTCTTCATCTTGAAGTGCACTGTGTCTCTCAAGGAAAAGTTATAGAGTAGGAGGAGAATAAATGTGACAGAAAACATAACCAAGCCTCATGAAGAAGAGATGCACAGGACTTCTTGGGTGAGAAAGCCTTGTCCCTCCCCAAACAGCATTTAATGACCTTTTCAAATGCTGGGCTCCCCACCAGCACCAGTGACTTCATGGGTGACTACATGCAAATTGCTCAATTGATATTCAGACATTCAAGTTCTTTATTTAACCTCTTTAGGAATTAAAAGAGATTCTGGCCTTAATGTCTTTAGATGAACAGCTGCTGTCTTTAGAATATCTCCTTAAAGTGAATAAACTTCTCAATTGCCCCTTTCTTATTTCTGTGTCTAGAGTTCACTGTTTAATTCTAGATTATAATTGCATATTTTTCTGATGTTTTATCAGTTCCTTGCACTTTACTGAGCTCTGGATAACCACAGCTAGTTGAATTTAAATAGACCAGTTCATTTTGCAAAGTAGCTGAGTGCAAATGAAGGTTATCCCTGGAGCATTGTTCTTAGCCTGCAATAGGCCCAGGCATGACAGGAAAGTGGTGCAGTGGTTTGAAGAAAATCCTTTCCCCTTTCTGGACAGTGCTGTTCATTGGCTTTTGGTTTCAGTTGGCAAAGTTCCTGGGATGCAGAGTGGCAGTGCCTAGCCCAGAAGGAGCTCAGCTTATTTCAGTCTCTGGCTGTTGGATCATTCTCTGCACAGAAAATGCTCACATTACATATAGCACATTGCATACAAGACATGGTTACCTATGCATTTTTCTGGTTTCTGGCAGGAAACAAACAAAACATGAAGTCACCAAAATGGAAACCTAAATGGTGGGGGTTGCATGTGCCTACAAATGCTGACAACATGCTTCTGTTATTTCCCTTTAGTGGACATGTCTTTCTATGTCCTTACAGCTTAGTTGTTGGGGATGAAACGGTTGATGGTTTGGCTGCAAGCAATATGGCCTCAGCAGCAGCTGGTTGGCAAACAATGTCCAGCTGCTAATGAGGGGCAGCAACACACATCTGTGAGGTGACAACTTGTGTGGTGTGTCTCTCAACTTCTTGTGGCTGGCCAAAGCATGAGTCAGGTCGCTGAGTTGGATGCTAGTCTTTACAAGAAGGTATGTTTCCTTCTGGACAATCTAGAAGTGCTTGATTCATGCCAGGGCACTACAGAAACTTGGCTTTGACTGGAGCATTCTCCTTTATCAGCTACTATTGCTCCTTTTTTTGAGTCAAATTCTTGAAAGTCCATGTCTGTTGCAATCCATAGTTAGCATGCATTTGCTAACATCCTTGGAACTGGAGGATGACCTGTATTACCTCTGGAAGTCACGGTCCAACCCAGTCATCTGCAATCTATGCCACGAGACTGCCAAGACTACCTGCTTAAAACACCAGGGATTTTGCCTGCTACAAATAAAAAGCCCAGTTCTGCTCCTATCCTTTAATCAGCTGAAAATCAGCAGTTGCTTTGCCACTGTCTATCCTTTGATTGTTTAATAAGCACTGTGAACATGTCTTTTTAAATGTCATTAATCTACATCTGAAAATTTTATTTTTACTGGCTGCTTCAAAACTTGAAACTACATAGGAATAAATCTGTGGTATTGCACTTCGATGATTTTTATTACATGGACTTTTTATAGACTGAAATAAATTTTGTTTTCTTAAGTTTTTTACAAGGATAAGTAAATGTTTCCTTTAATAAACAACAAGGTTCACATCACATAACTATTCTGCATGAACTCTTTATTTTCTGTGTGTAAACATATCTGTTTATTCATTATTTTTGGGATGTGTTAAGTCAGTCAAATGAGATGAAAAAATGTTTGGGTTTTCTTAATGGCAATACACATATAAAAAGCTTATGTTAAAATGGAATCAGTATTGCTACAATCTATAAAGCAACATTTAAGAAAATTTGTTCTGTAAATATTCCTCCTTCTGCTCGCTGTTTGGAAATAACAAGTATTCTTGCCTTCCAGATTGTTGTAGAAATTGTAAAGGCTAAATAGTACTGTGGATTGTGTAGTTTAACTATTTATATAACACTGCAGGCACAACTCTGATCCCACTGGTGTCCGTGGAATAAGAACCACTGACTTTGGTAGTAAATAATCTTATGCAAGTATAACTAAAAAGGGATGATCTTGTAAACTGCTGACCACCTTAAAATCCTATTGAAAAAAGTCCCATACAAATTTATTTTAATTAATACTTCATAGAGTTTGGCTCTGATTTAATAACTAGAGACAGCTATCTTGAAATTGCTAGTATTTGTCACAATTGTTTTAAAATTTGAAACTATGGTAATACTCAGTGTTTTAGGCAGCCATGTAAACACCATCTGTGCAAAATATTTGTAATTATTTACTAACAAAAAAAATACGAGGGAAGTTTTTTCAGAACACCAAGCTGGCACACTAATCTAGCAGAATGTGTCCCCCAGTCCTGTCCATATGCTGCTTGCTCTTAGGTCAGTGACGTCCACTGCAGTTCCTGGTTGTTTTGTTTGTACATGTAATTATTTTGGTTTCATGAACAAATAAAGAAGGCTGAAGGACTGTGCCAACCTGTATGAAGGGAAATGCTTAGTCATCCCTAAATCAATGTTCTTGCTTGGTCCATGGAGAGGTTTTCACTGTCTAGGCAGCACATGGTTGAAGGATATGTTTACCCTTGGAGTGGCAAAGGGTCTCCCTCTATCTGAAGTGCTATCTGATTGCCTTTGGGTGAGGGGATGCAGAACAAAGCCAAGTGCTGTGCTTGCAAATTCCCTAGAAGGCCATGGGGCCATGAGTCACCAAAAGAGAAGTATTTATGTGCACCACATACGCTGCCTATCAAAAGTCAGTGGCAGGACAACATCCTACCCACAGGAACCTTTAAATACATGTCACTGGATGGCCATGACAGCAGGCCCATAAAATCTTATCTGTTATAGTCCAGGCATCCCATCTGAAAGGCAGACTCACGATCTGCAGTATTTTATAGGTGCTTAAAGAAAGCAACCTCCTCCTAGAGTTGTTAATAACAGTGAAAAGCATCCACATGCCAAGGCACAAATCTCAGCCTGTGGTACAGGTAAGTCATGAAGCTGCATCTGTCCAGTAATTAATTGCGTTGAGCATTTCCAGATGTAGAAAGCCAGTGACCTGGCTACTGACCTGGCTGCTTCTGCCAGACTGGCCCTGGATCCAGCGGGATGTACCACGTGCCAGCAGGACCCCAGGCACCAGGAGGGCTGAGAGGGCTGCAGCAGTTGATGCTGCTGATCCAGTGCGTAGCCCTTCACGTCGTGAGTTTTTTCCTCCACTCTTGGTGTTGCCAGAGGTAAGGAGACGTTTGTAGTCCTACCAGCCCGTGCTGGTCTCCTCATTTCAAGCTGCCACTCAAGGAAGGGCAGCTGGAGCCTTTGGCTGCAAAATCATTACTGAATTCTACAATTGCCTGTGGTAATTTCCCAGTGCTGTGGGCCCAATCCAAAGCTAGCGGCAGTCAGTGATCAGAGCCCCAGAGTGAATCATGCACCATCTGTGCTTGTGGGCTGACTGTGTATGTAAAGTATTGGGTAAATATGTAGCCACAGCACAGAAAGGCAAATCCCCCTCACTTCTGTGCAGAGGGGCAAGTGTTTGTACCCTCTTTACAGGTCTGAACAGGTAGGGCAGGTTATTATGGTGTGTGTTGCTACCCTGAAAGCTCATAGGTGCTGCTGATCGTGCTGGGTGTGAAGGGGATGTATTTGTGGTGCTGGCAGCAGGTGTTGGTGTTTCTCACTGAAAGCTCGTAACAAACAGTAGGGGGATTAGAGCCAAAGCTACTTCTGGGTCTACTCTCAGAGTAGGCTGAATGAAGCAGCCAGATAAGGAGGAAACTCTTGTGTCCTTTGGTGCAGAATATGGAGCAGGAATAGAGGAAGGCATGTCTGGTCTCTCTTCCCCACCTCTGATCTTCTTAGCCCACTTTCCGAGCAGGGGGATGGCTATAAGGTGGTCCCTTGGTGTTGGATCTTTGTTTTGACACAGGAGGCAGTATGATGAGACAGAGTCCAGGGAAAAGTCATTGGTAATCCCTATTTGTGGATCAGTAGGCTGTGGCAGTCATGTCATGAGCCAGAAAGGTACCAAGAGGTGATGTGTACTGCCTGGGCCTGTACTGGATAGATGCAAAGGTATAGGGGATGGTTTGTGTGGCCCCACTGGTCTGTGCTGCACTGCAGCAAAAGCAATTTACCATAGAAATGACTTCTGTGCTCCAAAGAGGAACCCAAACCCTCTCCAGTGTGCGGGTGGGCAGGTACACCTGCAAATCTGGGTGACTCTGCCAGAGAACATCGCCAAAGCTTCCCTAAGTACTTCACGGCTTTTAGCACTATGTAATGGCCTCATCTCCACTGTACAGTAATAAAGGTTTCCTTTTATTTCCACTAAATCACAGGTAGGTCACCAAAGGTAAATGCAAATATCTGGAAAATTTGCATGCTACTTCACAATAAGCATAAGAGCAGCCAAACAGGGATATCAAAATAAGTGAGCTTTTTGAACACATAAAGAAGTTAAATGTATTATTTTTATTTCCATCTGGAGT
This sequence comes from Haliaeetus leucocephalus, assembly GCF_000737465.1. NCBI lineage: Eukaryota > Metazoa > Chordata > Aves > Accipitriformes > Accipitridae > Haliaeetus > Haliaeetus leucocephalus. Next base: position 679,090 of record NW_010972787.1, read on the forward strand.
TTTCTCTTATTTGTTTTACACAACATCATAAGGCCATCGATAGCTTTCAGGATGAATAATGGGATACAGAGTCTTCCATACTTAAGTCATTGTGCTAACTATGACCCTTAATATCCAGGCAAATAGGGATTACCAATGACTTAACATATATCAATGACTTTGTGATACAGTTGAACTGATGGTTTCCTAAAACATCCTAAAAGATGTATATACCACTGCACCAAAACCTAAGTATGGCTTGCATACAGTCAGAGATGACATCTAGAAATGACACAGTTGAGATGTCTATCATAGGTTGGTCAAACTGACTGTCTATAAAAGGAGATGTATTGATCTTCTGTTGAACTCCTTGTCATGGGGTGTGGGGTGAGAATATGGATATAGTTTTACATGTGATCAGGAAGGGCTTAGGTAAATTCTAGGTAGAAAAGCCTACTGAAGATTATTAAATATATAAAGTCCCCTCTGGATGAGGAAATAACCCTCTGGAAAGACCACTGGACACACTGGGAAATTATTCTGGAAAAATACCTTTATATATGCTTATTGGTAATTACATCCAAGACAAGCTAATAGGCTAAATGTCTTGGTCTCACTCAATACAACTACACTTAGCTTCTTATGCAGTTAGAGCTCCTGGAAATAGCAGCTCTAGGTTACAGTTAAGCCCAATTAGTGGTAGGTGTCCAAGAGAGCAAGACAGCAAGTCCTGGTGTTGGCTCTAGTGCCCAGTGCGGTTCCTCAGGCACCTGCAGGTTTTGATGCAGGAGGAGCGAGTAAAGGGGGATACTGAATGCGGGCAAGAGGGAGGAGGAAGGAAGGAGCAGGTTTGCTTTTTTTAAGGTGAGGACAAATCATGCAAATGGTGCTCCCCTGCAAGCAACTTGCTTGTCTGAGGCAGGAGTGGAGCAAGTTATCTTCCCCTTCAAGTACTACCATGGGATGTTGGGCACTTGGTACAAAATGTAATGTCAGCTGTGTAGCTCCTGCTCTTGTCCTCTGTCTGGATGCAAGAATAGATCAAGTCCCTGTGCTACCAGAGACAGTGTAGTCACTAGGGCAGCCATAACCTCTGCTACAAGAGACCTCTGTGCAGCCTCCCCTCAGCCCCTGTGGGTCCCTACCTTATCGAACCCTCCTACAGGTAGTCCAGGAATGTTGCTCCATTCTGCTTCCCCTCTCTCTGGGCCAGACCCTGGACCTCCCCCACACACCCCCAGCAGAGCCTTCTCCCACTGCCCCCCTGCCCAGACACCCCCAGCAAATCCCGGCAGTGCAGCTCTCCCAGGTGTGGGCCCCAGCTGGGCTCTTGTCGAGGGGCTCCAGCAGCCCCCTCCCAGGCACTACGGCTACGCACATGCCTGTGGACATCCCCTGCAGCAGACTTGGGTGCTGTGAGCAGCACCGCACTTCTCCCCGTTCACCTGAGGGGCAGAGAAGCAGGAGATGCTGTGGCCGGGGTGGTGTATATATCTCTGGTGGTTTAGGGTACTGGATCTTCCGGACCACGAAGGCTGCAGGATTTCCATGAGCAAGAAGCCATCTCAGATCGTCCCCTACTTCAAGCCTCAGTATTTTCACAGTGGGACCCATGGTTGTGCTGCCAGTGGGATCCCAGATGCACGCTAATCCAAACACGGTTGAGGGTTAGGGATTAGGAGGGCAGGGACCAGAGCTGTGGTCTGCTGTGTCCCACCACAAACAGGACACGCTGCCTGGGAACAGCCTGTTTAAACTGAGGTGAAGCGTGTTCCCGTCATCCTCTTAGGAGTTTCTCAGCTTCTAACTGAATGCACAATTCTTAACTTGTGAAAGATGGAGAACTCCAGCCGCTGGGCTTCTGTCACTAAACTATTAAAAATAAATATACTGTAGAGGAGACAAAACATTAAGGAAAGAGCTAATTGCTTATTCTTGCATCTGGATTCTTTCTCTTTTGCTAGGTTGAGTTCTCTCTGCTTATAGGCAGTAATTGTGGAGCATAGGATAATGGAAACAATAATACAGAATAATAGAAATACAGTGTAAAAGACAAATTATGTCCTTATATAAAACTGCCTGTTCTTCATTCAAGTTCACTTTCAAATCATTGGAACAAGAGAGATTACAGATGTTCCTCTGGGAAATCATTCTTCAGTCAGGAAGATTTAATCATTAAGAATCTTTTCCTGATTTTCTTTCTAAAGTTTTGTTTGCTTAATATTCTTCCATTTCTTTAGATGCCTTCTGTAATCAATTTCTCATGCTTCTCTTTTTTCAAATCCTTTAGATACTTGCAAACACTAATAGTGGTGTGGGCAGATTTGACAACTCGCAGCCCTTAAGCACTGCTCAACTGTTTCATTTACAATTAGTTTATATGTGTATTTTTTTCCTCATTTAACTTAAAACTGTGACAAACTGTCAAATTCAATAATAATAGAACGCCACACACACACTTGGTCTTTAAATTTAAGATGGAAATGTCTTGTGTCAAATGTCATGGAAGAAACCGGTAGCTGTGCTTTGGAATATATGCATTGCTCAGCCATTCATAACAGCAGGTTTTGCATTAGAAACTTTAATCACTAGATTTAATCATGCCATAAACTCCCAGAGCTGTTCATAAATACAGTACTATTTTCAGAACTGTATCACCTATATCTTTTCATAATTTAATGAGTCAGTGTATACCTGCTACTCATAACAGATGCTTAAAGGTTACTCCTTTCAGTTCTCACCTGTCTTCTTTTCCTGGACTAAGTGAAAATAATAACAGGAATTAGGGCTGTAGAAATTCCGCTTAATAGAGAGGTTGTAAAAAGAGCAAAAAAAAGGTTAGACAGTGATTCCCAGTGCCATTATGAGGACTAAGTTTATAAATCAGCATTTGCACTTTTGATAATGTTGTACTTTGTTCTTAATTTTAATCCATAAATTGAAACTTACATTCCTGGTATTTTTCCATCACTGCAACTTTCTACAACTTCTCAACTCCCTAGCCTAAGTGAAAAGGTCATTATTAGATGGGAAGAAACCACTGGCAACAGAAAGACGTCTCTATCCTTCACTCCTCGTGTAACTTTCATCTCAGTGGACCTCCCTAGAAGTGTTAATGCATAATGCAAGATCTAGCAAGCAGACAATAATATTGCTCAGGCAGCAAACAAGCAAAGAAAAGACCAACCAAACGAAACTGAAGTGTTTTTTACACAGTACCTAATTCAGCTGTGGAACTTGTAGCTGCAATGAGTTCCGAAAGAGATAGAGCAAACTCAGGAGGAAAGTCCATTAGGGCTATAAAACACAGCCCAACGGTAAGTGTTCCTCTGTTGAAAGCAGAGTACTAAGACACTTGGAGAGAAAGGGAGATGTCTACTTTTTATTCATATTATTTGTTTCTGAATTCAGCTGCTTGGATTGTTCAAGCTGGTTGCATGCAAGTGAATCAAAAAGAAGTGTGGGCTAAACTGGGTGCAGAATGAAGCAGTGGTCAGTGACACACCACCTTGAAAGTAAACAGCTTTAAGGTAGCAAGGTTACTGAGGCTGGGCCAGGTAGATTTGTACAGCTGATTCGCTTAAGACTGGAGGCCTAAGGTCAAAGCTACAAAATCAAAGACCTTGTCCCTTCCTCCCTCTCATCCCCCCTTCTCTGCAGGTTTCTTCATTTCATAATTAATTCTTTGAATTAGATCCTTGCAAAGAACAATACTGTTTGTGCTTCCCTCAAATCACACCAACAGTGGCTGCAACTATGTACAATCAGCTGAGAGCACTGCATAATTTATCGTGTGAAAGCAGTTTTTCTTGTAGTGGCTGTGGTACCGAGACTCTCTTGCATTAAAGGCAGGAATTGGTCCTGGTCATCTTTTTTTTCACTATATAGACCATATCTCAAATTTACTGTAATTAAGTCCCAAGGTGCTGAATACCAATTTTTGATTACATAAGCTGGCACAAGTTAAATTTCTTCTCAAGTTGTTTTCTTTCTTGGCTAGAGCAACTGCTTGGGAGATTTTAATGAAACCTCCTTCTTCTGCATTGTTATTTCCCGATTCACTTGCTCACTCCAGTTAAAGAGAAACACCAGTGTGCTCTCTACCATCCCTGCAGCTCCTGCTTCTCAGAATTACAGACTCTGGGGTGTTAGAGAGTTGTGTGGAGAACAGCACGATGCTGCAGCTCCTCCTCACTGCCTAGTCTTCTCCAGCTGTACTTGGCATTTACACGCTTTGGGAGCAGGCGTGTTGCTGATGCCAGGAACAGGCACAGAGGACTGGCCAGGGCAGATGCTGCTCAATGAATCCTACAACAACCAAGAGGCACCTGCATGAAATGGTATGAGAGTAACACAGAATTGCCCGTCAGAATCCAAATTCTGGCAGAGCCACATTGCTAATGAGTCAGTCTTCTAGAGTAGCTTGAAGGGGTCTTCGGTCTCTGTATTCTTTTCCCTATAAGCAGACCATGGTTATAAAGATCTTGCTGCAGGACAGCCAGGTCACTCACAAGCAGCAGTAGCATAATTTGTTATTTATCGAGTGCAGGCACCACACCAACATGCAGCAGTGGAAATGAGACTAGAAAAAGCCAGGTGTTATTAAACCTCTTATTCTTTCTATGATTGAGTAAAGCTGAAGCCTGGCTTTGACTCCCCACTTTTTTTTCTCCAAAATGTTGTTTTAAGATATTTCAAGACATCAGAAAAGATTTTTTTTCCAGATAAACGTGAAATTAGACAAATCATTTTTTAGGTTTTTTTTTCACCTTCAGTAATTCTCATTGCAGAAATGCTGTGGTCTGTGAAGCTCAGTACAGAAAGACTAGAGGAGAATTCACCCCTAGGGTGGTAATTGTCTCTGATCCCATCCAACCATCAGGACTGCCTATTGGCTTGCCAGTTAGTGCCTTTTTCGATGGCAGGATCTTTCATATAAACATCTGTTTAGGGAAATTTGATAGATGCTATCAACTCTTCCTGTGGCTGCTGAATAATGATGCATGAGGAACAAATTCTCCAAGGTGTGTAGGGACCCAGAGCTGCAGACAGGCACCCTGTGCATCTTTGAGAGCATGTAGGTCTTTTTAAGTATCACTGTAAACCTGTAGGACATGAAATCAATATATTAGAATCAAACAAATTACACTAAGAACGTGTCTCTGAGTTTTAGGTGTTAAATACCTTGAAAAATTTGGCTCCAAATAATTTCTTGGGGGGATTACATCCAGATATGTAGATGTAGAAGATTCATTGCTTTCAAAATAAATCTACAGACCTCTTCTTCACTCTGCTGTCCTGTCTTGCCCACCTCCAAAGTAATCTGTACAGAGCTAATGACATTGCATTTCTTTCTATAGCAACAGCTGCTTCTGAAAAAAAAGTATAAGAAAAAGAATAAATTCAATTATGTTCTATGGATGACCATTCATGTCATGTCAGATAACTGAGTTTTCAAACAGGGTTGAATGAGGTTTCCTGTCTTCATGGCAGGATACAGAAAGCATGAAGAAACTCCCTGCCAATTACAAATAAATACAAGATTATTGAAAGGAACACAAGATGAGATCTGATCTAGGCAATTACTTCCACGTATCTTTATTGGTATGCCATGACAATTGTGTTGCACCATTAGTTTATTGAGCAGCTTTAAAATCTTGGCTAATTTGCATTTTTGATAAAAAAACTGAAGGCTTGCTTTTATAAATCATTGCCTTTAATATTAAGACCCGTTTGAACTATCTGTGAAAGTGCAGGAGATAAATTATCTGCCAGCAAGAGTGAGGGGGAATATGATGGATGAACTAGCAGGAAGAAAGAAATTATTTGGTTCCTTGGAGGAACCAAGGGAGGGAGAACTGAAGGGGAAAAAAGAACAACTTATGCACTGATACTCTAAGGCTTGATTAGTTGCACAGTACATTAGGGCTGAGAATAGACCTTTGCTCTCTGGCATGGCAGAAGCTGGGTGAAAACACTGGTGGCACGACCTCATGGTGCAGTTATCTTCTCCCAAGGGAGCAGGTCTAAAAAAAACAGTGACCCTGGCTTCTTCAGAGTCTGGCTGGGCTGGTGAATGGGAGGAAGCTCCTCTCCGTGAGCCTGGGCATTGATCTCATCCATGTGACAGTGGTGATTCCTTTATGCTCCAGTGTGTGTTACTGTTTCTCTATCATCAAGGAGCGTAGGAGAGTCTTACATCATTTTTCTTTCTTCTTAACATTCCCTCTCACACAGCTGTAGAGTAAACCAGTAATTTCAACCCTTTTGATTTGTGGACAACTTAACAATTTCCTGGGAAATGTGGGGACCCTGTTCAAAGACTCTGTGTGAGCTGATGGTAGGCTGCCTTTTCTTAGCTCCTTTCCTGAATCCCCTGGACCTCCAAAGGAGGTGCAGTACAAAGATTGTAAAGCCAAGATGTAGGTTTTTGAGGTGAACATTTTTTGGGTTTTTATAACCAAAAACTTAGCATAATGGAGCCTGAATGCCTGATTGCAAGTGAGTGGACATTGTTGCACACTCTGTAAATAATCACTGCTAAAGCAAGTAGGAGAAAGGCACTGAAAAGAGAGACGAAACAGAGAGAAACAAACCATTCTAGCAAAAAGCAAAAGGCAAAAATGCTGCTTTTTACATAGGGAGTCTCTGAGTTTAATTAACAATGATACCTGCCAGGTCAATTGGCAACAGAAGAAATAAACTCTGCTGAGTAACATGGTAAAGGAGGAATCCGTCTTTCTCTTCCTGGTATTTTAATTGCCATGGGACAAGATTCACAGGGTTGGATTTAAGGAGCCTCTCACAGTCAGGTGATGGTGGTTCCCAGTGCTGTTCCCAGGTTTGCTGGTAGGCTGCTTTTCTGCCATTTGACCCTAACGTTCACCCACTGATGTTTCCAGTGGGCTGTCTGGCTAGTCACCAGGTTGTGTGCTCCCCTGAGACATCCATGGGGAAGCATCCAGGGACCTGATTATTTTCTGGTGCTGATCTGAATTCTGATCAGATCCCAAAACCAGAAGAAAAATGCATCTCTAATTTGAATTCAAGACCAGCTGTGTGAGCAGCTAAATCTCTGAGTGCTGTAAGGAATCTGCTGTTGAAAAGTCCCACATCCAAGCTGGTAGTTAATAATGACACAGAACAATAATGAAAAGGGGGGAAAGTCAGTGTTTACAGAGCTTAATTAGATGACAACAAAAAGTATAGTTAGCCTATTTTCCCTTTCCCCCTCAGGTTCTTTCCAAGTGGAAAGAAATCAGTCATCTACAAATGTATGGGTTTAGATCTGAATTCAATTTTTAGTCTGAATAATAGCAGTAAAACATTATTTGAAATAACTGAAATTCCTTTCTATGCTATTAGCAAGTCTTGGCTCAAGAGGGTCAGACCAAAGTCATGTCACTCTGTACCAGCCTTATTTCTTATATCCTTTCTCTGCCACTGGTCACTGTCACAGACAGGATACTGGGCTGTGTGGACCTTTGAGTCTGACACAGAAGGGCTCCTATGTTATGTTCTTGAGATCCATTTCCTCCTCATCTGGTGCGATGCAAAATATTCTTGTTTGCTTCAAATGACCTAGCTATTGATCCCAGGGAAGAGAAGGACAGTATAGTATGTTCTGGATTCTGGAAACACCAGCACCCCTGCTAAAGCTAATCCTGCATAGCTGGACTTTCTATATGAAGAACAAGTTCTTGCTCAGAAAGGCGAAACACTGCCTGCCAGATTACACCATGTGCTGACTCATGATAACCTGACCAACAGGATACTAAGCAGGATTAAATGTTTTCCTCTCTAGTTGAATACTTCCAAACTGAATAGGCAGTGCTTAGTAATTACAGGCTAGAGCGTATTAGCCCCTGTGGTGAGGAATGCAGTCAGGTAGTACTTCACAGTGGATTCTTTGCTCAGGAAATCAACTCTGCTGAAAGCACTGTACTACAACAACTTACACCAGCCTGTATCTGTCCCTTAACCTCTAAACTCAGTGCAAGAACTTCATCCATAAATGGCATAAATTTGTTAAATATACTGATTCTGTTTGTTCATTGCGAATCTATCTGGGTCTGTAGCTGCTCTGCAAACAGATCATCATGAATGTTTGCACTCTGGGCTCCAGTTCCAGTTCCTCTGATGTGAAACACTGATCCTCCGGGTTTTGAGTACTGCTCCTTTCATAGCATTGTGCAGTCACTGAAATAAAAACAGTAACATGGATATGAAACTGCTATAAATAAGAGGAGAATCCCATGAGTCAGAAAATCCTTTCCTTCTTTTGCCCGGCTTGATTGGTTGGCCTATTCACTGAATTTTTTTTTCCTAAGTGGAAATAGACTCATTTATAAAAATAATAAAAAAACACTCAAACACAAAACCTTAAACACATAAAGGCTGTAAATATATAAACTTAACCCCAAACTGAGTTACCTTGCACAAGAAGATAAATAAAACTAAACACCAAGGTGGCATTTTTTGTTTAATGCCATCACGGTTGCTGGTAAGTGATGTGGAGACAATAATATCTGGGTATGTAATTATGTGGACATCAGTTTGGTATGGACAGTTCCGTTTCTATTCTATCAAATGAAGCTATCAAAGGGATGAAGAAAACAACCCACCTCAGTTCTCACCCGTCTGTAGGCCTGTTAAAGCACAGTCCACAGGTTAAGCTCTAGTGCTCAACTTTGCAGCCAGTCCCTTTCAAATATTATGTGAAACAAAGATTATGTGAACAACATTTATCCTTGGACCCATTTGCTACTGAATTAAGCAATAAATAACTGGCCAAGTTGGATCACAGGGAGCTGGATTGATCCTGACCTCCAATTACACCACAGAGGGACTGGCACCATCCCCTTTTCCCTAAGCACCAGGTGCAGTATCACTGGAAAGATGCAGCCCCAGTGAAGCACAAGTGGAAGTTCCTCAGTGGGGTTCTGCTACCTGTAGCTTTACTTTCTGATTTGCTCCATCTGCCTAGTGTTGGAGATGGTTTCAAAGGTGGATGGAGAAAACAGTCAAACTGTAGCCTTCATCCTCTAGATACAGAACATGAATATATGGCACAGCTGCACTTTGAAAAATTATTTTCTGTGTTTGATAATGAAAACAACGAAAAGACCCTCTGACATGGGCTTAACAGAGTTTCACTGTAGTCAAAATTGGGAAACTTGGCATGTGTACAAGTTTTGTATTGGGAACTACTTCAGCTTGCAAGTGATGCTTGAAATAGACTTTACATATATCATTACCTGCATGTCCTGACTGGGCCAGATCACTTCAGCTCCCTTATGTCTTTAGTCTGTCATCAGCATTATCTACCCCAGCCCAAGACCTCTGAAATAAATAACAACACTCCTGTTATATATCATTTGTCTGTCCAGCTAGGCCTAACTTTTCATGGATGTGGCTTCATCTCCCTGTACTTCAAGGTGCTGTAGAAACAACTGTGCACTATTTGTAGATTAAACAGATAGAGGAAATAACTTCCAGGGCATTAAACCTCCTTCTGTCCTTTGAACTGATGATTTCCTGAGGTTGGCCAGTTGCTGCAAATCACCAGTCTCAGATAAAGCATGGGTTGTAAATAACCTTACTACCCTGACTGTAGTGGCGGTAATTGTTTTTGGTGCTAGTGTGCAGGGCTGAGGGCATGCTGCTAGAACAGGTAACATGTTAGTACTTTTGTGTTCAATACTTTGTCTTTCTAATGATCTGAATACAGTGGTTCCTTGTGGAAAATAATATCATAAGTGATGAATCTGGATCTTTACCTTAAAGAAAACCAATAGTGGATTTCAATGCAGTTTCTATTTTTAATGCTTTATGCATTTGAACCAGTTGTTTTTAAGGGCTTGTCGTGGTTTCAGCCCAGCCGGTAACAAAGGACCACGCAGCCGCTCGCTCACTCCTCCTGCCCCCCCGGTGGGATGGGGAGGAGAATCGGAGGAGAGAAAAAGTTAAAAAAAGGAATCTCGAGGGCTGAGATAAGGGCAATTTACTGGGACAACACAAAGAAAAAGGAAAAAAGTGAAGTTACAACAACAGTACTAATGAAAGAATATACAAAAACGAGTGATGCACAGTGCAACTGCTCACCACCCGGAACCCAACGCTCTGCCACTTCCCCCACCGAAAGTTGAGGGAGCTCCCCCCAGCCCGCTCCCCATTTATATACTGAGCATGATGTGACATGGTATGGAATAGCTCCTTGGCTAGTTCAGGTCAGCTGCCCCGGCTATGCCCCCCACTTCCCAGGTTCCTGTAAACATTAACTCTATCCCAGCTGAACCCAGGACAGGGATATACTCAAATACCAGGCGATGATATGTTTTTCTCTGGCTATTTGTTGTTCCTTTCAGTGCTGCATAATTTTCAACATGCCAAGCAACAACATACTGAAAGTTGAGTCAGCTTTATTTGAAGACCAGATGAAATTGTCCAGGCTGAAACTTTACTGCTTTTACAACCAACAATAGTTATAACCATATTGGAAGTATTATAATACAAAATAGACTGTGTTGTGAGAAATGAAGCCAGACGGTACTCCAGCTGTCACCTTACAAAAGAAGACATTAGAATCCAATTAAAATATACTTTGGGATATGTTTCACTAGAAGTTTTGCAATAATTAATTTCAGACCTATACAAGTACTATCACTTTTAATTTATAACTTAACGCTAAAAGTTGTCTTTGTGCATGGTTTTAAGTAGCAGAAGTAAGAACATCTTACTGTATCTGGACTGCTCCTAATTGCATTCAACCACAACAGCAGGGTGAAAGTCCTTGTTAGTGTGTTGCTGAATCATGACTATAGTTTAGAGTGTGTCTACTCAGTAGCACAGTGGAAGGTACAACAGTCCTCACTTCACATGCTTTTGGGCATGAGGGCTTCAGTTTCCTGCTTGGTGTTGGATGTCATGTAGTCACGGTCAAACACTTTTTTGATGGATATTTTCCATTGGAAATTGCTGATTCAATGAAGTGAAATTCTTTGCAGGAACAGGTTTTCAACTTAATTTCCTGATTTCCAAATGGCTTAAAAATATTGTTATTGTATTCTATCTTATGCACATACTAGTGTCAAAATCAAAATTATTAATTTTTTTATTTGATCAAAGTAAATTGTTTTTCTTTATCCAAAGCTACATTTTTAGAAAACATTTGGCTTGAAATTTTAGATTGTCATATGTCCTTCCAATTGAAACCTAAGATGAGCTTAGGAAGTCTTGGAAAATCTTGACTTCCCCCACGGCAGTCCAAAGACAAACTGGTCATCTAAAGACATCTCATATTTGCCCCACGGCAAATTGCTCCCAGGGTTTTCAGTTGTCCTTGTTCCTGTAACAGTGAATCACAGATTCACCATCCAGTTTAATTATCTGAGGATTTATGCACTGCGGTTAAAATGTTCAAGCCTGGCTGTTTATAGAAAGAGACATGTAAATCCACACTTAGCACTTAAGTAGGTGCCCTCATTTTCTGAAGTACCAGCTATTTATCCAGAGGCCATGTTTATTTAATTTTAGGCATTCAAGTGCAGTGTTCCAGCCTTATGTCTTTCAATTTCATGATATTAGAAGAAATAGCCTACTATATTGTTTGTGCTAAATATACACGGAAATCACTCTGAGAGCTATACTGTACACAAAAGAGAGAGAAAGACAGAAACAAACCCATCACTTTTAGTTTTTTTATGTGTTCGTGCTGCTTGAGCTGTCCCCTTGTTACTGACAGTGAAACACAGAACGTGATGCTCTGCCTTTGACTGATTGTTGCTTAAGATCACTGCAAGGAATGCAGAAGTTACTACCAGCTTCATACAAGCAATATGAAAAATTAATAGAAAGTAAAGACAGAATGGCTGATGGACGGCTATACATATTCTTATGAAGCGCAAGGTTGTGCAAAATACTGTAAACCTGAGGATTTGGGCATAAAAATCAAGTCAATTCTCTTCAGTCAAGGCTGATGTCTTGAAATTATATATCCTGTGGGCAAACCCCATTTTTAGATACGGCAGTTTTGATTTAGTGTGTTGCTGGTATTATTTACCATAAAAATTATGATGATATCACCTTTATAAAACACCAGCAGTGCAAGTAGCTCATAAAAACATTCTTAAAAAAAAAAAATCCTTCCTTGTAGCTATGTCGCAAAGCTTAATTTCTTAATGCCTCTGACACTTGACTGAAAGATGCCACACAGCTGAATATTATGAGCAGTTCTTACACACGACAGTCACAATCTGCTTGCTTTTCCTCTGACTCTAATGAAATGGGCAGCATTTTCTTCCCACAAAGAAATAGAAGAGCTTTCTTCAGTTTCATCATTGCTTAGTAGTTAATATACAGCTAAAAATAGCAATGCTTACAGTAGTAAAAAAATACTGCTGTAGTCTGAAGCCATGGGAAACTTATTCGGTGCAATGCACATTTAGGTGGCTGGTTTTTTGCAGCTGTCATTAACAGTTTTCCCACAAGGGAAGAAGATGGAGAAAAGGCAAAAGGTGTTGGTTGAAAGGAGAGTGTATCAGCAGGGGAAGACGCAGGGCTTAATTTCAGAGAGCTGTCAAAGTCTCTTTGCCATCTACAACTATTGTGGGCGAGCACATTAACCGTGCCACACAGATAGATCATTAGAAACAACCACCTATTACCATACCATCACCTCTCAGCTCATTACTGTGTTATCTTTCAGCTGTAGTGTTGCTCCTTAGGAGGGTTTTCCTTCAGGGTCCTTGGTAGACACTGGAACCAGCAGCTCTTGGCTCAGGTCTCTGGGGCTGCTCCACACTGGAGCACTACTTCTGAAAGCCCTGCAGTGCTCCGTGCACGTCTTGCCTTCCTCCTAAGAAAGGAAGCTGCTGAGTTCAGTTCAATATTAAACTACCAACCTAGAAAGGTTTTGGGTTTTTGTTCTCGATTCAGGGGGTTGGTATGGCTAATCTGTCACTGCTTCAAATGTGCTGTAGGTGTATGAAGTGGTAACACCAAAGCTTTAGTATTCAGGGCTGCTAGACAGATGAACCCTTGCAAATTCCTGAATTAATCTGCCAAAGGGCTGATAATACACGTATTCATCTACACCTGATTCAGGCTACCAGGGTAATGGAGAAGGGGAACACTGTGCTGCAGCTGTTGACAGGAGCTAAGAATAGCTTTGGTCCCTGACATTCAGACACATGGAGTATCACCATATGCATCATCGAGCTTTGTTTCTGAGATGATGCAGATGCCCTCTGCCACAGTGCTCTCTTGCTGCCCACACTAGAGAGGTTTGTTAATGTCCCTGGCAAATGCATTTGCTTTTCTGCTTTCACAGAGGAACTAAACTGGCAATAGCAAATCACAGACACTTCTCAGGCAAAGAGAGCAGCAGCTTTCTGAGGCAAGGCAGGTGTGAGCAAGACCCCACTTCAAACCTAACAGCAAATGGTTTTTTAAATAGAGAGAAAAATATTTTTCTGATGATCTAGTACAGTGTGAGGAGGAAATAAAAACATTTTTCTCTTACAGTCATCTGTCTGGCAGGTAGATCCTGTTCCCATGTCGGCTGATCACAGGCCTCTAGATCTAGTACTTCCAGAGACCTTGTGATGGACACAGGCCCTGAGATCTTGTGTTGGACACAAGCCCTGTGTCCCTTGGTGCAACAGTGACTTAGACTTGGGGCTTGCTAAATCCTCCTTCATCCAGTGGAGGGTGGGGGGGTGTACAGAGACCAGAGCCTTCTGTAGTTACCAGGACAGATATGGGATGCTACTGGGGAAGAGTGGTCCCCTCCACTTAAACAGTGTCTGCAGTTTACAGATGATCTCCAAGGTGCTCATATTTATGTGGTGTCAGCGGTGAGCTTATCTGTCCTAGAAAATGGAGATGGGAGACAATCTTAGACTGCAAAAAATAAAGTGGACCAAAGGAACTGAGAAAGGGAAGGTTCAGAAAAAAAGAAAAGAAAAAATGCTGTGGGAAGGGGGAGAGAGTGAGAAGGTTAGTCAATTCCAGGAATGTGTAATCTCTAACAATTTGGTGTGTTGCCTTCAAAACTGCCTTCCTAATTGTTCATTGTACAGACATATCATTTCAATCCCAGGAAAATACATGGTACTCTTGCAGGAAAGCCTCAGCATGAAAGTCTGGTTCACTGCATCTTTTGTCATCTGTAAGTAGTACAACTGGGGATGGTGCCAAGGGCTTCCCCTCCATTTCTGCTCAGGGTGACCCTCCTGGAGGCCTTACACCTTTGTAATGTCCCAATCACATTCATGACATCCATAGCCTTGAATCAATGAAACTCTAGGTCCTCCAAATATAAAGTCTTGTCACGATCTGCACAACTGTGTTGATTTCCCTTTGGATATTTTGGGGGGGGAAAGTAAGCAAAAATAAAAGTCTTACAAGCATTGAGGAGTTCAGGTTGGGGCCTGTGGCAGATCATAGCACTTGCAGGGATGTGAGCTCGGGCTTTGCTGCAAGGAGGGACATCCCAGCAACACCCTGCTGTTGGCTATTAGAGAACTGACAACCAGAGGAGAAACTATAGAAATGAATGTGGGTTCATTTCCTGGGAAGTCTAAGATGGAAAAACAAATTCGTATATGGTCTTTTGTGCAAAGTTTGATGTTCTGCAGGATGGCATTGTGGATGTCCCCAGCCAGCTCATTTGCCCAATCTGCCTACCCCCAAACTCTTTGCCAGCAGCTGGTGAGAGTCTACAAAGTGATGATTTCTCCTCTGCTGTTACAAGTTCTTGGAAGGGAATCTGCTGGTGCTATAGGATAGGAACTAACTCCCAACAGAATGTTCCAAGTCTTGCCCTGCAAGTGTGGAAATTGTACTTTTATTGCTGCTCATTTCAAGCATGTTACACGCTGCAGTGCTACCAAAGGGTACTAAACTTTTGGGACTAAGCTTCCTCCTTTTGACAAGGGTGACAGCAGTTTGCCCATGGCTGTGGTCAGACTTGATGTTCAGGAAAATAGTCCAAGAAAGGATTTCCTCTGCGTTCTTCAGATTTTGTAGCAGTATTACCTCCCTGATGTCTACATATGTCTTTGTGTTGGTGGGTTCCCTGACCCCTTTTTGCAAGAAGGGCCTTGTTTGTCAAGCATCATGGTTACAGCATCTGAATAAGATAAACAGCAAAAGAAGGCCTCAGAATCTGCAGTAAGCAGTTTCCGACGTTGTGTTTTCTATATGTTTTTTTAATAGAGCATAGCAAAACATTATTTGGTCTGTGTGATGTAGATAAATACTGAGTGCAGAGCATCCTATGTTGTATGTGCACAACGGTTTATGGGATGGTTATTAATCTTGGTAATATGCACAACAGAGATCACAAATCTGCTCCAGAAACTCCTAGACTCGACCATTTTAGGCACAAAGATTCTTTTTTTGATGTGGATCACAAAACAGGGTAAATATATGCAGTGGAACCTGAACAGCAAATGGGCCTGTTAAAGAATATTGATTTTTGGCAACTTAGGTACTGCTGGAGCTGAAAATTTCAGGAGTTCATTTGGAAAGGTATAAGAATATCACATAGATGCCTTGGTATTTGCCCTGGCTATTCCTCATGCTGTTGCTTGCCTGTGTCTCATGCTGGAGGAAGAAAAAATGGAAAAAAAAGGCAAAAAGAGACTTTTGAAGTCGATGTCAGAGACAAGCAAAAATGTAATACATGAAAAAGCCAAATTTGCTATGAGGTGCCAAAAACAAGGGCAAACAGCTGAAGCTTTTATTACTGCAGATCACAGTTTTGCTGAACATTGCATATACAGACTGTTAAAAGAAGAATTAATAAGAGGCAGAATACTTTTTGGCAAAAGAGACAAACAGTTCATCAGCACAACTTACGCTTAGGCCCAGATTGCTTGCTAACAGTGGCTTGAGCAAAAGTGATGCTGACCTACATACTGGCAGCACAGAAGAGATTGCAGCAGACCAGTGAAGAATATGAACACAAACATGAAAAGAGCAGCTGCAAGCACTTTTAATATCAGAAGTAGTCCTCAGTGAGTGAGGAAAAAAGCCAAGAAACTTTAACAGGAGAGAAGATGGAAAAGTTGTGGGACACATGGCAAAGAACCATGCCACACAGGCTATGAAGTCCCTCTGAAGAGTCAGAATGTAGGAGATGCCACAAAGGTCATGTTTTTAGAGCAGCTACGGTAGCAGGGAAAAATGATCACTAAACTCCTGTTTCTATTCTGCAACCTGAAAGGGCAACACTTTTTCAGAAATGTACATTAAATAATCAAAATCTTACATTTAAAATGGGAATATGTGACGGCAGTCCCTACAGTTCCACTAAAAGATCAGAGCAATAGGGTTTGAGATGGATATATGGGAAGACCAAACAGGCTGTCAAGTATGGTTTAGAACACTACAGAATATGTTTCCAGTTGCTCCTCTGAGAGCCTCAGAAAAGGATGCAAAGCTCTTCAACAGATTATTTTATGGTGCTTAGTCTTGCACTGTGCCTACAAGAACCTTCTCACTTGGCGCCTATCTGGCATATTTTTAGCCCCTGGGCATCTAGAAATGAAGCTATGTCACTCTGTGACAACAAATAATCATTCAAAGACCCTTGACCTGCCCTTCTACCCTGCAAGTGCATAAATGAGTTCAGCAAAAGCCTTAATCCTGTCCTCAGGTCTGCATATTGATAAGGAGTGATAATGTATGGCTGGAAATGTGAAAGTCATCTGACCCTCTCAAAACTTGTCCTGTTCCCCTCCCACTGTGGTCACAAGGGCTTGCAGGAGGTAGTACAGGAGCATTTAATTCATTTTGCATATAATTTATTATATGTTGTAACTGAAGGGAATCAATTCTGACTGTCATCATTAAACAAACCCTCTGGAAATGTGGTCTAGAAACCATTTCAGGCACCAAGCCTACGTATGCTCACACTGCCATAACACATAACAACTACTGGGAGCCCATTTTTTTGTTTTCTGCAAAAAATTAGAATTAAAAAATGAAAAAAAAATGAACTTCTTAAATAAAAAACCAAATGAATTTTCCAAATTCTTGAATGTTGATGAAAATACTGCTTTTTGGGTTGGTTTCCTAAAGAAATGGGCTTATTTGGCCACATTCTGTACATTGTGTGTGCATTGAAGGTGCATGTGGAAAGTTTCTAAAAATTTTGAGTGTGTTGGCCAAATTAAATTACACTGAGAAAGGGTTAGAAATCTCAAAGGTGTTCAGCATTAGTGAATTAATACAAAACATATTTTAATGTCATAACTAGCCATTAAGTATGTTTTTACAAGTTTTTATGTCAGTGTTTGCAAATGTTTTGATGTTCTCCTTGGAGCATGGTGCTCTGCAAACCATTAGCCCAATAAAGTCATAGGTCTAGCACAAAACTAGAGCTAAGATATACAGCAAGGTAGTGAAACAGATTAGCATAAACAAACAAATGCTGGCAAGAATGACTCTAAAAGAAAACAACCCCATGAACACAGTTTGAAATAAAAATTGGTTTTAAGAAATATAGAATGCATCCTAGAAGTGAAAGGATCTTATATTTATCATTGTTGTGGTTGGCAGTGCTTTCTCAGAGTGTGCCTCTATAACTTTAGAAGATTCTTAAAGAATTAACTTTAAACATAATGTCAGAAGAATACAGAATGTACTATTTCCAAGCTTAGATAATGATAACATAAAAAAACCCGGAATGGGAATTTGAAGGGATTATGTTTGAAAGCGAGTGAACTTCCTAGGAAGCTAATGCTGGCACATTATTTATTCATAATCTTTTCTAACTGGATGACATTAGGTTTAGACTGAGGTTTATGCTTTTCTCTCCAAAGAGGTTCATTATTTAATAAACCTCTTTTATTCTGTTTGTTTTCCAATTCTGACCCTTGCTACCCAGCATAACAAGACTTTGATGGTTTGCATGGGGGTAAACCTAACTGCTAAGCTGCAATGCAAGTGTTTCATGCTGTGGAATCTCTTCCAGCAACAGACAATTTGTCAAAGCTAAGGAGTACTGTAATGTGAGTCTCACTTATGTGATTGTTCTATTTTAAACAGAGTTGGGGCTCAGCAGGTCCTTTACATAGAATTTACCATTTCTAATTCTGCTAGATGGACCATGCTATATAGAAACTTTCTTAAAATTGAAATAAACTGTTAGAGTGTTGAAGAATGATTCAGTGCAACTAACAAATTTTCAATATGGTAATACTGTTTATAATTTGTACTACAGCATTGCCTACAGGTCCTGGCACAGTTTGAAGCAGCACTGCACAAAGACTTCTTCAAGGCCAAACTAAAAAGTTTGTTCTCTCAGAAACCTTATGGACAAGAAATGAGAGAAAATAAATATGTTCTTTTTTACTTATGGGAATCTGAGGCAAGAAAAGAAACAGGATAAATATATTTATAAATACCAGACATGCAGTGATCTGAGTGTATTTATTTCATCTGTTTAAGGTCAAATATCAGGAGCAGTTGCAAGTTAAACAGGGTGGAAGACATGACCTTTCTTACCCTACACTCTGTTGCCCCCAGTTGCCTTCCCTGGCCTCCCAAACCAAGAGTTGCTGTCCCTTCAGATGTGGTGGTGTCTTGTTTCACTGCTCCTGAAGTGGTTTCTGTCAAAGGAACCTGATTTACCTTAAACACTGCTATGCAGGTCTATAAAACACATCCTTCTGATGGGTTGAAGAGAGGAAGTAATTGTACATGCAGTTATGGTGCTGCAAGGTAATTGCAACCTCCATGGAGAGAGCTGATGAGCAGTTAGAGATTGGCTGAGAGCAGTACTTTCCCCAGATACCTGCAGCCACAACAGCATGTCTTGCCCATGCTAACATCATGAACATTGGGCTGTCACCCAAAGGAGGCAGGAGCTAGAGGATGTATCCAGAAAATGGGAAGCCAGGTTGATGTGCCAGGAGTCCAAGTATGTGAGACTCCTGAAAGGACTTAAAGAACATTAATGTTTTGTCAAGTAAGGTAGTGTGATGAAAAGCAAATAATAATGAAGACAAAGACTGCACAAGTACAGAGAAGAGTTTGAGAAGGGAGGTTGGCAACAAAACCTCTGCTGGAATATGATGCATGAGCTGCAGATCTGGTATGCCGAGCGTGTCCTGGAGTTCAAGTCCTGATTTGAAATTCCTTCCACCTCCTCAGAGACAGGATGATTAGGATGCTTTTTCCATTCAAGATGGATGTAAGCATTGCTCTGGAAGACAAATTCTGTCTCCAAAGCAGGGCATTATCTGTATTTAGTTCTTCCAGGCCTAACTGTACTTGTCAGTGACTTTAAAGTTTGCATCTCTTTTTTAGCCTACTGAGTCCAGTTTTGTAATGCACTTTGCACTTTCCTACCTCTCTGTGTGCCACTGCTCCTCTCTTTAGAGAGAAACACTTAAAGCCTTTGGTTTTCATTTTGTGAAATATTTTTGATGAGAAATATCTTGTCCCTCTTCTCCACCCCCCCTTCCTTGTGAGTTTATCCAATGATCCTCTGTAATTTTTTCTCCAGGTGTTTCAACGTGCAGATTAGGAGTTCTTGAAAGCAGGCTTCTTGAGTGATCAGATATCACAACGTGAAAACTTCTGCTGAGGTATTTGAGACCCAGATTCCATCTCGAGTGGCTAGCACTTCTACTGGGGTGCTTTTAAAATGTGTGATAATTAATCAGATACTCAGAGCCAGAGTACTCTGCAAATCTTGCTGCTCTAACTCTCTCAAGTTGAGTGCTCCAAAGTCAGAGGTATCTGCCATCAGAAGTCATTCCTGTAAAGCTTCTGTACTGGGTCTATGTGGCAAGGTTGTGGTAGCAGGGAGGTTACAGGGGTGGGTTCAGTGAGAAGCTGCTGGAAGTGTCCCCTATGTCCGACAGAGCCCATACCAGCCAGCTCTAAGATGGACCTGCTGCTGGCCGGGGCCAAGCCCACCAGTGATAGTGGCAGCGCCTCTGTGATAACATATTTAAGAAGGGAAAAGTTTCAGGGGAACAAAAATGACAGTCAGAGAGAGAGGAGTGAGGACATGTGAGAGAAAC
>NW_010972787.1:699944-730784 GCF_000737465.1 Haliaeetus leucocephalus
AGTGATAGAACGGCTTTGGTGGGCACCTGGCATCCAGCCAGGGTCAGCCCACCACAGCTTCTCAACATCACAATGTCCTCCACCGGGATCCTAGAGTAAATATTCTTATTTAACTAGTCATAAGGAAGGAAAATTAGTCAGGAATAATGCAAAAGAAAAGGTAAGAAAGAGGAATAATAAGTATAAACAGTTCTTCCATTAGTCTTCCTCCCAAAACACATGCACACAAGATGAATTGCAAAGATACCCAGAGAAGAAGCACAAACTCTCTCCTTTTACAGGTCTTCAAGGGAAGAAATAAGGAAGCTCTTTGTCATCCCTGTCACCCAGCTCTTTAACATTCTGGTCCTGCCAGCACTTACAAATTTATTCATAGCCTAGAATATCTTGTCCCAATTTCAAATTCATAGTGAATAATTTACCTGAAAACCTCTATTTAACAAATTTTTTGAAAACAAAACAAAACAAAAATTCTTAAGACTTTAATTAAATAGAACTGAGATTAAATTTAAAAAGGAATCTCATTTCCCTTGCATGAAATGTGGTGGCAGTCAGAAAGCGTAACCCAGCATTGCTTCATGTGAGCATTGCTCAGTGTACATGCAGAGCATCAGTGTGAGGATATTAAATACAATCAGGAGGCCTCACAATATTTTATGGATACAGAATTAAATTTAATCATAAAAGTAGTAATTAAACTGGGATTTGGCTGAGTATTATGTATTATAGCAATCTGATAATTGCAAAAGTATTTAAGGAAATGAATATAGTTTCACGTCAACAAAAACCGCTTTCTCATACACTGCAAAGTGTTGTGTTATTCCCTCTTTTTGTTCTCCATTCCTTGCAATACTTTTTCAGAAATGGAAAATCCCACGAATAGGTTTTCTGAAATCAAATGCAAACAATAGTCTTGTGGGACACTGAGCGATGTATTATAGGTGCCTACTATGGGTGAGTAATTTAATCATTAAAATTAGTTCTTCCCATGGTCTCTATCAAGATTTGGTATTCCTGTGTATAATTGCGTTAAAAGGTTGATTGACTTGTGAAAGCACGGTGCATATCTGGTCTCCAGCTTTGGCCCCATTCATGGTCAGAGAACCACTTTCTGGCCAGACTGATACTGCAGAGTTGGTCCTTCCTAACGTATTTTCGCATACAGTGTATGCGAAACTTGTATCTATTTACCAGTGTTTTGAGTCAAATCCAAGTGATAGTTTTTCTTCCTTTCTTTCCTTGCTGAAATTAAAAACTAAAGCAGGTGAATAATAACTTTAGTTAAACAAATTACTTGTCTTCCCCTCAGTGAAATGTTTAATTTCATTTGTTTTTTTTTACTATTCTGCCTGAGGAACTTTCAGACTTAATCAAGAGACTATTATATTTTGAATACCTTAGGAAAAAGCATTTTGCAAATTCATTTGTTTTGATTTTTCTTAGTCACAGCCATTCACTAATAGATTTAGTTGCACTCAGCTTGCATTTGTCCAGACCTAGTCTCAAGTGCATTATCTACTCCAGCTTTTAAGGACTCAAGAGTCAGGATTTCCAGTGTGGCCACTGGTACTAGTCATATGAAAAAACAAAGGGACATATAATGAGAGTGGTTGCAGAAATGAGCTGAAGAGGAACTCTCTAGCTGAACCTTGCCGATTTCAGTGATATCCAGGTTGTCCAAGTTGGTGGTCCACACACCATGATCTTCTGGCAGTCACATGGCTGGATCTATGTGTACCAGACACAGGGTGTGCAGACACCTTGAGACCTCCCATTCTTGCCGAGGCAATGTCCCTGGATGAGGATACACCTTGTGAACTCCTGAGGAAGGGAGGGGGCTCCTGGTCACCATTTAATAAAGCCTGCCTCCTAGTGGTTCCTTTTTAAAGGATAACATGGTATCTGTCAGGGAAATGGCTATGTATAAAATAATGAAATGGTCTGGGTTGCCACATACCTGCTCCTGACTCTCATTTTTTCCCAACAGCCTCTCTGTCCTTTTTCTCATCACACGCACGAGTGTGCTTTTAGCCAATGGACTTGTCTGCCAGCTCTTTGCCCAGATCTGCAAGTGCCAGACTACATATGGTCTACAGAAGGAAGAGGGGTACTGTGGCTGAGCATCCCAAGCCCGTGTCTAGGTGACTGAGCAGAAGTGTTGCTTCAGAACGGTAGAGAGAAACTAGGTATTGCATAATTGGAAAAAAGACTGGTCCTACAAGAGAGGATAGAGACTGGAGCCAGGGCCAGGTGATGTCCCTCCCTGCAGGAACATAGCTCTTTTCAGAGACCTCTGATATGCCATTTGCAGCCTCTGTACTTGGGTTCTTTCCAATGTAAAATGCAGACTCAACCATATTTTACTTCATAAATCTCATATATTCTGGATATAAAGCCAGTTTCAAAAGTTTCAATTTATTATTATCGCTAAAACCTCCTAAAATCTTTAGGCATAAGTTATCCTCTTAGTGCTGTGAAGAATTATTAGTTTTGATGCCTACAAATCTGCAAGATATTTAATCCAAGTCTTAAAAAGAGGGAAAAGAAAGCAAAAGAATTTTTCACTGAACCTCCATGAGTCTATTTGCCTGTTTGTGAAGGTCAGGTTAAAAATACCCAGCCTTTTCAGGCAGTATGTATCCAGGGGAAAGCCTTTCATTCAGTATGATTTCAGAGACAACTCCTTGCACTTAACCCTTTTCTTCTCTAAGGTTTTCCCTAGTCCCTTCACTTTGTCTGTCCAGACTTCCACAGTTTCCCCTTAAGCACAACTCTACAGGAGATTTATTTTCCAGTTGCTGGCCCCTGACATTCATAAAGGGAAAGAGAATTCATTAAGGACAAACAGTGGTAAGCAGAAGACATGCTTAGGGATAAATTGCAGCTCCTGGACATGAAAGAACAAACTGCTAGACTCGGCCAAAACCAGAGAGAGCAGGTGACAGCGCCAAGAAGGAAATCCAGGCCACACAGGTGGCAAAGAGTGGGTATGTGAGAAACACCCAAACTCTGCAGGTCGTTGGAGGGGTACTGGGGGCCTTTGGGGGTAGAACTGGGTGAGATGAACAGCAGTGCCAATAGGTGACCATGTCAGCAATGACATACAAGGACACGATTACCCAGGTAAACGAGTCAAAAATACCAAGTTTGGTTATGGATGTAGCAGAACTTGCTCCAAGGAGGGGAAGGGCTTCAGAAGCAGGTTGTGTAACTTGGGGGAGGCTGGAGTTTGGGAAGGGAGGTACAAGTGGGAAAAGGAGGGCCAAGAACCAGGAATGGTCAGGTTGGATGGGGCTCTGAGCAACCTGATCTAGTTGAAGACGTCCCTGCTCATTGCAGGGGGTGGACTAGATGACCTTTAAAGGTCCCTTCCAACCGATTCTATGGTTTTATGAAAGGGATGATGAAATGTGCAAATGATGGGTTGCTGTCTAGGGGGATGTGCTGGGCAGCCCTGTGTTTGCTGATGGCGGCTGGAGCAGGACAGCCACCCAAATGTTGCTGATCATGCTGTGAGGATCAGGCTGCAGCTTGGGTGGAAGCTGGTGGGTGATTTCCCTGGCTGGTGAAAGGATAGACAGACATGCACAGACAGATCAAGCATCCTGGTATCACCGTGTTGGTGTTCTTTTCAGGCCTGACAGCATTGGCAAGTGCCTGCCATTTTGTAGCACCTTCCATTCACAATTTCTCCTCACAGCTGTGAAACTGGCTGGCTCTTCTTTCACGGCCGAATGTGTCTCACTTAAACTTCCTGGATGCTTTTTTACCTTTATCAAAAAGTTGAAAATTCATTCTCCCTTTTCTTTGCCCCCTGGCCTGGTAGCTGATATTTTTGAATGTATAAGAAGCTACCTGCAGGGATCAGGTTGGCTTTGTATTTAATGCAATAAAGAGGCGAAGGTGTAAACACAGCTCTCTCATTACACTGCATTAAACAGTGAAATAAAGCTTGGGGTTTGAGTACAGGAAGCTCAGTCCTCAAACACCACTGAAGTACTATAAATCCTTTATTACAGATACAGAAAGGAATAAAAAGAGATTAATCCCATCGATGCTTTATGTAGCTTTTTTATTCGAATAGTGTTCCTTTTTTACCTTCAGCTCAAGGAAGTTTTCGTAAGAAAAAAAATGTCCCTAGTTGACAGTCTTTTTGACAGTATTAAGGCCACAAATTACTAGAATTTTTGCAGAAAAGTTGGAAGGCTAACTGAAAGGGGCTGATTTTGCTGTAATATCCTGCTTCCTTCAAGACAAAAAGAGGCAAATATACACATAAGGGCAGAGAAGAAGATAATCATGACTTAAGGCAGCTTTCTTCTATTACGCTGTTTCTTTATAATTTTGTTGTTGGAGAAATACAGGTTTTGCAGCCTGTTTTACTTGTACTTCATGCTAACATCAAGCATTGAACTGCTTAGCCACTGCTTTTAGCTTCCACTCTGGTCCAAGGCTCACAACAATTTTGCAAAATGTGTGATGTATATCCCAGCAGAAAGTGTAACCTTGATCAGACTTCCATGAAAAGGTTAGTAAACAATTAGTCAGTGTCCTTTGGGGACCCAGTAACAAGTGGAGTACCTGGGGGACTATTACCAAAGCTCACATTGTTTAATAACTTCATCAGAGATCTGGATGATAACATAACATCACCTAATAATATAAGCTGAATGATGAAAAAATTGTATCCTTAGCAAATTTGCAGATGATAGTAATTTAGGTATGTGGCTGAAGTGCTCAATGGCAGAGATTCAGTCCAGAAAAGCCTTGGCAATTAGGCCAAGAAAAACTTTACACAATTCGGAAGTGCAAAGTTCTGCTGGTGGGCAAAATAATCCTATGTATCAGTACGGGCTGAGCACTGGTTGAGTTGCTTTCCTACTAAAATAGACTGGAGGTTATGGTAGATGCCAAACAGTATGAGCTAACTGTGTTAATCAGGCAAACTAAGCTACATTAAGATGATCATGGTCAGTAGACTGTGGCAGTTTATCGTTCCTTTCTATTTATTTAGCACTGGTGATGCTACACCTGCGTCCAGTTCTGGGCTCCCCACTTCAGGATGGTTGGGGAGAAATTTGAGAGCGTCCATAAAGGGGCTACCAAGATAGTAAAGAACCTACAGTGTATGAATTCCAAGGAGAGGTTGTGGTATTTAGTCTGTACTACTGAACATGCTGCAGTATTGTCAGATGCCCAGTTAGATGCTCAGGCCTCCCATAACCCATGTAGCCATGGTCATCATAGAATCACAGAACCACAGAGTAATTCAGGTTGGAAGGGACCTCGGAAGGTCTCTCGTCCAAACTCTTGCTCACAGCAGGGTTAGTTTGAGATCAGACTAAGCTGTCCAGGGCTTCATCCAGTTGGGTCTTGAAAACCCCCAAGGACAGAGAGCTCTGGAGCATTGTCAGGGCTCAGGCCTGCCTGTGAGCCTTCTCCAAATCCTCACTGCCTGTGGGTTTAGAAGAGTAGTGATCCTGAAAATTCTGGTGATATGCAAAAGAGAGTTTCAGCATATAAAATATCTTTGAGGCTGTGGGCTATGGACTCCTGCCCATGTCCTGTTCAAAACAGTGTTCCTTCAGCTCTTGTGTTCCATATGTACATCCCAAATAATGCTTGGATCATCACCAAGGTTTTGGGGGGGTTCCTTGAATCCCGTAAAGCTAGATTGGGCTATCCAGCTCCTTAATGCTGCGTTACAGATCAGATGAGATCTGTCTATCCCCAAAGCATTGACCTAGCTAAATATACCTTTTGTGTTTTTTTAGTCTGTGTTTCAGAGATTGCAGGAAACTTTTTTATTTTGTTCTCTTACATTCAGTAACTAGAGCACAAAGTAATGATTGGTTTCATCCTGAAACAAAAATGTCTTAAAGGGTTGTGCATCAACTCCAGTAACAGTGATTCAAACCTTCGCTTTTGCTATAACTGCAATAACAAATTTTATTTACTTGCTTTGATAACATTATATTGCACACAAATGTCTATATTTTTATGTTTATAGACGTATTTTTTTCCTCCTCGTACCACTGCCAGTTGTCTCTGTGCTCTGGAAGTGGTACTCCTTTTAAACCCAATAGTTATCAATGACCTGCTTCCGCTTGGAGAAAACAGAACATTTCCGAGTATTTCCCACTGACAATTTAACAGGTGAGATACAGATATGGGTGGGAAAAGGAAAGGAAGGAACCGCTCATTCCTTCCATTTTGAAACTCAGTCCCGCCATGTGATGCCCCAGAAGGGAGGATCCATCACCGTCCCTGATAACTCATATACAGAGTGATAGGTTGGAAACAGAAAACACCTTTACCTCTTGACCACTTGAATTATTTTCATATTTCTTAATTATAGTGTTTCAGACATCCCAGGTGCAGCCCTAAAATGTTTACTGACATAAAGAACAGTTTTGGTTTTTGCAAAATTTCAAGACAGGGGCTAGTTTGGCAAAGTACCTTTTCCGTGCTGAGTTCCCTGAAGCCAGATGGGAGCACTAGTTCCCATTTCCATATTTTTGCCTTTAATAAAGCTTTCCAAAGAGCATATGTAGTCGAATTATTACTGCCAAAACTTTACCTTGACACAGCTTTAACTCAGAGCAAAATCCAAGCAAATCAGCCAGGCTAACTGTCTTGGCGCAAGACTCACTCTCGTGAGTCCTGTTCCCTGGTACAAACAGGTTTATACAGCCCCATAGCGCTATTACTGAGCAGAGCTCCGCTCCACTACTGCAAACTCACAGGCAGAGTGGATGGCTGCTAAAAGGCAGTGCAGTTCTCTGCTGGTCTTTGAGGACGATAAGGTCTAAGGCTGCAAAATAAAGATTTTTTTCACTCACAGTATTCCCTTCACTTGGAATGACTGAAGGGAAATTAAATTATTTATTCACTCATCAACATTCTTCATGTCTTCATTTGTTGCAAACACAGTCAGCTGCATTTAAACGTATTTACTTACTTGCGCATTTAGGAGTCCTCAGGCAGTATAATAAAGTAAATAATTTTCTCCTGCTGTTTAAGGTAATCCTCTAATTTTGCTTAATTGACTTAATTAAAATTATTACCATAAAATTATTATCACAGTATTTTTGGAAAGCAAAAGCAGAGCACGGAAGGATTGTCTAGAGAAGTGTATGTCAGGGCCCTGAGTGCATTAATAGTTCTCGGTGGTCCTGATCCCCTCCCCAGGGCTCCCCCCACCCTGACCAGGACCCAGGACTCCATGTCAGCTCCCCGGGGCCATCAGTCCCTGCTCCATTGATGCTACAGCAGGGCTGGTCTCCAAGCAGGTCCACAGTCCTGCCCTGCCTGGCCATGGGCTCCACCGAGTCTTGCCCATCCACATGCCCATGTCCTGGTCTGGCTAAGGCCCGTCCCTGTCCCCAGGGAGGTGCCTTGCGATCCCGGGACCTGATGGTGACCTGCAGATTGAATTCCCAGCTTGATCTTGGCCGTCTCTTGTCCCCACAAATAGGTAACCTAATTTAGAGTAGTTCTTTGGTTTAGGTCAGACTGGAATAGTGAACAGGACACTCCTAGATTACAGTGTCTGCTCTGATACCAATAATGACAAATGATAGGCACAAAACTTTTGAGCCTACATGTCATTGTATCGTCTGTAAAGAAAGGCATAACGAAAATGGATGACATTTTGCGTGCAGTTTGGAACTGAGGAAACACTGGAGTTTCAGCAAGAGAAGCAGACTGCGTGCCAAAGCAGCCGAAGTGCAGCTGAGCAGATTGACAAGCTCAGGTGCTCTCACCTGTGCTCAGACCCCAGAGAGCATCTAGAGGTTGATGCCAAGGGAAAGTCCTGATGAACTCACTAAGCCTGTGTATTGGGTTTGTGTGGCAAGGTTTTGGTTACAGGGGGTGGCTTCAGTGAGAAGCTGCTGGAAGTGTCCCCTATGTCCGACAGAGCCAATACCAGCCAGCTCTAAGATGGACCTGCTGCTGGCCGGGGCCAAGCCCATCAGCGATGGTGGTAGTGCCTCTGGGGAACAGATTTAAGAAGGGGAAAAACCTGCTTCAGAACAGCAGCTGAAGAGAGAGGAGTGAGAAGATGTGAGAGAAACAGCCTTGCAGACCCCCAGGTCAGTGCAGAAGGAGGGGAGGAGGTGCTCCAGGTGCCGGAGCAGAGATTCCCCTGCAGCCCGTGGGGAAGACCATGGTGAGGCAGGCTGTCCCCCTGCAGCCCAGGGAGGTCCACGGGGGAGCAGATCTCCACCTGCAGCCCGGGGAGGACCCCACGCTGGAGCAGGGGGATGCCCGAAGGAGGCTGTGACCCCGTGGGAAGCCCACGCTGGAGCAGGCTCCTGGCAGGACCTGTGGCCCCATGGAGAGAGGAGCCCACGCTGGAGCAGGTTTTCTGGCAGGACTTGTGACCCCATGGGGGACCCACGCTGGAGCAGGCTGTGCCTGAAGGACTGCAGCCTGTGGGAAGGACCCTCGCTGGAGAAGTCCATGGAGGACTGTGTCCCGTGGGAGGAACCCCATGCTGGAGGAGTGTGAGGAGCCCAGCCCCTGAGGAGGATGAAGTGGCAGAAATAACATGTCATGAACTGACCATAAACCCCATTCCCCATCCCCCTGAGCCGCTGGGGCGGGTAGGTAGAGAATCCGGGAGTGAAGCTGTGCTCGGGAAGAAGGGAGGGGTGGAGGGAAGGTGTTCTGAGATTTGGTTTTATTCCTCGTTACCCTACTCTGGTTGATTGGCAATAAACTAAGTTAACTTTCCCCAATTTGAGTCTGTTTTGCCCGTGACAGTAGTTGCTTGAGTGATCTCTCCTGTCCTTATCTCGACCCACGAGCCCTTTGTTAGATTTTTTCTCTCCCCTGTCCAGCTGAGGAGGGGGGAGTGATAGAACGGCTTTGGTGGGCACCTGGCATCCAGCCAGGGTCATCCCACCACAGCCTGTGAAATCTAAAGAGCAAAGGAACCTTTCAAGCATTTGGGGAACTGCAACATTAAGAATGACACTATCTTCTGATTGAACCTTGGGGCATTCAAATTTGGATCTATTTTGCAGTTGTATAACACTTCCAATTTTCAACGCGATGCACCAATATTCTTCAGCACACACATTTGTACCAGAGCAAAGGCAGGCTGGTATCATCTGCTGGTACTATCTAAAGAATTCATTATTTTGAAACCAAGGTTAATACATGGCAAAAAAAGACCAATAACATTGCAAATAGAAGCTCAGACTTGAAGCCAGCTGCTTGTGCAAAGCTGTTGCCAGTGATGTCAGAGCAAAAACCTGTCCTGGAGAGCTAGCATCTCCTGTGTGTGGATCCTACTTACTGCCACTAGCCTTTGAGCCCAGCCCATGGTTCAAATGTGGTATCTTTTTTAGATGGACAGCTAGAATGTGCTATTCTAGATACTGGCATACTTTATATTTATCTCGACTCATTGGCTTACCCAATTTTTTTCCTCATGCCAGCACCTTGTTGTCTGGTATGTTTTCTTGGTTTTTTTTTTTAAAACTTTTACATTTTAGCGTAAGCAAATTTTCTTAAGGAATTTTCTGCAATGATGCCTAAGGCCTAGACACTTTTGGATTATTTGGATCTTCTGTATGTGTGGAATGATTTAAATTGCTCTGTTTAATATATGTGTATATATATCAAGGACAAGAAGGTGATTGGGGTAGTCAGCATGGATTTACAAAGAGCAAATCAGGCTTGACCAGCCTGATAGCCTTCTACAGGGATATCCCTTTCTCGTTGAATGAGGAAAGAGCAGTGGATGTTGTTTATATTTACTTCAGCAAGGCTTTTTACACTGTCTTCCCATAACATCTTCATTGACAAACTGATGAAGCATGGGCTAGATAAATGAACAGTGAAGGGCACTGAAAACTGGCTAAACTGCTGGGCTCAGAGAGTTGCAATCAGCAGCATGAAGTCCAGCTGGAGACCAGTAACTAGCTCTGTAACCCAGGGACCAATATGGGGACCAGCATTGTTTAACATCTTCATTAATGAGCTGTATAATGGGACAGAGCACAACTTCAGCAAATTTGCAGATGGCACAAAACTGGGAGGACTGGTTGGTAGACCAGATGGTTGGACTGCACCAGGAATAGCATCGCCACCAAGGCAAGGACGGTGATCCTTCCTCTCTACTCAGCAATGGTGAAGCACATCTGGAGTGCTGGGTTCAGTGCTGGGCTCCCCACTACAAGAGAGACCTGGACATACTGGGGTGAGTTCAGCAAAGCATCACAGAAATGAGTAAGGGATTGGTACAAGTAGGGTCTGAGAGAGCTGGGACTGTTCTTCTCTGCTGGGAGAAGAGAAAGCTCGGGGGGTCTTATCAATATGCATAAATACCTGATGGGAGGCAGTAAAGAAGATGGAGCCAGGTTTTTCAGTGCTGCCCAGTGACAGGTCAAAAGGCAATGGGCACAAACTGAAATACAAGAAATTCCATTTAAACTTTTTTTTCTGTGAGAGTGGTTGAACACATGAACAGGTTGACCAGCGAGATGGTGGAGTCTCCATCCTTGGAGATATTCAACATCTGGTCTACGTGACCATACAGTCAGCGGGGGGGTGGACTAGACAACCTCCAAAGGTCCCATCTAACCTCAATGGTTCTGTGATTTTTATATATGTGTCTGTGCGTGTATATGTACACACTCACAGCATTTTTATTACAGCCATTTTATTTTACAGCAAGTCAAATTATTCCTTTCAATGGACATTAGTGTGCTTCTATAAACACTGTATTTTGCTGCCATTTGATTACTTTGGTTCCATCCAGTCCTAGGCAGAACCTGGTAGGGAAGAGTCCCCTGCAGGAAAAAAGTGTTCCTCATAAAGGGATGTAGAAATAACTGTACAATTCTTGTGAATGCTATAGCAAATATTTGCCATTTGTGGGTGTAGTAGCTCCTTTACCTTGGCCTAGGATAATACTGCATGGAGAAGGGGAATGCTGGGCAAAATTCAATTAACTTCTGCTGACCTTCAGACAGACCAGTGACTGATAGGCTTAAAACTTTCTTGCGAGGTAACATTTCCAGCATGCTGAGTTATAATGTCACACTAAGATTGGTAAGGAGTGAATTAATTGCAAGGTCTGATGTTGTGGTTAGGTGTGACTCATCCCTGCTCATGGACTTCACTGAAACTTGGTGGACAGCTTTAGAATAGCCATAGTGCTCCCATTGGCCCTTCCTGGTACACTTGGCTCTCCAGGAGGGGAAAAAGGCCTACCCCTCCTCAGATCTTCAGCACCTACAGCTGGATGTGGACACAAGTTGTACAATAAAAGAAGGGCACCTGCAGGTCTTTCCATTCTTACACTGGAGCAGTCAGAAAGAGGATTCTGCTGCCTGAGCCCTGAGGGATCACTAATCCTTGCAGTCTTGAAGACTCTGCCCCTGTCACAGAAGCACTTGTGCTGGGCAGAAGCTAGCATGAATGGCAGTGCTGACAGTGGTCTGCACAGCCCCATCAGGAATATTATGAAGGTATGGAAAAAGCAGGAGGTTGCAGAGCATGGAACATCCCAAATTTAAAGTGTGCAGCTTTATTTCACTCCCACTCTGTACAGGCATCATGATACTTCATCTGATCACATACTTTTTTGCTGCAGGGACCTGGCCTCATTCAGTAGATATAAATTATATATGTAATTTATTATGTTATGTTTTCTGAAGGTCCTCAAAAATGAAAATCGCATTGTGCTACTTTGTCTTGATTTCAATAGGTACCTTCATCGTTGCGACTCCAAAAAGTCTAGTGGGACCAAACGCACTCAGGTTTTTCAAAGGTTTTAAATTCTACCCAATCTGGGCCTGCTTTCATGGGGTTGGCAGAAGGTGAAATTCTGGCAGTGTCTCAGATGGTACCCCGCCTTCATGGCTTGGAGGTGAGGCTCCAGAGGCAATCTTTTCTCAGCCATACCTTTAAGACCCAGGTATGCTTCTTCACTGAAGCACACAGATAAATCTGGTGGGACCACACATTGCCAATCACTGTGAAACTTACCAGCTGTTCAATGTAATGCCTTGGGTGTGGTGAAAATTGTGTTGAGGATGCTTGAAACTTATTCTGTTAGCAGATCCCATCGCTCTCCTTATGTCAGGATGTAAAATGTTATTTGCTGAAGTAAATACTAAATATTGCTCTTTCATAAGGAAGATCCAGGCTTTGACTCAGCCACACACTACTGTGTTTTATTCTTTGTTGTTAGGTTTATTGCTGTGAATATAGTTTGCAAAACTGGGGATGTAAACCTCTGACTGCAGCACTGGCTGTCACCTTCTCACCCCACCCCAGGGCCAACCACCTGTGCCCAAGACCCCAAAGCCCAGCTCTGACACAGCCCTCTTGGCTACGTAGCCACAACTCAAGGTGTTGCACAGTCAGGAGGAGCCAGAAGACACCTGCAGAGCAGAGTGAGGGAAGGACACAAAGGTGACACCACAGGCACAGAGGTAGAGTGGTTGAGATAGCATCTCTACCAGCTCAAGGGCTCATGAGAAAAAAAAACCATCATGGGAAAGTATAAAACCCTCAGGAAGCAAATAGGAAGATGAAATAGGGAGACTCAGCACCATCGAGGATGCGACCTGGGGCTGCAGAGATCAACTCTTCTCCCCTGCAGCCAGCAAAGGTGCTGGGGTGCCGTATGGGGGTGGTGGGCTCCCTGTGCTCAGCTGGGTAGCTCGTTAAGCCCAAGCTATCCTGTGTGGGGAACGCATTCTGATCTTTTAGCTGTTTATATCCTTCTTGCAGAATCTCTCTCACACAGCTAAAAGTACCCAACAGAGAGGGATGGAAAAAGGAGGGGACGTGGTTTTGTTGGTATTTGTCCCTTTTTCTTTCAAATCAAAGTGCTTACAAAGTTTTTTAAAAACCAGGAAGCTGATTTATCCTAATCTTATGTGAGTAGGGCCAAATGCTTAATACACTTCAACTCAACCAACAAAAGTGTATGACAGCACACACCCATTTCTGTCTTTCTGTCTAGGAGTTCAAGGGCAGCACAGCAAAGCCCAGGGTTGTCACTCAGTTAATGCGTTGATGTTGTCTCATTGATATTGACTGCTTTGCCATGAGGTCAGTCATTCTGGACAGAGTATTTCCAATGGGAGGTCACAGGACTTGTGACAGGAACATTGTTGGCAGTAGCTCCGTCTCTTGGGGAGGAACTTGAGCACAGAGGAAAGGGAGAAGGATATGTCTGGACAGTTTTCAGTATTTCATGTTTGGCTTGATGCCTTGAAGTGGACAAAAAAAACCCCTCAGGACATTCTAATTTATGGACCAAACAAAAGGTTCCTTTAATTAAAATTTAGGAGCCAATTTCAACAAGTGCTGTTTGGAAGGCAGCCCAGAAGAAAGAAGATGTTATGCTACGACAAAATAAACTTCAGAAAGTCAAAATGCATTGGTAAAATGCATCTAAATGCTCTGGGCCCGCTTCAGGAGACAGAGGCAAGCGCTGTCTTTGGAGACCCTCTTATCCATGGCAAAGAATTAGCCTAGCCCCTAGCACATTTTTGCTCACAAATATACTGTTTGCTATTATTCACGTCTCTGGGAAGGATACTTCACAGCAGGAGAGGGACCCAGAAGAATCCAGTTGTTTCAGGCAGTTGTTACTCTCTCGTAAAACTTAAACGGTAGAGTAATGTGTGAGGGTTCAGACTGTGCCTGTGATACAGGGCTGCTCAAGATATTATTGTGTGTGCCTGTTTCGTGCTCCCAGCTTAACTATAAATAGAAGAAACAGAAGTGCCAGGATTTAGAAACAGATCAGTGGGAAATAATAAATGTTTGGATGCAGCAACATCTTGCTAGATATATGAAGGTTTCCGGGTAACTGAAACTACTTGGGCAATTTCCATCTTTTTTCATCATCATCCTTCCTTTTTCTGTGCTCTGCTAAATACTGTCTTGCCCTGCCAGCACCTAGTCACCATGGAGTTAAAAAAGAGATAATTTTCCCATCATTGGCCATGGCATTCTCTTTTTTAAGTCTTTGACAGACTCCTTTCCAGTACTACAGCAAACCCAGCCTACTTACCCTCTTTTCTGACTTCTTTAATGGACTACTTTCACCCTTGTGTTGAAAGGTCAGTTCTGCATCCCGTCTCAGTTACATCCAGACCCTCTCCTGGTGCAAGCATCTTTTCCCTGATAAGTTTCCCTGGATATGTTTCAAGTACGTGTTTTCATACATTTATCCCTGCTGTCCTCTGCATTTGGGGCAGTCATGGTGTAATAGAGTAGAATGCTTCCAGCATGGCTCTCATGCCTTCATAATCCCTCTAGGCGCACAATAACTTTACACGGGCTACTGATGTGCGCCAACCACCTGGTCACAGCCAGGTAAATTATTCGTATTCACCAATATTTTTTTGCATCCTCCATTGACTTTTGCTGCCAGTTCTGAGTGCCTTGGAGATATCTTTATGTCCTGTGTTTGAACAGCACCTGGCACTGTGAGCTTTTGAGTCATTGCTAGGCTTTTACGGATTGTAACAAGAGCAATGGGAATAATAATGAGGAGGTGGATTGGGTTATGTGGAAACCAGTTTGGCATATCAGTGTCATTTCATAGACTGACTCTTATGAATTCAATGCATTTTGCACCACTAATAAACTTTCTCAGGAAAGATAAAACTTAAATACTTGGAGAAATATGTGAACAGCTTCTCAGTGAGGGAGTTTTCTTTCAGCTGAGGTTGACATGTGAGGTGACATTTCACTCAGCAGCTGAGTAAAGTGTTGCCTGTGGACAGATGTTATTGGATTCCAGTGCTCCCAGTTTCTCACCTCTAATGAAATGGGAACTAAGAAGGATGGAAATAATATTTTTTGCGTCTGCTGCAGTATATTTACTAGCAGACCCAGGCCAAAGAAAGAAAAAACCCCACAGTTTCTGTTGTAGAGGGAAAAAGGCAATTTATGGCTTTTCTGCTGGCTTAATCAAGACATGGTGTCTTGTCCCACCCAAATCTTTTGGTCTTTTACTGTGATGAATCTTGCCGTAACTCTAATGCATGGCTCACACAGAGCTGAAGCTCAGAGAGTAACTTCTACTCACAGCCACCGGTATATTTTAAATTGATTCTTACCCATGAGCTGCTCATAGATTTCAGAGACTGTTAAGGTCAGATGGAACCATTACGCTTATCTACTCTGACCTCCTGCATGACACACTGAATGCCACCTAATAATTCCTGCATCAAGACTTGCATGTCTTGTTGAGCTAGGCACATTTTTAAGAAAAAGGTCACTTCAGCCTGTACAAAAAAGGTGTCAGAAATTACAGTGGATCATTGCATCTCTTAGGAAGCTGTTCAAATGGTTACTGACATCTCTGCTAAACACAGGTACCCGTCCTAACTGGGAGGGCAGCAGCTTCCTACTCTGTTTACTCAGAAGTGGTCAGCCAGCTACCAATGATTTGGTCCATGCTTACTGAAGCCATTAAATGTTGTTTCTGGTTTACTCCAGCCTGGGAAGAATTATGTGTGCATAAATGCAGCATGAGTCAGTACAATGGATAAATGAAGCCTACGCTGTGGATGCTGCCTCCCTTTTGTGACAGTATTTAAACTTAAGACCTCAAAAGATTGAAAGTTAAATGACTGACATCATTCTCACACATTAGTTACCATGATGTATAGTACATAGTTCAGTTCACCCTAGACATCTGAGCATGGGATTCATTTACTTAAACAGTAGTGGCTAAAGCAATTTGTGATGCCCTAGGATACCGAAGACATACAGGGCTGGCAGATAAGATACAGGACATCAGGTAGGCCTTGTTTTTCGGGAGTGGCAGCTGGAGCGCAGATGGGTACTCCCCAGTGCTTAAGAAGATGCTCAATACGTACTTGTAGGCAACCATTATACCTCTGCTTTCTAGGGGAGGACTGAATCATTCTCAGGGCTCTGCTATTTACTAGATGTTTGTTATCTGTAATGGTGCACATGTAGCTATCTAAAATTCAGTGTCTCTCTATTGAACTGTATACCTAGCATAAATTCAATCCAGGATTAGGAGTACTTAATTTCCAGCAGTAACAGAACTGAAGAATTTATGGGTGTGGTGGAAACAGACTTTGAGGGGTTTAGAGAAATTCAGTGATAATAAATAAAGCATTTGCAGATTTTTACAGGAAGGATCTGTCTCACCAGACTTCAGCTGCCTCCAGCTGAACTAGCTACTTGATGTCCAGTTTGTAGTCAATGGAGAGATATAGAACTTTCTGGAGCAACTCATGCTTAGATTTCTCCATGAAGAATTGTTCCTTCAAAGACAACAGAAAGAACTCAGTGTGACTACTTAAGTTGGAAATTTCTACGCTATAGCTATCTATGTATGACCAGATTAGTTCCATCCTTTGTGCCCCCACAATGACACACCAACTAAGCGGGCTTTTAATTTTTTTTATTTTACGTAGAGAAATGCAATTAGGGTCTCACTAGGTATTCATATTCTCCTACAGACTTAAACCAGTGCTGCTTACTTTTGATTACTGTAGCTGGAAACACCCTAAACTCACCTTATTTTCAGAAACTCACAAGCATTCACTAACAGGTCTCCTTTGCTCTCCTCAGAGGCATTAAAAAATTCTCAATTTTGATTTTAGATCAGAGCTGCGATCATTAGGCTTCAGGTTCTAACACTGAACTCTGAATCTCTTTGGAAATTCAGATGGATCATCTTGATGAGTGAAGGTAAATACTGCCACTGTGTTGCACTACTTCTTATCAGAAAGGATATTATTCACATTTACTCAAGTTCCTCTTTTGGTTCATTCAGAGTACCTGCCACTTCTTCAGTTTTAGTGTCCCTGTAAATATCTGTAGTGTGGGAGTACAGATTCAGGACATGTCCTTACAAGGCAGATATATTCATTGCTGACCCTCGTGCTGTCCATATGTACTGCAGGGTACCACAGCACGTTGCAGTGTGCACTTGTCAACCATAACACCATGAGCAGAGTTATATGAAATGCAATGTTTCATCATTTCATTTGATTCCGTGCAAAACTTCGTGTATCAATCATCCAGGAGTCCAGGAATTAATGGCATTTTCTCATTTCTTGTAATTCATAAGGCTTCTACTAGATTTCTCCCTTGTATGATGGCAAACAGTAAAACTGCATATCGTCATACTTAATCAAGGAGAAATATTAGAGCTAATTTGAGTTAAAGAACTGCTTGTGTAGATTTTCCTGAACTTTACTGATATATAGTACTAAATTACTGCTGAAATCAATTCCTAGGAATAAAACCTAAAATAGTATAAAAAAAAACTCTATGAAGCCTCAGTCCCAGAACTTTCATGAATTAGGAGATATGAGGTGGTCATTGCATACAAACTGATTTTTTCCTGCTGCCAGACTGCTAAATATACGTATCTAGCTGGTGGAGGTACATGCTTATACTTTCTCTCACATACATACATATGGTGTTTTACAGAACTAAAGGTATAATTGCTTTAAGCATTAGTTCATGGTATATATTAGTATCTGCCTCATGGAAGACAAAAATTCACAAACACTCTAGTCATTATGGTTTTTGGAACTTCGAAAATCCAAAAGCAAAATTCAGAACTGGTGCAGATGAACACAAGTTTGCTGATTTCCAATTTGTCTCTGTTTATAGCGGGGCTGCGTTCTACTTTGTAACCAGAAGTGTTTGAAATTAGATGGTGTGAAATTCTGGAAGTACTGATGTCAATTAAAAAAAACCCCTTCAACTTGCCTGTGATTTTGGTGGAGCCAGGATTTATGCTTGCATTGCTCCCCAGCTTCACGATGGCAGTGAGTCATTCACAGTGGCTCTGCAGGAAACATGCTGGGGTTGGGAAGCAACACGGCTGGAGACTGTGGCCTCCTCTGAAGAATAAACTTCTGGTCTCATCAGGGCTAGTTTGCTCCAACACTAGAGAATCAAGCCTGCTTCTGGTACCATATCCAAAAACTGCACACAGTATTATATTGTGCCGTGTATACCTGGATATTTACCCAGATACCAGGTGGGGAGTCCGGCCTCTTAGAAGGTGTTTTCCCCAGTCATATTGGGATCTCTGTCTCATTCATGCTACTGTACACAGCAACAAAATAAAACCAGAAAACGTTTCCTGTAATGAAGTTGCATGGCTCTGGTTTCCTATATAAACTGAAATGGCAGATGGCTTCACAATC
Source organism: Haliaeetus leucocephalus (assembly GCF_000737465.1). Classification (NCBI taxonomy): domain Eukaryota; kingdom Metazoa; phylum Chordata; class Aves; order Accipitriformes; family Accipitridae; genus Haliaeetus; species Haliaeetus leucocephalus. The sequence continues at coordinate 718,136 of NW_010972787.1, forward strand.
TTGAGGATGGTAAACAGCACTTTTGCTTGTAAACAAGGTGTTCCAAAATTGTGGCTCTGCTGATCACAATTCAGCCCATAAGAATCAAACTAGACACGGACTTTGGATGACAAGTTAACTGTCCTGAGACTCAGTACATCTTTTTACCAGAGAGACAGAATGGCAGGGTTAGACAGATTTACTCCACTCTCCATATTTTAGTTTAAACAAGCTGCAAATGGCCTTTTGGAAACTTGTTTCTGTTTCCGCTTGTAGTTGGAGTCTCAAGATATCTGGGCTGTGAATGCATCCTTCGCACTATGTTATTCTGCAGTGGTTTGTGCACCATATTCAAGGGTCTTTTTTTGCTAATCTATGAGGCTTTTTAGCCTTTCATATGTCCACAAATTATATAACATGGCTCAAGTAAGTGTATGGGGACCGGTGGGAGTTGTGGAAGGTAACGTTTCTCTCCTTCTGCTCTAGGATGTGACTGCCAGCCTGCTGCACAAAGCAGCTTTCGCTGGAATGGGGCTACAGACCCTAAAGATTCCCAGCGAATCCATTTCTGAGTTTCCTATTTGTTTAGTTCAAGTGAATTAGTAAAATTGTGGAAAATAGAGTCAAGGATAGGAAAAACTCTGAAACAGTGGTACTAACCTTTGTACTTTGTCTTTCTGCTCTCATGTGATTTCACTCCACCCACTGTTCACTACCCAACCTTTGCTATAGGGCTGGGTTTAGCTTGATCCTTCTCTTTCACAAAGACACTTTATTTTAAAATACAAACAGAAAGCTCCTGAACTCCTGTAATTTTAAAATTACCATGACCTCAGAGATGGAATGACTTTAAATGATGAGCACTAAAGCTATCCTCATGAGTAGAAATGAAATATTTAGTATCTGAGGAAGCTTCCATTTCTTTTCAGTGTGACATAAAACTCACTACCTATCTCAGTTCGTTTTTAAATCTGGTTTTTAATACCCTTTTGATCACGGTCTTCTAAGTTGCTTAGTTACTTTTGGAAATCAGACCCAGCAAGCCTACATTTCCTGACTGTCAGCCAGAAAAAAACCATATGATTACATCTGTTACATCAACTTCCAAATTCTGCCTGGGCAATATCAGTTCACTGTGCATCCCCATAAAAACCACAGCACTGTGTTCTTTGTTCATCTATAACATATGCAATCAGAATATATATGTAGATACAAATAAGTCTTGATGCTAATACATTTGCACTGCAATTCCTTTCACAGTCTGAATGTCTTTAATTCCCTTTATCAGATGCAATTCCTGCAAAGAATTGGCAAAACAGTTGCAATTAAAAAGACATTCTCTAAGCTATTAGAATGAAAAAAAATCAATCTTCCCTAACTGTCACCTGTAATTCCTGACTTGCAGGTGGGCAGCTATATATTCATAACACACACTCTCAACCTTTTTTCTATATCAGGATTGATTACTTATGATGACGAAAATACTATTTTCAGAATGATATAAAACTCAACGTTTCTTTCACAATAAACTAACAAATATGCCCTGTAATGCCTTAAAATACCTATTTGCCAGAGGAGGACTGTGAGTGTTTGAAAATAATTACAAGAATGAGCTCCCTATAGTCCCGCTGTCAAGGTACAGTAGGTCTTTGTTTGGCTTAACTAGCATGAACTGTGGCAGAGAGAAATCAGATAATCACAAAGCCGAAAAAAGCTCATTCAGTGACATGTCTCTTAGAAAAAAGACTATTCAAGTAGCATACTTTGAATTTCAAAGAGCGAAAATAAACCTGTGTGAACAGGAAAACAAGCAGCAGAGCACATAAATGCTCTGTCGAGTGTCCTATCTTCCAATTATCCATCTATGCAGTATGCTGTAGCATTGAACATTTATATATAAGATTCATGAGCATAGCCATTTTTATATATTCATGGAAATCCAGCAATATCTGGGAAAAAATAAAACTACAACATACAGGATGAGAGTAAGAGCCAGGACAATCTTTGTAAATCCAAAGAGCTGTCTGCTGCCAAGAGAATCGTAATTGTCTCCCTGTTACTGCTGCCTTTGCTGACTCCTCACAAAGCTCAGCTGGAGGAGCTCCACGGCTAGGTGTACCCAACCCCACCAAAGTGGGTCCTCTGTGAATAGTGCGCTGCTTCTCCTGCCCTCTTCCCTACAGCCAGCTGCCTCGCTGCCTGCAGGCCAGCAGCTTACTCAGGCAAGTCTGGCCCTGAACTAACCCACTGGGCATGCTGGGGCATGGCATGTCTCACTGGTTCTGGAGGGCCTTCCTGGGCACTGCTGAGACCACACTGTCAGACTGGATAGCTGAAAGTCAGGCAAATGTTGAGCAAGGAGTCAGCAGTGCCGTTCCCGCTTGGCATAGAGGTACCTGTGGGGAAGGTAGCAGTTTTAATGTTGCACAGAGAATGCTATAACAGAGTCCTGAAACGCTCCTTGGTGTTGTCAGAAGGCTAGTGTCATAAATATAAATCAGAGAGAAGTAAAAATATTTTTGGTATTGATGAACCCACACACAATTAAGAATTGTAAAAAACCCACCATCATCCAAAGAGTTAAAAATAAACCCTCAAATAAGGTGCAGCTCTCCTCAATCCCTGGATATCATGATGAAGAAAAGCTCAGTTTAGTATGGCATGTATTCCTTCTTCTCTTTTAATCCACTGTGTATTTCCATCATATATTTGGAATTCTGTGAGTCTGCATAGCTTCATGGATTTTTGGCACATCATTTTTGACAACACAAAGATATTCTGGGAAGCCATGAGAAGCTGCAGCTATCCACTCACTTGTCACATGACTGAAGGTCACCAAAACAACCCATCTGTGTCATCTCAGCTGAGCTACTGATCTGCAATGATGATAGTCCCTGTTGTAGCAAACCAAAGCTGCTGGGGTCCTTTGATTTGTTTAGCTGAAGGTTTTTTTTACCCTCTTTCAGTTTAAAAACCATTATCCCTTGTCCTGTCGCTTACAGGCCTCAATAAAACTCTCTTTCTTGTTAGCCCCCTTTAGGTACTGACAAGCTGCAATAAGGTCTCCCCGGAGCCTTCTCTTCTCCAGGCTGACCAACCTCAACTCTCTCAGCCTTTCTTCATAGGAGAGGTGTTCCATCCCTCTGATCATTTTTGTGGCCCTCCTCTGGACCCGCTCCAACAGGTCTATGTGTTTCTTGCACTGAGGACTCCAGAGCTGAACGCAGTACTGCAGATGGGGTCTTACGAAAGTGGAGTTGGGGAGGAGAATCATCTCCCTTGACCTGCTGGCCACACTTCTTTTGATGCATCCCAGGGTACGGTTGGCTTTTTGGGCTGCAACTGCACCTTGCTGCCTCATATCCAATTTTTTCAGCCACCAGTAAACCCAAATCCTTCTTCGCACAGCTCCTCTCAATCCATTCATCCCCCAGTCTGTATTGGTATTGGGGATTGCCCTGACCGATGCACAGGACCTTGCACTTGGCCTGGTTGAACTTCATGAAGTCTGCATAGGCCCACGCCTCAAGCCTGTCAAGGCATCTCTTCCCTCCAGCATATCATTTGCACTACTCAATTTGGCGTCATCTGCAGAATTCCTGAGGGTGCACTCAATCCCATAGTCTATGATGTTGTTGATGAAGATACCAAACGGTACTGGTGCCAGTAAGATACCTTGAGGGTTTCCACTTGGACATTGAGCCATAGACTATAACTCTTTGGGCGTGGCCATCAAACCAATTTCTTATCCATTTAACAGTCCATCCATCAACCCCATATCTCGCCAATTTAGAGGTAAGAATGTTGTGGAGGTCTATATCAAAGGCCTTATAGAGGTCCAGGTAGATGACACCCATACCGCTTCCCTTGTTCACTGATGCAGTCAGTCCATCATAGAAGGCCACTAGATTAGTCAGGATCCTAACTCTTTAGGCAGCTGAATTGTTAATAACACCTGAGAACAAGTGCAGACTAAACATTTTCCTTGTTTCCAACAAACCTTGAAAACTTAGAAAGGTGATAATGTCTGGATAGACGTGAACACTTGATAAACAGTCGATAGCCTGAAAATAAATCATCTGAACAATTTATAAGGACATTATTAAAATCCTTATAAAGACGTGAAGAAGAGGTCAAAAAGAAAAAATGGTTAATGGGATCATTAATGTTATAGAGAGAATAGGTTGGAAAAACGGGACCTTTAATAAAATTAAAAAGTAGGAGCCTCAAGATCACTTAAAGGAAATACGTCACAGAACCATAAGTTAGCTATGGACCTTCTTGTCAAAGGAAGTTTTTGAGACCAACAACTAACCAGGATGTTTTTGTGGGTGTCAGATTTACCATAATTAATTATGCACATTCTAAAGGGACCAATAAACCACATGCTTCAGAGCTGATTATTGAATCTTGTACACATCATATGAGAAGAGGAGGGGGAGCAGAAACACATTATCTGATACCTGAATACCGCAATATCTTAAATGGCTTACTCTAAAATTTCTTTTCTGTCGGAGACAGAGTACAAACCACAGGCCTCAGGTTCAACCTTACAAGGCAGCCTCTGTTTCGCAGTGCAGTTGCCTGGCCACAACTTCTGACAGACTGATTATTCACATGTCATTTGCATTGAAAGTTGAGGACATGAGTGGATTAGGAAGGTCTAGCAGCACTGGAGCACGAGCTACTAGAACAGTGTCTTCTCCTGGAGGTACACAAAGAGCTTATTTTGTTTCTCATCGGCTGTGTCTGGGTCATCTAAACATGTCCTAAGACAGCCCGACCTAATGTTCTAAGCCTTTTACAATCTACAGTATTCCTTGCTCTTCAATGTCCCTTTTTTTGGCATTAGCAATGCAGATATCCTGTCATTCCAATTACAATAGCTGCCTTTTCACTTCCCTCCATTTTAAAGTTGTATGACATGATGCCCCACTTGTTGCCAGAAAGACCCCAATTCTGAACATTATCAGGCATAAGCTCAAAAAGGCTACTGGTGCCCTTCAATCCATGGTGGTTGCCTTTAAAATCAATGTGCGACTGAGGTGGCATTAGCAACGATAGATTTTTGATTTTTGTAAGGCTTTGCTTGTAGCAAAAGGAACTTTCTAGGACATGATAATAATCACAGAAATATTGTGGGTTTTCTTCATTTTCATTTTCTGATTATTCATGTATTTACACACCATCTCCTGGATTCAGATTCATTTATAAAGTGCAACTAGGACAGAGAGCAGTTGAAGGAAAACTGTGTAGTTTACATAAGTTATATCCCTTAGGTATATCAGCACAAAGTCGAGATATTCAAGCAGAAGAAAAGAGATGTAAAAAATACAGAAAAAGTTGGAATGAATTAATTAAAAGAGAACCCACTTAGTCACTTTCAGAGCATGTAGTTTACTAAAACATACAACAGACCTAAAGGGCATTAACCTATTTTTGGTTCTTGATATGACTGCAATAAAAGGACTGTGGAATGTGTCTTCTGTGCGTTACCTCTATTATCTTTTTTAATAATAAGGTGGTGAATGATTGTAGGTGGGTTGTCATATTTTAGAAGAAAAATTCCTCCTGAATCCCACCTGCACCATACAATTTTCTTCTCAGGCTGGTTCTGCACTGAGCTATTTGAGTTTCACATGAAGTCGTCTTTAGTTTATTTATTATGTGTTTTCCATAGCCCTTGTTGTATGCTGACTCCCACGGAATGAGCAAAGGTTATGTCAGGTTACAAAGCTAGATATTACCAAAGACTAGACAGGATCCTTTCCTTGCCAAAGCTGGTGATACAGGTAAGAGACTTAACAGCTGGGAGTAGGAGACACATAAAATGTTATTTGAGGTGGCTGCAAATAAAGAACATATTTGGAGAGAATAACTATGTGTTCATTCATTTTACTAACTCCAGCTAGGGACAAACAAAAATAAGAGATATCAAATCTATTAGCAAAAAGAGGGAGGTGCTCTGCTGCTATTTAGCATTTTTTATTTAGCAAAACAACTTATTTTTAAATTTTAAAACATATTTTTATTAACAATGTTTGTCTTGCACAGCTAGGGAGCTAGTAGTTAACAAGCCTGGATAGTGTGATTCTTTTCTCTGTAGCAATGGAAAATAAAGGTTGCTTTCTGTTCCTTGGAGACAGAAGAAAAAGAATAGCTCCCTCTCCAGTCAGCAAGTATGAGGCTGTGGTGGAGAACAGATTTGCAGAGGGTCGTCTGCTTAAGTGACTGCATAAGTGCTGAGATATCAAAATGATGGATGTTTTATAAATGCCTAGGTAGGTACATAGATATGACAACCAGAATAGTTCTGTGTTTAAACTGAAATGAGGCACTCCATCACCATGGCATCTTCAGAAAGTCACTTGACCTTCTTGTTCCTGAATCAAACCAGCTGTAAGAGATGACAAAAAGCTGATTTTCTCTGAAACCAAGAGCTTAATTCAAACATGGCTTTCCAGGGAAGCTTTTTAGCTGACTTGAGTGGACCTGGGCTGAACAAGTCTTTGCTGTGCCCCACCTTGCTTTTTTCCGCTCCTCCTCACTCCCTGACAGGTAAGCACCGACCATTTAGCTCCTAGAGATGGCTGAAAGGTTTGAAAGCTTGCTAGTCTGGGCTCTTCCCTCCCCTCTCCAACTCCTCACTTTCTTCTTGTTGTATGCATGACTTTGTTTATCAGGAGTTGAATATTTCAGTGCTTTGTAAGTATATTGTGGGACAATGCAATTTATCCTGCAAGGACGAAGCTGACAGCATAGTAATTAAGAACAGACTAAATGCTAAGGGTGAGAGCAGATTGCAGTGAATGACTGATTATTTCTGATAAGGAAATTGCTCTGCTGGTAACAGTATCCACACTATTTAAGAGCTGAACAGAGATGCCAGAAACAAATGCAAACAAATAATGTCTTCTGCAGTGAAAGTATACTACCTGTGCTCTGCCAGTAACTTCCAACAAATGGGTGAACATCAAGAGAAGCTTATTATTTGCACATATATAAATTGATTGGTAAATGCAGAACCTTGTATCTATTATGTGACTGGAAAGTGAATTTCGTTGTCATTGGCACTGACTGCAGCAAGACAAAGCATGGACTCCTCCAGAATTAGAGATCTGACTCAAAACAATTTGTATGAATAATGATGCCTGACATATTACTCTTTGGTAAGGATCCTGGAAAGCTTTAGAGGCATGAATGCGTGAATGCCCCAGAAGTCCTTGTCAAGTAAATAACTGTGATTCCCATTTTACAAATGAGTAGAAAGCCAAGGAGATGGCATCTTTGTGACAGGGCTGAGAACAACCTTCCAAAACACCACGTTCTTACGTAGGGAGGGATGTGGATGAGGCAGGTGACAGAATCAGCATCTGGAACTGTTTTTCCAGCTAACTGATATTGAATTTATCCCAGCTGAGATCAGACTACACAAATTCATCCATACATCTCTGTTAGCCATGCAGATCTGTGAGAAAATGAGCAATGATATTCAGTTCAAACAGTAGCTTGTACAACACAGTTGCCAGCCTGTGTTCTTGAGCTGTATTTGGGCATCATGCCGTTTAAGTGACACGCATCTTTAACAGCAGGTTGCTCAGAGAGATGGTAGATGCCCCATCCCTGGAAACATTCAAGGTCAGGTTGGATGGGCCTCTGAGCAACATGATCAAGTTGAGTATGTCCCTGTTCATTGCAGGGGATTGGACTAGATGATGTTTAAAGGTCCCTTCCCAAACCATTCTATGATTCTATGCAGATCCCTGGCTTTTGGAGTATGCCTGGAGGTGTGAGCCATCAGAGAGTCCTCAGTCCCCTTGCAACCCAGCAGCACACGTCCATCAACACCCAAAAACCTCTTCTAAGGGAGACATTGTCAGCTCCCACCTGCGAACTGTTCTTCCTGCCCCAGCTCTTCAAAGTGTTTACTACATCTTGTGGCTCTCAGCCAGGGAAGCTTTTAGGATGCAGCTTGTAGGATCAGGAGAGGTGACCAGTCTGCTTCTGGCAAAGACATTAACACCTGCTATCATCACTGAAGATTTTTGTTTTTCATTTGATTAGCAGGAGGACTGTGACGTAGCTTCTCACAATCGCTGGTAATTCTGGCTATATTATGCTATGTTTGTCACTCGCCCCTGAAATCAGTTTTATTTGTCTCTCCCTCTTAAGGCTTGAGAAAAAAGAAAAATCGATCTGCTGAAAATACAGAGGGAAAACAGAACCCCTGTACTCCAACAAATTACACATTCCTAGTAGCAGCATTGTGTGGCTTTTAATTTCACCAAAGGAGAGCCAGTAATTATTTATAGTTTAAAACAACTGGGGAACGGTTTCCTGAGGTACAAACTGATTATGTTTTTAAATAAACTGATTGTCCATGTAATAAATGATCACATTTTCTAATCATTGGGAGATTTATGTTACTTTATTCAATCATCTGTGTGTAGAATCGAAAGCTTAGTAAATCAACTGGAAAGAAAATGTCTACACTAAACTGAGAGCTGTGCAACTATGAGTCATTATGAAATGAACCTGATAGGAGGGAATAGGCTGGGTGCACAAAGCCCCCCGATACATATGGTTTCATACATTAAAAGAATGGATGTAATTGACAACCAAACGAGAATTTATATTCATTTAAGGTCAAGTCTTAGCCTGAACTGCACAGATTCAGCATGTATTAAAGGATAAAGGCAAAGACAGTCCTGTTGTCTGCAGGATCTCTCAGTCGCAGTCATTTGTTTAAGAACAGCAATTAGAATGAATTCAAGAAAGTAGAGTAGGTGACTGCATATGACATTTCATTTATGGCAGGCAATGTGACATGATCTTATCGTGAAATTAGTCTTCATCATAGACTTCTCTTGTCGATCTATAAAATGAAATGCCATGGAGAGCAGCACATTTTTCATTGTTATGCCAACATGGCTTTTTCATAATGTACATCATTAAAAGTAAGCCTTGGAACTGGAACATGCAATCATATTAGTAGCATTAATAATGTTTAATTTATGTGTTATGTGCACAGAAACCTTTTGGTGCTTGAAACAAAAACAACCTGAGACCATGATTTATCCTTATCAAGGCAGCATGCAGTGCAAAGCGTCAGTAGCGTTAGAAAAAAATCGAGGTATAGACTGCTGAAGAGCACAGGAGAGAAGCAGCATGGATGTATGTTGTAAATGGCAGAACCATGGGCAGAGACCTACTGCAATAGGGGCAGATCGTCAACTGATTAATGAACCACTTTGCAGTCCTTGGGCAGGCAGTGCACAGCAGAAAGAGGCTGGTAAGATTTCCACGAGGGCATGCCAGCTTTTATTTTTCTCTTCCACATTCAAAATTAACCATACTGGAAGAAAGTCAGTGGGAACCTGGGAGATTTTGTCAAAAATCACCTTGCATAGTTTATTAACGATAGAAAATGCCAGTCTAGCTTTTCCTTAATGTGAATTATTTGGGGGGGGAAATTTGTAAGCATGGAGTGACACACAGACAGGTGTGCTGGGAGACCTAAGAAGGGCAGGAAGCCCCAGCAGGGACTTGGTGATGAGCTGAGTCAGGACATAGGATGGTAGTGCATGTGTAGTCATCCAGTATCTCTGCACTCTGGCCACAAGACCCTCCCTGGAGTTTTACAGGAGAGACGAAGAGGCTGAATTCACCACTAAACTTCCAGGTCCCTGCAAGTATATCCTTCATCAGTCCCATATCCAGCCATTAGTCTGTCTCCGATTACCTGAGCAGGACATGCTGGTCACGTACCTGAGAGATTTTAATTAGACTTGAAGCACTGGAACATTTCCAAATTTCTCATGAATCTGGATTGCCAGCCATTGGCAACAGCTATTTAAAGGTCTTGTGTCAGAGCTGAGGGACTAAACTTCCTCCTTGCACTGATTCAAAGTGAAGGACCAGTTGAGACCCCTTGAAGAGCCAAAGCTAAAACAATACGTTCCCACCCAAGGCAGGGACCAGTGTGGCAGGGTACATGGGAAGAATTGAGTGAAAATGAGGTACTGGGGTGTTGTCTGAAGAAATTGTGTTTGTGGGGATCAGAAGTGAAGTGACTGAGGAGGTGAGCCCTGGATGACTGAGCCATGAGAGCTTTCTCTTAGCAGAGCAATTCCCTATCAAGTGAGGGAAGATATCAGTTCACTTCCTGGGGCTGGTCTCTCCATCACCCTTCCTCACATCCTGGCTGTGACACACAGCAGTGGGACTCTCTCAAAGACTACTGCTACCTGCCAGCTCTGAGCTGCTCCTTAGCTCCCTGAGGAAGATGCTGGTAGGTAACATGGGACCAGGTGGGATAGTTCCTCAGCTCTGGGGTGTGTGACATTAGCCCTGTGGCACATGACCATAAGCAGATTTTTCTAACAACAGGATGGATGGTAAAAGGCTAACTACCCAGTCAGAAGTCCTGGCTCCTCTCTGCTTTCAAGAGGCAAGTTCAAATGTAAGTGCATTATTACAAAAACCCAAGCCAGAAACCTGCGAAAGTGATGGTAAGCTTTATTGCATTGAAGGAGCTACTCTTTCGACTCACAAAAAGAATTAAATGGCTAAGAAGCAACACTTTTATTAAAGATGAGAAATTAATTAGACCGCTAATAAGTCAACAGTAACTAATTCCTGGAGCATTATCATAACAGCAGCAGTTTTCTCTCTCTAGAGAGGTGCCTGCTACCTAGCATGGCTTTCTGTCAACCCCACGTGGGGCTGCCACTTATGCTGGCTGTCATGGTCCTGCTTCCCATGCAGAGTTCGCGGATGGGTTACTGCCACTCTTGGCAGAGGACAAGAACACTGGGAGCGTAAGGGGGAGAGTGTAGGGAGCAGCTTCCACATGGGGCCACCAGAGTTGTGCAGGTGGATTGGAGGACCCAGCCCCCTCACAGCCCATCCTGACTTCAGACTGGTCCCACTAAGGCTGAATTGACAGCCAAAGGAGCTCCAGGCGCTCAGCTTGAGGCCTGGATAATGACCACACTGCTTAGCTGGTAATTTGTTCCTTGGCTCTGTTCTCCACAGTCTCACCAGCTCTCCCTAAGACAAATCTGCTATAGACAGGCCACCACCTGGGTGCAGGATGCCCCATGTCACCTGGACTCAGGTCCAGGGCTGGGCCCTAGCTCCGTGTTTAGCACCAGAGATGTAAGTATAGAGTGCCATGAAAACCCAGAGGGCCAGGTGTCATTAAAAGGCTGCGTAAACGCAGATGAATCTGGGATTCGTGCAAACCTGTGCAAGTTTCTAGCTCAGACTCCAGCCAAAGTAACATTTGTTCTATAGAAGGTACAGTCCTAGCTACACCTGCCCTGGTTATACTAAATTGCCAGATACATTGAAATCATGAGAAAGCAGAATAAATTGCTCTGATGTGCATCATGTTATTTGTATAATACAGCATTTCCAAGGGGGGCAATTTCCAGGCGATTGAGAAAATTAGCATAGTTTTAAAACACGCGCTTGATTTCTGGAAGGCCAGAAAAGCTCTTATATCAGTTAAAGTGTCACCTTTCAATCAATGGGAGCTTGTATTTCTTCTGTGCACAAGGATAATGTGAACAGGCAAAATGAAGTGTCTTTGGTCAATGCTTTACGCTGCAAGGAAATGTTTTGGGTAAGGATAATGAGACATATTTAAATGAGTTTGCTTGATGGTCACTGGGAGTACAAATTCATCTTGCTGTCTAAAAATTTAGTGATAGTGTACTCTGTGATCCTAAAATACGCAGACTCAGTCTGACAGGCTTTTGTAGGTGTAGTTGTATAAAAATTTCTCGTCTCTTCCTCCCTCCCATCTGTGACCCAGTTCATTGGTCTTGAGATGATCTTTCAGTAACTTAAGCTTCAAGAGCTAAATCTGCTAGAACGGCACATGCTTCATGTGTGATGGCACTTTTGTCCAAATGTGGGGGAGAAAGAATGCAAATATAGGAATAATAGACATTTGGAGGTTAGTAAGTTCTTAAACCACTGCTGCTGGGTCCATGCATGGTTCAGTGACATCCTTGTCATTGATGTGGGGGCAGGTGCTTGAAGTTTTGGGTTCCAGTCCTGACCGTAGCATGGGTTGACTGTAATGAGTATTCAGCAATCATCTGTTGAGCCATACATTATTTGTTAGGTTTACTGCATACTTTGCGATCTTCATTTTAAGATGCGTTCTCAACAGCTTGACACTAGGGTTATTCAGAAGCCAATTGTTTATGGGTAAGAATCGGGGGAAGGCCAACGAGGCAGATATGATGGTAGGAGTCTGTTATAGATCACCCAACTAGGATGAAGAGACAGATGAAATATTCTATAAGCAGCTGGGAGAAGTCTCACAATCACTAGCCCTTGTTCTCATGGGGGACTTCAGCTTACCAGATGTCTGCTGGAAATACAATACAGCAGAGAGGAAACAGTCCAGGAGGTTCCTGGAGTGTGCGGAAGATAACTTCCTGACACAGCTGGTGAGTGAGCCAGCTAGGGAAGGTGTCCCACTGGACCTGTTGTTTGTGAACAGAGAAGGACTTGTGGGTGATGTGATGGTTGGAGGCCATCTTGGGCAGAGTGATCATGAAACGATAGAGTTTTTGATTCTTGGAGAAGTAAGGAGGGGGGTCAGCAGAACTGCTACCTTGGACTTCTGGAGGGCAGACTTTGGCCTGTTTAG
>NW_010972787.1:730794-800090 GCF_000737465.1 Haliaeetus leucocephalus
GGTTTACTGCATACTTTGCGATCTTCATTTTAAGATGCGTTCTCAACAGCTTGACACTAGGGTTATTCAGAAGCCAATTGTTTATGGGTAAGAATCGGGGGAAGGCCAACGAGGCAGATATGATGGTAGGAGTCTGTTATAGATAGAAGTTTCATGATCACTAGCTTCTTCAAGAACGAAATCTTAAAGGTGCAGGAGCAGGCTGTCCCCATGCGCCAAAAGACAAGCTGGCAGGAAAGCCTGGCTGAACAGAGAACTTTGGCTGGAACTCAGGAAAAAAAGGAGAGTTTATAACCTTTGGAAGAAGGGGTAGGCAGCTCACAAGGACTACAAGAATGTTGTGAGTTTATGCAAGGAGAAAATTAGAAGGGTCGAAGCCCAACTAGAACTCAATCTGGCTACTGCCATAAAAGACAATAAAATATGTTTCTGTAATATTTATAGCAACATTTATAATATTTATTAGCAACAAAAAGAGGGCTAAGGAGAATCTCCATCTTTTACTGGATGCAGGGAGAAACATAGTGACAAAGGATGAGGAAAAGGCTGAGGTACTCAATGCCTTTTTTACCTCAGTCTTTAATAGTAAGAACAGTTGTTCTTTGGGTACCCAGCCCCCTGAGCTGGAAGACAGGGACGGGGAGCAGAATGAAGCCCCCATAACCCAAGGGGAAATGGTGAGTGACCTGCTATACCACTTGGACACGCACAAGTCTATGGGGCCGGATGAGATCCACCCAAAGATACCAAGGGAGCTGGTGGAAGTGCTCACCAAGTCATTTTACATCATTTATCAGCAGTCCAGGCTAACCAGGGAAGACCCAGTTGACTGGAACTTAGCAAATGTGACGCCCATCTACAAGAAGGGCTGGAAGGAAGATCCAGGGAACTACAGGCCTGTCAGTCTGACCTTGCTGCCGGGGAAGGTTATGGAGCACATCGTTTTGAGTACCATCATGCAGCACATACAGGACAACCAGGTGATCAAACCCAGTCAGCAAGGGTTTATGAAAGGCAGGTCCTGCTTGACCAACTTGATCTCCTTCTGTGACAAGGTGACCCGCTTAGTGGATGAGGAAAAGGCTGTGGGTGTTGTCTACCAGGACTTTAGTAAAGCCTTTGACACTGTTTCCCGCAGCATTCTCCTGGAAAAAAAATGGCAGCTCATGGCTTGGACAGGTATACTCTGCTGGGTAAAAAACTGGTTGGATGGCCGGGCCCAGAGAGTGGTGGCGAATGGAGTTAAATCCAGTTGGTGGCCAGTCACCAGTGGTGTTCCCCAGGGCTCAGTACTGGGACCAGTTCTGTTTTAGTATCTTTATCAATGATCTGGTCAAGGGGATCAAGTGCACCCTCAGTAAGTTTGCAGATGACACCAAGTTGGGCAGGAGTGTTGGTCTGCTTGAGGGTAAGAAGGTTCCACAGAGGGATCTGGACAGGCTGGATCGATGGGCTGAGGCCAGCTGTATGAGGTTCAACAAGGCCAAGTGGTGGGTCCTGCACTTGTGTCACACCAACCCCGTGCAGCGCTACAGGCTTGGGGAAGAGTGGCTGGAAAGCTGCCTGGAGGAAAAGGACCTGGGGGACTTCGTCAACAGCTGCCTGAATATGAGCCAGCAGTGTGCCCAGGTGGCCAAGAAGGCCAACGGCATCTTGGCCTGTATCAGAAATAGTGTGGCCAGTCTGAGCAGGGAAGTGATCGTCCCCCTGTACTTGGCACTGGTGAGGCTGCACCTCGAATACTGCATTCAGTTTCGGGCCCCTCACTACAGGAAAGACATGGAGGTGCTGGAGTGTGTCCAGAGAAGGGCAACCAGGTTGTTGAGGGGCCTGGAGCACAAGTCTTATGAGGAGCAGCTGAGGGAAGTGGGGCTGTTTAGCCTGGAGAAAAGGAGGCTGAGGGGAGACCTTATCGCTCTCTACAGCTACCTGAAAGGAGGTTGTAGCGAGGTGGGGGTCGGCCTCTTCTCCCAAGTAACAAGCGATAGGACAAGAGGAAATGGCCTCAAGTTGCACCAGGGGAGGTTTAGGTTGGATATTAGGAAAAAAATTTCTTCACCGAAAGGGTTGTCAACTCAGTTAAGCAAGCTGTTGACTCATGTTGGTTCATATGTTGTTTATGTTGTCATACACAAAACGTATTTATTGTTCTCTCATTTAAACAAAAATGCAGATTTGTACTCATGGGGAACCAGGGAAGGAGGGATTGTATGTATTTGAACAACTACAAATGTGTTCAGTTTCCTTCCCCGGGTGTATACTGCCAATGATCCTCGGTAGATGTAAATCAGTAGAGCTCCAATTACTCCAGCAGAGCTGAACTCAGATGATTTATATCCACAGGGGATTTGGCCAGCTAAGTCTGTGGATAGAACAGCTCAGTGCTTGGCTTTACATTTCGACGAGGGTTGTTGGCAAGAAAGCTTTGCAAGGCAGGGAAAGAACATTTTCTCAGCCCAGGACATTACTGTAGTAATATCTGTTATTTACTCACTGCAGTCTGGTCTATTCCAAAAGAAAAGGACTTGCTCTTTGGAGCTATTTGAGTTATTTATTTCAGGTGGACAAGAAGCAGAACTGTTCCAGGGAGGAAGAAACTGCTCAAACTGTCTGTGGAGCTGGGAGGCAAGCTCCTCCTGGTGGATCCCCAGGAGCCTCTCTCTCTGCCTCTGTGCTGCAGAGGTTGAATTTACTCATCAAGCCCATTCTTGCCAGTTTTGAAGGCTAAGGTGATTTGAGGGAGGTTTAACACAAGAAGGTAATTGTTAAGGGCTGAAGCAGGCATAGCAAGTCATTTCTTCTTTTCCCTCAAGAACAGTTACTAAAAAGATCTGAGCAACACGGTCCTACAAACACCTGCTCCAGGTCAATTTAGTGAATGATACAGTATCAGAAAATGTCAAACATGGCCCCAAATAAGCTTCTGTTGTATCTGATGTCCGTTAGCTGATCTCTGATTTTCTGACTTTTCCTTGCATGCTAAAACAAGCCTAGATATTTCTGCTAGCCCAGCTCCAATTCACCACGTGTTTCCCCAGCTTCCTGACAAAGGTGGGGACAGTCATTGCTTGTATTTATTAAACGTTCAAGCTTATTGAAATGTCTTCATTGTCACCAAGCATTCAGGAAGGGGACAGGATGACTCGGTGTACGGAAAGGTGAATGAATAAGCAGGAGTTATTCAGGAGATATGAATGAAATGGATTGGTAAGCTTTAAAGGCCCTTTCTGTCACTTCAGAATTTAGTCAAAGTTAACTCTCTTCTGTATTAGAAGATACAAAAAAATACACATGGCAGTCTATTACAGGGAGACAGAGTTAGATAGATGCTACAGAGATGGCTAATACATGCTACTTACTTACAGCATGATGAAAAGGCACCAAGATCTCTGTGTTAGGTATGGTGTGGGAGCAGCCTACCAAAAAACTGTGAGACTCTGAATGACTGTCTGGATTATTGTATTTTATGGAAAGTGTCTAGTGAATGCAACAGACATCATGAAACAGTAACAGGAGTAACACGTATTGAGAAGAGAACAACAAATGCCTTGCTCCTCAGCCAGTGAGAGCATTTGTGTAAAGAACAGCATCTCTAAAACATTAGAGCAGGCAAGAAGCAGCTAACATGAACATCCCTGAATAGCACAATGTGCTTGGACTAAAGTGAAGAAAATCTTCCTTAACTCTGTGCAGTTTTAACAGATCCAAACACTGCTTGGTTCTTCAGAGCTGTGGCTTCCTCAGCCTCTGAGTAATCAAATGTATGCTACAGCAGCTCCTTCCTGCAGTCCGTCAGGCACTTTTCTCCAATATTCTGTTGATTCAGGCATCTCAGTGCTTCACAAGAAGCTCTTCCTCTTCAGTGCTATTATTGTTCTCCACAAAGAGAAACCTGGAATATCCTGGAAAGAAAGGAGGATGCTAAGACATTCATTAGACAAACACTTAGAGGAACTGACAGAAAGTCATTATAAGAAAAGCAAAACACACTGTGCAGTGACTTGTCCCCGGTTGCTGGTGGCTGAAGAACCAGAATTTCCCTCCTTTTAGAACAACAGGCTTTTTTTAAATTAGTGGCAAATACAGTATCTCTCATTATTAGACAAGCCTTAGGAAGCCTAGGTCTGAGTCACCTGAGTGACCCTGAGAGCAGAGCTCCACAGTGGTCAGGGCTGCAGGAGCACAAATCTGGAGCAGTGCTCCCAGAGCCTGCTCAGATCTGTTTGCCAGCAGTCCCCATTTCTCACATCTACTGAAGACCAAATATTTTATTTTCTAGACCAAGACATCAAGGCAGGATTATCAGGCAGGTATTTATTTGATTAACAATAAAAATAATCAAATAGCCATAGGAAAGTAGAAATGATCTTGGCTGTGCTGTACTCAATTTGGATTAAGCAGAGACAAGAGTTGTGCCATAAAACCAACACTTGGGGTTATCCTGTGGTGGTTGAGACATCACAACTTATACCATAATTACTAAGAATAACTATGTGGCACCTGCCAGAAAATGCTCATTTTCTAGAGTCCACCACTGGAAGTGACTTGCTGATTCATCATTTATTTAGATCAATTGTTTTCCTGGATTTGACAGTGTTATCTGAGGAGGTTACCAGCCTCATGCGCTCATCCCCACTCACTCTTCAGGACTTCTACCTCCCTGCAGCCAATAACACAAGACACAGTCACTGCAGAAACACCAAGGTGCCTCTTACAAGCCACACTCTCCAAGGCTCTGAGACATTGGAGTTATCACTAAAAGGTGCAGAGATCTCTGAAGTCCCATGCCTATGTTGTTGGTATCATGCGATCCATCTCTGTTGTTTTTACTGTCCTATGAGAAATAGTCTGGGCTTGCCTTTAAGAACGTGTACCTGAGCAAGGACGTTTAAGAAATGCATATGCTGGGAAAAATAAGTTCCCTTAAGAGGAGGGCTGAAGACCAAGGGTGTCTAGCATTTGCTTTTGGCAGCCCTGTATCTGCTGGCACGTGCTGTCAGCAGACATGCTGCCATGTTTCAGAAATCTTCACCACAGACTGATGAAAGCTCCCTTGGTTATTAAAATCCCTTTATCCCCTCCTACTTGTGCACGCTGCATTTAAGTGTGCTGGTTTTGGCTGGGGTAGAGTTAATTTTCTTCATAGCAGCTAGTATGGGGCTCTGTTTCAGATTTGTGCTGAAAACAGTGTTGATAACAGAGGGATGTTTTCATTCCTGCTGAGCAGTGCTTACACAGAACCAAGGGCTTTGCTGCTTCTCACCGCACCCCATCAGCGAGGAGGCTGATTCGTGTGATTCATATATTTTCTTTTACCCTTTCATATACGTAATAATCTTTGA
The DNA here is from genome assembly GCF_000737465.1 of Haliaeetus leucocephalus. Classification (NCBI taxonomy): domain Eukaryota; kingdom Metazoa; phylum Chordata; class Aves; order Accipitriformes; family Accipitridae; genus Haliaeetus; species Haliaeetus leucocephalus. The sequence goes on from NW_010972787.1 coordinate 736,137, forward strand.
AATGTAGAATAATACTACTAGCAGCTGAGAGCTTCTTTGTGATGTTATTGAGATCAAATCGTCCCGTAAATTAAAATACGTATTTTCCTTCAAATCTACTATAATTCAGCACTGACATTCATTATAGTTTTTCTTATCTATCTTAGTGTCTCTCCATTGCCGTGTTTCTCATTTTCCCTACTTTGCCCATTGCCTGGCACAAATAAAGGATACATGGGCAGTTAATGGGATTTTTCAAGGCAAATTTGGCAGCCTATTTATTTACTATGATTCAGATGACAGTCATATCTGACAGTTCTTTCAGGAAGAGCGTTTGTTTGCTGAATAAATGTACGTTGGCAGTGTTAGCAGAGCATGTCGATTTTGGCTAAAAACCCCTGAAAAATCTACTTTGATTCAGCATTGAACATCATTTATCTTTACAAAAACACATAGAACGAAAACCAACTGGAATGCAAAGCGTTTCTCTGTACACTACGTTTTTGTGCACAATCCATTGAAGAAGTTACCATGCAGTTTGCTGCTGGCTCTGGTGATTGACTGGCACAGCTCAGGTAACCAGAGTTGTCATGACCTGTGCTTTTCCCTGCTCTGTTGAAAAAAATGAACCAGACAGTGAAATCACTGTTTCCAAAGACAACTGCAATTGCTCAGTCTTCCACTACCATGGGCAATTAATAAAAAGCAGACTGGTGGTGGATCAAACAGTTCCATCACAAAAAAGCATGCCAGAAATGGTGACGTGGATGGGCACCACTGTATATTTTTGACTGTGTAAGTCCAGGTCCTTGCTGGCTGTTAAACAGGTAAGAGTTGAGACAGGGCTATGGGAGAGAGGATGCTTTGTGTGCAATGGCCTGGCAGCCGTAGGGACTGTTGTCTTTCTACTTCCCTCAGGAATTAATGAGGATGGCCCAGAAACAAGCTGGGACTGGGAGGGTTAGCAGCAGAGGTGTAATGGACATGCCATGCCTCAGAGTCTTTTCTACACCTGCCATCTCCCTGCTTGAATGTCATCAGAGAGTGATGCTCCCTGGTGTCCCTCACCAGTTCCTGCTCCCTTTCTTTCCCCAAGGTGTGTGCACCCTGCTCTTGCGCCCCTGGCTTCAGCTATCCTGGCTCATGGTAGAGGCAGGACATGTGTCCACCCATGTACAGGCTCAGAGTACCTCTGACAGCCCTCTGCCACCACCCCACCGGCAGGTGGGGGAAGAGTGAGGGGTTCCCCACTGTTCTTCATTCTTCCATGTCCTTGGTGCCCCCCAAACTGGTCCCAAGCAGCTGTGAGAGGACCCAGTAGAGCAGGAGCGGGACAGCATCCCATTTCTTTGCTCCTCCTGTGCTCCTTGCAGGCTAACAGGGTCAGGAGACAGACCTCAGCCCCAGCTTACAGCACCCATGCTGCTGAGCTGCCTCACGCTCCCCAGGCTGGTGTGCCCCTGGGCCTGGAAGGGCTTTGGGTAAACAGTTTGGATGTAGCCACCACGGGTGGTGGTAGGAGAGATCAGCTGCATGGACGTGAGCCATGCTGCGCCAGCTGGCCTCTGAGCCAGAGCTTTGTCCCTGACTCACCTAGTTTATTAGTAGAGGGAGAGCTGCCTAAAGTCAGGCACGTTTGATAAGGTCAAGGAGAGGGTCAGAGCTAGTGAGAGAGGCAAAGGGCTGGGTAAAAAGTTGCTGAGGGCTATGTCTGTCCTTTCACTGGCCTCTGTACATACGGCTGAGTGATTTTTAGTGGGTGGCAATGAGGTAAAAACATCCAGTGGACCCACTTTGCAATTATCTCTCATATTTCTTATAGCGCTACCCTGGTGCAACCCACACAGGTCTGAGAGAGGACCACCCCTCAGCTGTGGACCTGGGACTTGCACTGGATTTTTCTCCTCTGAGGCCGCCCACGCGCTCTTCCCACCACACAAGGCACGGCCCTGTAGTTCCCGCAGGAGCATCTCTAGTGAATTCACTGCCCTGTGCCAGGGGACGAGGCATCCTTATGTAGATTGGATTAAACTGAAATGTCAAATGCTCACAAGTGTCCTCGCTTTCCCCAGTGGGGAAAGCAGGCAGCTGAGGCTTTCTGATGTTTGTGCTATAAAAGCAGGAAGATGTTCAACAAAGTGGCTGCGAGGTGCAGATGCTCTAGGACTACATCATGCCCCAAAGTGAACATGGGCTCACAAGACAGACACAGCCCTCATCACAAAGTCCTAAAGAATGACTGAATACACACATGAGACTGAAGTAAATATATGTGTCACTTGCAAGGAGCACAGGTTCCTTGGGGACAGCCATTTCCAGTGGCTGCATGATATGATCCTGCACCACAACATCCCCTCACAAACAGCTGGTGAACTGAAGTCCAAGTTTTCAGGCTTGTTTCAGCAGTCTGCAGCACAGGTCGTGTGGGAGAGATTGGATTTCCACCCAAGCTGCTTGCTATGGCACCAGTGAGACAGTTGATGACTGCATGTCTAAGCCAGTACAGGTAAAACATCACTGGCAGAACTGGTGCCCCAGCAGGAAGGGTGCTAAATTAATGCAAAAGGACCTCATTGTGTAATCACATTTGCTGGCATAAACCAGGAGTACTTGCATTGGTGCAAATAAGGTCACTCCACAACAAATCCTGTAGGGACATGACCAATATTGTCCCTGATTCCAGTTTTTTTAAGTAGGACAAGAAGATGGTGTGCTGGTTGCTCATTGCATTGCAAGTTCGTTTGCTGCAGGAGAAAAGATGTCTGTGGAAGAGCTCTAGACATTTCTAAGCCTGTGCATGAATCACTGCATACATCATAGGTCAGCAGAAAAAAAAAAACAAACCCAAACAAGTCCTATTTCCCTTTGCAATTGTCAAGTCACATTTTCATTTTTAAATACTTCTCAGGATCTCCAAGGTGGGGAAAAAACCCAAACCCTAGCAGTATTTTCTAAGCTTGATTAGTTTCACTTCCTTAGTTGACATCCACCTGCAAACCACCAGAAGCTGCCTCCTGGACTTAAATGCTACACAGTGGTGGAGGCAGGCCAGGCAGAATTTCTAATTACTGCTTGCCATCAACTCTAACTATACATTTATCTGTCAAGGATTTTTGACAAATTACAGGCAAGTGCATGGCCTGTCCTATCAACTACAGAATAACAAATCCCATGATTCATCCCAATGAAGGGATGCTCTCGGTCTTGAGACCAGCCAGTACCCTGGCCTGGCATTGGGTTTGTGCTCTAAGTATTGAACAGAATTGTGTCTTTCTAAATTGGTTCTTATTATAAAAAGGTGCATGAGCAGTGAAGGGAGGAACGCCACAGAGATTCATTCTCATAATTCCCTTTTACCCAGCTGTGGGAGATCCTTCAGAAAAGGAAGGTAAGAAAAGTAATTGTTTTTTTTCTACAAAGGACATGACAATGATTAGGTGGCTTTAGCCACGTAGAAGATCTTCTGAAAGGATAATATTGCAGCCTTTTATATAAAAAGCTTAACAATGCTTTTATGTCTTCTGATCCTCAGAAGCCTCCATCATGGATTCTCATGCTATAATGACACAGAAAACCTTGTAACACTTTAAAATATTATTTGGCACAGCTGAACTTCCTTTCAAACAGGTTTTTAAAGCTATTTATTAGAGCAACGCCATTGCCTTCTCTCCATCACATACATCAAGGGCAGAATTGTGGACTGAATCAACTGCCACTCTCCTGCTATCAGATTATGCCTCTTTTTTGATGCAAAATCAAGAAAGTGCAACGCATGAAGAGATTAAGAATTAAGTGGGATCAGACTTCATATGGTTGTGTTTTCTCAGGCCATCTGGTTAGCAGCACGTATTAAGAGAGCAAGACAGCTGCTTTAAGTATGACAGTAAAGCTGATGAATGCACAATAAAACCACCAAGAGTTTAGCATTTGATGATATCAGCCTGGGGAGACACTACACATGCCCTGGTAAACAACTTAATGTCATCACCTGAAATATTCTCCATGCATTAACGTGTAGAATTGGATCTTTTATATAATATCTTATGGCTTTGTCCAGGCCATCTGGAATACAAGCTGCCAAAAGCCATAAGAAGTTTGCTGCTAGCTTGCTTCAGTACACAGAGTTGTGGGTTTTTTTTTAAAGGACAAGAGAAATGCAAATAACAAGGTGTCAAAATATTGGAGGAGAATTTCACTAAAACTTCACCCTGGAAACAGGTGGTCTTTTTTCCCAAACCTTAACAGATTGAAGTACTCACATTGGCGCAAGAATACTGTCTTGCCATTTCTCTTCATTGTAAGCAAAATTATCTTTCTTTAATCTATATTACCATCCTTCTTCACCATAAGCTTCTGGAGCACACATATTTTGCCTGCTGAACACAAAAGTGTAATTCAGTCAAGGGACTAAGCTCATGCTTTCCTGAAGCGTACTGGGATAAGTTGTGCACTTCGATTTAGGCATGTTCATAAAGGTTTCACTAAATTTTGGCCACAATCCCCTTCTCCATAAAGCTGTTGTTTTTAGTTTCTTCTTCTCAATTACCGGCTGCACAAAGGCAAAAGACCAGACAGTAAGCACCTGACGCATACTGAAAAGTCATTATTACCAGTTGTGTAGCACAGCTTCGTAACTGCTTACCTACAGCTAGCAACAGAACAGAGTTGGCTGAGATTGGGACCCTGTTGCTCCGGCTGCCTGCCCACCCGACTGGAGCTGTGGGTCTGCATTTGGCTGACCTCCAGCTTGAGGGAATCCAGGACCTGGAAGCCTGTGCCCATCAGAGTTGACACAGATGAAGAGGTATTAGAAGGCAAAGTAGATATTGCACCCTGTTTTGTATATCTGTTTTGTGTGGGAAGCTAAAGAGATTTTTTTATTTATTTACTCTTTTGTTTTCTGCTCAGGTGACAAATTGAAATTTGTTTGCCTTACGCTTCATGAATTTCTCTGTATTTGGATGGAAACAAAACAGAATTTATCACAAAAAATACTCCATGAAATGAAAACTAATTCAGACAGAAATAAATTTTTATTATTTCTATTTGAGACGGTCTTTTGTTTTACCTTTGTTGACATCCATTTAACTGGAATCATTAATTCTGTTGAAGGAAGAAGTCTTTGTTAAGAGCTCAGCACTTCCTCTATTTTGTTCAAGATTGAAATGCCAGGTGGTGATGGGTTGACATCATTCAATAGATTGTTTCATTTTTGGAGGCATTCAGAGTTGTTGCCCCTTCAATACCTTGTCTAACAGGAAATGCAAAATGACATGTATATTGTCAAGACTGAAATCATCAGGTGTCAATATTACACTCTTGGAGGCCTTTTCTTTACCATGGTTTTACTTGCTGTGACCAGAGCCAGTCCCAGAAGCAGTTACTCTGCAGAGATAGCCGTAGAGTCCAGGCTTAATTCCTGGAAAAGCTGCTTGTTTGAATGCTTTCTGTTACAGAACTGGTGAATATTTGTAGATAAGATACACCAAACATATTGCCGGGCACTGCATCATCGCTTTCTTCTAGACAAGGAAACAGGAACCCAGCAAATCTGCAGGGATGTGGTAGTAAGCAAACAATGCTCAGGCTCTTTTGCCACCTGAACTGCATGTGGGAGCAAGTTGTCCACTCACGGGCAGCTCACTATGGGAGTGGGACTACAGTCTGATTAAACATGAAAAAGCCAAACTATGGGAAATGCAAAGCAAGCAAGTACAAAGATTGCAGTGCTGGTTCACGCCTGAGAACTTAAAAGTTTTCAAACAAGTAAGGGCAGCTTGACATTTTTCATATTGCTAAGGTAAAAACAAGCAAAAGGAGAAAAAAGAGCCTCTTTTAGGTCTTATCTGAATGACATAAGGGAGAACAAATGACATGTTTTTCACCCATTTATAGGTGACATAAAAGAAACGAACTGTCTACAACAGCAAAAAAGTTTTCTTCTCTCTTTTGAGCGGTAAAAAAATCTCAATTTGCATTACTGTCACATACTGATGAGAACAGAGATGTACATTGACTTTCTTATGGGTAAAAGCTGTGATGTTTCCAACCAAAAGACAAAATAATGTGGGGGTTCCCTTGACCTCTACATGCACTGTGCTCTGACAACTAGTAGCAAATTCTGCCTGAGTCTAGCAAGAATAGGTAAGATTTTTCAGCTCGGGCACAAGAAGACTGGCAGGAGCTCAGTGTTCTGTGCAGAAACAAAAAAATAAAGTTTCCTGATCAGAGAAACAAGATTTCCTAACACAGTGCTCTCCAATCTTCTATATTCAAGACCTGTTCAAGCAACTGTGCCAGTTGGGTGGTGTTATTCACCTTTGCAGCCCACGACTCCACAACTAAGAAGAAGTTGTGACAACACAGATTTTTTTTATGGAGAGTGGGTGAGGTTTGTCTCTCTGACATTTGCCTCAACTCACTAAAGCTGGACACTAGATCTGTTGATAGATGCAAACAGACAATGTAAACTGTGTACTTAGTGGGTATGGGGAGAGCTGCTCATGGTGTACATGAGAATGATTACTGCTCCGTTGGTGTGTAAGAAGGAAGTTTCAACAATATTCAACATTGCACAACCTGAGACACTTGCAGAGGCATTTGAGAGGAGTCAGTCATGCTCTTGGCTGTGCCTGTCCAAAATCCTGCTGACCCTTCATGTAACAAGGCAGAGTCTGTAAGGAGAACGATGTCTCCACATTCATGTCAGCAAGATCCAGTGGGTGAGCTTTCACTGAGCTGCGTGGTTTTTCCAGGGATGCTCCATGGTCCTTATCCTCTCTCTGGGGAATGGCCTTTCCTTTAATGACTTCATTTAGGAATACTACATTTGTGGCTTCCGGACCAGTACCTGCTGCAGTGGTTCATCACCAGGCCTCAGCAGGATCCTGGCTTGGCCCCTCTTCTTCACTATGCCTGTATCAGTCTAACCTACTGACCTGTCTTTCCCTGTTCCTTGTGCCTCTGGAAAGAAGTTAATTCCTGTGGTCAAACAACAGGAAGCATGACATTAAACAGGAACACCACGGGGAGTAATTTATTTCACAAAATAAAGCAGCTATTTCCCATGTTGTCTACTTGGGGCACTTATAGAAACAGAAAACTGGTGTCTACCATTACCAAAGCCAAGCATGTCAAGTTTATTTGATAACACTGGTAATTTTCCAGAAAGTATCAAAATATTCTTAATCTAGGAGAATTATGAAGTAAATAAAGGAAACTAATCTAATGATGCACCTCAGGGACACTTCTCCAAACAAGTAGAGCTGTACGAACAGAGGATATTATCCCATGCTGTGTATAATCTGAGAGAAATTTGCTACTTTGATCATAATTGGCTGTGGCAACAAGTACCAGAGGAAGCTGGAGTGGACATCACGAATGGTTCTTTGTGGCATTTAATGCTTCTTTGGGACAGCTTGCTACTGCTCTAATGGGCACACTGGGGACCTATTTCCAGACCAAAGACAAAATCAATCTGTTTTTCACAGAATTTTCAGCAATTTCCTAGGGTTAGAGTTGTATTTAGTCTTGATCTTGCTGATATTGAAGGAATTTACAATGCATTTCCACAATGTCAGCAGACTCTTATGTTAGTTATTAACTCAATGGACTGATATACTTTGGAATCTCACTGTATCTGTGAATACGTAAGTGGGATTTTTAAGATATAATATGTGATTGCTACTTTCAAAAACTAAATTGCAACCTTGAAAAAAGTAGCAACTGATGTCTGGGAAATAGGGGAGAGATAAGCGGCGGATTCCACTTTGTTTTCCGTGTTTGCTGCCTGGAGAAGTATGGGCTCCCTGCATCAGAAACCTTCATGAGGCAGCTGAGCCAAACCTGGAAAGGATGACACATTAGTGACTTAGGATAATAGCAGCCACGTATATGCAGAGGGGAAAAGGCTGCAGGTCTGCATTTGCCAAGTCCCTTCTCTTTCCTCTGCTGAGGAAACAAATAATAAGCAGTTCCCTAAGAGAAGAAAGGGAAGAATACCAATGTAAGCATTATCTCATGCTGATTTTCAGGCTGACTAAAAATTAAAAGTTCATATTGTCAGGCTGCCTAAGAAGGTCTGTAAAAATAAGAGTAGATTTAAAGAGCTTCAAACTTCCAAGCCTGAAGGCTGTTCAGCAAAATTGAAAATGGCACTATTAATGAAAGGCTAATGTATTCATATTCAGAACAGCATTACATTACCAATCAGTTGGTTTGTTATAATGTGCCCCAATTATCCTGTGCTACTAATGTAAATACATTTTGATCAGCTGAATCAATAAGAGAATTTCATTATTACAGCTTCTTGCTCAGTTTTGGAGAGCCTGGAAACAATGAGGTCTTGATTATCCTTTGTGTAAATGTTGACAAATATTACTCATATTGCTTAATGCACTACTGGAAGTCACTGAGGTTTTGCAGGGATGGTGATGGGCCACTGTATAAAAGAGAATAAAAGCGAAGAGAAAGGAAAGGAAAGGAAAGGAAAGGAAAGGAAAGAAAAGAAAAGAAAAGAAAAGAAAAGAAAAGAAAAGAAAAGAAAAGAAAAGAAAAGAAAAGAAAAGAAAAGAGAAAAGAAAAGAAAAGAAAAGAGAGCACTGAAGGTGTCTGAGTTATGAACATTTCAGTGTTGGCTGATTTCGGGGAGTACACTGTCACTTTCTTTAGTCACAGACTATGCCTGCATTAGTAAGCAGTGCAAAGCCTTGCACTGGGTCTGTGTAGAAGCAGTGTTGGTGCTGAGCAGCAGGCTTTCATGTTGCTCATGTTTTAAGCCGGTTTCCCTCAGACTAGATCCAGTCTGGCCCCAAGGATGAGGATGAACACCCTTCAGAGCCATTGGTGAATTTGTGGGAAATATCTCCTGGTCCTGTTTCATCCAGAAGGAATTCTGGTCATGCACATAAGGTGACCAAAACACAGTGAAGGGGAACTCTTGACTCAGGTTTAAAGAGCACGCCTGAGTTGAACTGAAATGCTAGTGCCAGTGCAATAGCACCACAGTTCAGTTGTAGCTGAAAGAAGTTATTGCTACAGTTGTGAGGGGTTTCCTCCAAAGGCAGCTACATTTAATATCCTTACTATTTCTTTTTATTCTTTATCTCACTCTAATTGCTTGTCACAGCAGGCATTCCAAATTTTTCTATATTCATCTAATAGTAAAAATCCTGCAATTCTAATCAGTGAGCTCAGCTATGGTCAAAGAAACCCATTGAAAAAGGAAAGATGTTTTTAAAGTTTCAGCGAGCACGACAGAAATGGTCAACATTTTTTACTTACAAACACTTTTTGATGGAAAAATGCAAAGACACTGAGAGATGAATCAGTGCAGTAGCAAACTGTTGACAATCAGCTGGCTGTCTGCAACCACAGTCGGTGGTAAAAAAGATGAACTTAAAAGAATACAGTTACTTGAAATAAAAGCTAAAAAGTAAGATATTTTTCTTTGGGCACAATGTTTGACAGTAACCAAACAACTCCAGTCTAGAGCTTGTGCTTTAAAACAAGGTGTCAGGAAAACTACAAAGAGCAGAGAGCTAGAGATGATGACAGTGTTACAGATCACACTCAAATAAGCCTGGCTGTTATACCGTTCTCTCATGACCACAGCCATGAAAGCTTGCAGGAGCTGATCAACAGCTTCTGGTTCAGAGGAGATATCTGCTGGGGGAAAACCCCCACAATTTTTCCTAAATATTATACTTTAACTTTTTTCAGAAGCCAACACCATATGATTTTTTTATATTTCACCTCTTGTTTCTCTTCCCTCCCTTAAATTTCACATTTCAAAAACCCCCAAACATATTTTCCAGCAAGTTTTATGCACAGTCTCAGGTATGCTAGAATAATTTGAAAAATACTGCTTGTATGATTAGCCCAGTGAATGAAGAGATCGTTATCTAGATAGACTGACCATGTTAGATTTGTGATTTTTTTTTTTAAAGAAGTCATTTTCAGAAGCCTATCCAGTTAGAAAGAAAAAAATCAAATAAAACGTAGATTTTAATTGCTGCTCCTGGGTTAGTCTTTCAGCTCCATAGATCCAAGCTAAATCTGCATGTGAGAGCTGGCCTTTGCATCTTGCTGTTTGTTTTTAATGAAACATACACAATCATGTTAGTTTTCTATAGAATTTAGTACACACCAAAGATGGCTTCAAGCAGAATTTGTTATCCCGAGTCTCCTCTCAGCTGTAAGAGTTGGTCAGGGTGCCAAGCATTCAAAATAATGGGCTGGAGGTGTCGGGCCCTGCTTCTGTCCTTAATTGGAAGATATATTGAGAGCCTCATCTTTTTTTTGTCATTATGAGATGGCTGGTGGCTCCCCTGGAGGTGAATGTCCCCAGCCTCCCAGCCCAGGACTGCAGGCTTTTCCCAAGCCCTGCAGGGAGAAGGTGGGAGGGTGGACAGGATGGCTAAGTCATTGTGAGCAAGTCACTTACCCTCTTGGTCCACTTCCCCACCTCCAAGGACTGCAATTTCCTAGATGGGGAAAATATTAATTTAAACTTCTTGCATAGGGCTGTTGTAATAATTGGTTCAGCAGTGGGATGGATCATGGCATGGAACCAGTGTCTGCATTTTGGTGGATTGAGTGGGTGAAGCAGGAGAGTCTCTGGTCAACCGTCCATAGGAATGTGGCTGACCCACCACCCTGTTCTCCTGGGCGTGCAGAATGCCACCACAGCCCTCAACAGCCAGCCCCATATGATGGCCCCAGTCTGGACCAGGGCCTTCATGCGCTGCCCACGTTGGGTCAGGCAGCAAAAGGAGAAGGACACTACTGCCATGCCAGCCCTGAGGCTTTAGCCAAAGGAGGATGTAGGAATTGGTGGAAGCAACAGGCAAAATGTTGAGGGAGGAGGCAACAGAAGGCAAGACGAGGGAAAACGAAAAGGCATATTGCTCCTTCTCAGGCCTCCTCTTGCCTTTTATTGCCTCCTCCTCCACCCGTTTCAGTCTTCTGCTCCTGCCTCCTCCTTCCTTCTCCTCTTCCTCTTCCTCATCATTTAGGCTCCTTTTGCCTCCTTCTTGCCTCTTCCTCCTCCTGTTTATTTAGTCTGCAGTGATGAATTGCTTGCTTTCTTGGACCCAGCAACATGATAATGGGTGGCTATGTTGATTTGCATTGAACACTGTATAAACCTGCAATGCCTACTACAGCTATGGATGCTAGACCCATTCCCAGCACCCTAGGCACACCTCCATACTGGAGGCTGGTTTTTATCTTTGCAGCCGCATCCATATTTTTACACAGCTGCTCCTGCACACACCTCTGGTATGATCTGATTACACCCAGCACTAAATGGCATGGTTACTCTTAGGGAATTCAGATTAAAAAAAGCCATTGAGGTCAGAAGGTCATTATACATTGACTAATAATGCAGTGCCATAAGCCCTAGAGTATGTAGATCCACTACTGAAGTCACAGGGATTCTGTCAGCTAAGCTAGAGAAGGCATCAGTAAAAGAATCTCTATTTTAATTTCTATAGACAGTTTTCTTAAAATATATTGATTAAAATACACTTTTTAATGAGAATCACGGATATAATTTGTTTTTCTGCCTATTCCATACGTCATTCTTTAAAAAGAAGAGACTGTAGATTTACAAAAACTCAAATGCCTCTGCAGCCCAAGGGTAGCATAGTTAGCAGACTGTGTTGGATAATTCAACTTCATTACCAGATTTTTTTCAATCCACAGTGAAAACTAAAAAGAGTGCATACTTCTGCATGCCCATTGCTCCACTGTATATTGTGTCTTATGAATTGCCAGTGTCAGATTTATACAAACAAAATTAAAGTGCTGGGTTCTATTGGAGCTCCTTAAGTGTTAGACCATGGTATTAATTCAGCCTTTGGAAGAGGACAGATCTGAAAGATGATGTGATAGTGGCAGTAGAGGATTTCCGTAGGAGTTGAGTATTGTCACCTGTTACTATCTTAGCTGCTAGCTTCAGATGGGCCCCCTCTCTCACTTCTTTACATCAAAAATCCTACTAATGGACTATTTGTAAAATTGTTCAGAGCAGCTCTGGTACCTGCAGGAAAGGCGTCAGGTGTGCCACAAAGAGGGAATGTGAAGCGTACTTCTTGGAGATGCACAGCCATGGGTGGGACCTGACACACCACCTAATTCACTCAGGTCAAGGGGACCGGGGCACTGGTCTGCACTAACCCTTTCAACTCAGGCACTTACATGTTATAACATCAAGGCACATACATCTATAGGTAACTATTGTACAGCTATTACTTCTTTTTTTCCTGCTGCTGTTCTCCCTGTCTGGTTGTGCCACGTGTTCTGGTTATAATCGAGATGAAACAGAATGATTACAGGAACATAAGTGCATTAGCACATGCAGTCAGCTGGAATTATTCCTTCATGCTCTTTTATTAATAGCTGCTGAGCAGTTGGGGAAGTGAATATAAGACCTTGATACTGTTCATTTCTGCATGAGCTGTGTGAAACTTATACTCTCAATGCAGTTATCTGACTGAAGCTTTTTACGCCTTCTGTCCCTTTTTCAGGTGATGGACTAGCAAGCAAAGGCAGTGCCAATATATTAGGGTGGCCACAGAATGGGTACATGTGTGATGTATTGCAGTGCTGTAGAACAGCTAATGCTCCGCTGCACATTTTACTACACAGCAGCTCTGCAATGAGTAGCGTAGATCTCAGGAGAGTGCAAGATGGCTCTCTTCCTCCAGTGATATAATTAGATCCTTTGCTCATCTGTCACACCAGAGTGCTGTAGAAACAGACATAGCCATCTGTGACTGCTCCTCCATCAGGAACACTGACACATCTGCATGTTGCCATGTGCCCTGATAGCAGGAACTCAGACCTCTGGCTCAGGACTACGTCACTTTGGCTCCTATCCACGCTGTCTCTGACTCTGACAGTGACAAGGGGCAAAGACAGCAAGTGTAAAGCTGTATGGAAGGATGTCCTCTGGATATCTCATTCTTTTTCCTGCATCTTTTGTGTCTTGCCATCTCTTTTAATGTGCTTTTTCTTTGGATGCCCCCAGGCGCAAGGATCTGTCATTATTATTTAGCTTCCCTTGTGCCATCTAGAGCTGTAATAAATGCTGAAGGTCACTGTCATCAGCACATTACAGTACAAGCATCACAGAGAAAAGGGGCCTGTCCCTATAGGGAGGAAACATCCTGAGCCTCAGAGACAAGAACTCAGGCCTTCTCACGTGGCAAAAGCTTCGTTTACCTCTAGCAGCAATCCTGTGACCTCCCGGGTCCAAGACATTGCATTATGAGAGGTTATGTTTCACTTTGCTGTTTCATAGCAATCCTCCACAAGGACACAAGGCACTGTGTCTTGTAGCAGGGATGGTTGATCTGAACTTATGACAGCTAGACACCAAAAATGAAAGCGAGGTATTTTTCAACATTTGTAAACGTTCCTGCCCAAGTGGGATGAAAGGTGGAACTGTAGCAAATGTTCAAAGGCAGATAATCTTAAGAAACAAAAATTAGATCCCCACACATCACTTAAAATGTTTCATTTCTGTCACAGACTGTTTATTTATGGGTTTTATTTATAATTTATGGCTGTATCAAAACCCTTTGTGACATTAGCAAGGCTCCAGAATATGGTCATGACCTTCTTCCTGAAGCTGCCTGTTAAAAATGTACATGACGGTGGTGGAGAGGCTGAGGATGGCAGGTTCCCTTCCTTGGACACAGAACTGGAGAGCTTTGCCCTCCTTTGCTTGGTGTCAGCTGGACCCAGCTGAGACAAGTGCCAGGGGGTGTTTCCCATAAAGTCTCATCATGAAAGGACCTTAAGATTTTGTAGCTGCTTCCAATCTTTCCAGCAGCTGGGGCAGGCAGAGCAGCTGCAGCTGTGAGTCGCAGCAATCACTGCTTGCAAAGGGGGAGCGGGGGGGTGTGTGACACCGCCATCCTCATATCTTCCAGCACCATCGTTTCCCTTAGGTGACCTGGACTATCATCAGTTCTCCCTTCAGAAACAGCAGCCTCTGCTACTCTTGATAATATTTCAGTCATCTCTATCCGCACAAAACTTGTAGCACACATTTTTCCAGCTGCACTCTCCTGCAGTGCTCTAAAATCATTTAAGCAAGGTGTTTCAGGGAGATGCCATGGTTATCAGGATTTTTTGCAGACAGAGGGAAGACGGATATTCTCCTGTATTGCTGTGGATTGCGTTCAGCCACATCAGCTGGAAAAGTTGAGCCACATCTGAGCTAGATGAGGTTCTCCTGTCTGATATGTGTCATAGAAATCATGTCTTCAGCTGATGCCTTGCCACTGGAGACAAAACGGTTCTTAAGTAAGAAACTCCATGTTTTCATGCTGTGTGATATGTCCAAAGACCTAATTTTCACATACTAAGCCCTCATTTTCATGTGCCAGACTTGTGAGTGAAGAGGTTGTTAACGTGATGTCATGGTTTAACCCCAGCCAGCAACTAAGTACCACACAGCTGCTCACCCACTCCCCCCCACAGTGGGATAGGGGAGAGAATCAGACGAGTAAAAGTGAGAAAGCTCGTGGGCTGAGATGAAGGCAGTTTAATAGGGAAAGCAAAAGCGGCACGTGCAAGCAAAGCAAAACATGGAATTCGTTCACCACTTCCCATGGGCAGACAGGTGTTCAGCCATCTCCAGGAAAGCAGGGCTCCATCACACATAACGGTGACTTGGGAAGACAAACGCCATCACTCTGAACGTCCCCCTTCCTTCTTCTTCCTCCAGCTTTATATGCTGCGCATGATGTCATATGGTGTGGAATATCCCTTGGGTCAGTTGGGGTCAGCTGTCCCAGCTATGTCCCCTCCCAACTTCTTGTGCCCCCCCGCCTGCTTGCTGGTGGGGTGGGGTGAGAAGCAGCAAAGCCCTTGGCTCTGTGTAAGCACTGCTCAGCAGGAATGAAAACATCCCTCTGTTATCAACACTGTTTTCAGCACAAATCTGAAACAGAGCCCCATACTAGCTACTATGAAGAAAATTAACTCTACCCCAGCCAAAACCAGCTTTGTTGGTTGGAGAGAGGATCACAAGAAGCCAGGACAGTTAAAGGACATGATGGCATTGAGACCAGGCTTTGAGGGAAGAGGTGTGGACATGATTGCTTTATGGGGGAGGCTTTGATCCCACTCCTTCCACACCCAGGCACAGGCAGGCATGTTGCCTGCTGATAACCATGACCACTCCTCTGTACTGCTCATCCCTCTCACCACCCAGAAACAGCACCAATGGGCAAAGGGGGAAGCCATGTCCCTTGCCTGTTGCTGGAGATAAAAAAATTAACTTGGAATTTACTTTTTTATACTTTTCAGTGTGTGATATGAAAGTGATGTGAATAAGGCTATTGTTTACTGATAATTCTCAGCTTTCAGTACAGAAAAACATATAGTCTCTAGTCATTTTATGGAAAATAAAGTCAACATTTTATTTGCAGCCCTCTGCAATTTTAGCTGAAGGAAGCTAACTTGCTATAATTTTGAATCATTGATTGAAAGTTTGTTCACCACAAAGTATCATTGCTGTGCTCAAATTTTCCACATTCACATTTGTGCTGACACAGCTCCAGTGAAATGTTAATCTTGTCTAATCACTACCACAGAGCACTTAGGAGGCCTGCGGATTTTTTGAATGTATATATTCAGTACACCAATATAGCTGCATCAGTGGAAAGCCCCAGCAAAAAGTATTTCTTGATTGGAGTAATTCAGCAGGCTCTGGTTAGAGGTCATAATTAACTACCACCCAGTGCACAGACAAAAAAAGTTTGTGAGGGTCCTGCTAGACTGGGGATAAATCATTTGTTTGGGAAAAGTAGGACTACAGTGAAGAAAAGGTGATATGGGGCCTAACTGAAATATTACGAGAAAAATTGTTCTAGAGCTCATATAATAGCTTACTAGACAAAGTCCTGTAGACAGACAATGAAATGTATGTGCCAAAATCAATTATGACCTTATGAAAATTTAATCAAAGTTTTTAGTAAATAATTCCACCCTAGGTAAAGCTACATTTCATTAATTTTTTATTGTTACTCATTTAAACTGAAGTGATTACTGCACAGAGCAGAAACTTTGTTGTCATAAATTAATCTAAGCACAGTCCAGGGATCAGTTTGGGGTAAGCTCTTTGCTTTGTGTTAAGATTCCTGGTCCTGCTCCAAGAGGCAGTTCAGCATTTTAACGAATCCCTTCCAGTTTAATGTACGTGTTGCCCTCGGAGAAGGGACTGGACCTCAGGTCTCTCCCTGTACAAGCAAGTGCCAAATCCCTGGCTAAACTGTTAGATTTTGGATTAGCAAAGCCCTCATTCCTGTCTGAAGTGCAGAGTGAGTTTAGCTGAAGGACTGGAGGGTGGCCTGCCTCCTGGCTAGCCGGTATCATGGTGGCTTGGGCACTTTCCATGCCAATGGTGGAGAATGCTAAAGAGTCTTCTACATAAGCCCTTTTTTATGCATCAGTGGCTGGTCTTTCTTCCTCAGACACCTGTGTGAAAACCTGAATATATCCAGGTATCTTTTCTGCATAAATACAGCAAAACTTATGAGGGACTTGGGTTTTCAGATGGTGGTGTCCATACAAGTTCCTTAGGCTTTTTTGAAACCAAGACCTGTTATCTCTGTCATTGCATTGCTCGTATCTGTCCATTCCTATGCTGCCTCTGGACTGATGTGCCTAAATTTATGTTTAGCTGGAAGATTTCAAAGACCTTATATGTGTGCAGGTGGCATCTGTGCTATGTGTGTGCATAGTGTGCAATATTTACTTTGGTTGAAAGAGTTGGTTTTAACACCCAGATGGGGGTTTGAGGTCCTGGAAAGTAATTCTAGAAAGCATTCAGGGAAATCAGAATGTATGAACTGCTCAGCATTTTGTGATAGAAAGGGTTAATGAAATTCTTAGCAGTGTAAAGAGGGAAATAACAATTAAGGGTGGAAAGGTGGCTTTTAGGTTTGTGTACAAAATTGGCTAGACTAGGCCTAGGGTACTGTGCAGTTCTGACATACTTATATTAAAAGAATCATGAAAAGTTGCTGAGTGCACCAAAATACCATAAAAAAAGTTTTGAAGATTGGAGGAAACACAGTTCCTTGGGAGATGTAAAGAGCACCATCACTTTAGCTTAGCAAAGAAAAGCTCGAGGTGACCTCAAGAGGAAAATTAACTGGGAATGGAAATGTTCTTTAATTCACTTTATAATTATGGACAAAAGCATAACAAGAAATGACGGTTCAAAGCCAGGTTAGACAAATGTAAATGAGAAATAAGGTGCAAATATGTTTTAGGGAGGCAAATTACAGAAGAAAATGGTTGGTTCTGCATCTCCTGATACATCCAAATGCCTTTCTGGAGTTTGCCTAAGTCAAACACAAATGATCAGACTCAGCACAGAGAAAACTGGGTGAAATTAAGTGGTCAGTGTTCTGGCTGTTTCTGGTGCTGAGGATCTAGATTTTATCTTTTTATTAGATATAGATTATGTAATTTTACTTTTTAAGTGTAAAGTTTATCAGTATTATTGCAAAACATCCACTTTGTCTGTAAAAATAATCAATCAATCGGGTATTGATACGTCAGGTAGCGGTTTGATTAGAAATGCAAAATATTGGAAGATCTGTGTGATTAATGAAGCAGCTGAGACACAAGTGATTCCACATTAGTGGGGCAGCTGTTTGTTCTAAGAGAGCAAGTGGTGTGCTGTTTCAGAAAGAGTAAAATCAATTACATTCCTGGAGCTCCTCCCAATACGAAGAGCTGTAGGCACATACTCCCACTGGTAAAGGTCAGATTGATTCAGTGGCTGTCATAATTTCCTGCAAATAAAACACCTACTTACAAAAGTAAATAAACAAGTGCTAAATTTAATGCAGTATGAATGAATACTCCAACAAATATCAATGCCTCAGTTGTCTAGGCAGCTAACCAATTTTATTTATGGTTATAAAAATGTCTACAAAAATCGGAGAAATCTTCACATTTTGCACTGATCTCCCTCCTTACAGCTTCGTCATGTTCTTGGGACTTTTCAACCTAGACAGGGACAGGCAGAACAGCCCCACAGCAGCTGTTCAGTGCTAGATGTCTGAACCAGTGGACCCATCTCTGCTCCCAGATGCCCGAGTTGGGGGGGCATCCTGTCCTTGCCCACATCAAAGCAAGCCCTGGACACATGACTGCTAGGGAATACATTTGAGTTTCCCCAAAACCTATTCTTTGTGCAACTCGAGCTGCCCTACAAGAAGCACAGCACACAGGCAAAAGCATCCAAACCCAAGATCTGTCCTTTCACCCAGGGACCAGAGGAAACAACAAGGATGGCATGGGATGGACCACCTTCAGCCCAGGCACTCCTGGGTGCCTGAGCGCCAGGAGCAGGAAATTAAGATCTGTGTTAATCTTAAATGGAGTTGACAATGTGTCTTCAAAGAGAACTTCTGATCTGCTGCTCCTTTGGGAGAGAAATAAATTGTACCATCAAAGGCAGCTATAATTCTGCATGCATGGGTTTATGCTACTCCATTCAGAAGTAAATTCATATGAGCTTCCATGGGATTTTAAATAGATGAACTCCTATTCATATCTCTGGGAGCAGAACTAGCCTATTTCAGATCTTCTTTATGCACTGACTGGGTGATATCCGATAGTCTCTTACTACCTTCAGACATTGCCTTGGTGCTATTTATGGCATGTTGATATCATATTGCACCATGGGGATGCCAACCTACTTATTCTCGCATTTGCAACATAAAATATCAGGCAAGTGAATTAATATGCAGGAATTCCAGGCAATGGACTCCCATTGGCATATTGCACAATTTGTCCTTCTGCCAGTGAAAACCTTTGCACAGGGTTTTGACTTCCCCTGGGCTGATCATGAAAGGCTCTGTGAATTTGATTTGGTCCCATCCCTTCCTCAGTGCTGATAAAGGTGAAGAGAAGCAGAGGAAGGAAATTAAAACTTTCCTCCTCAAGGGATTTGCTTAACCACATCCATCTGGAATATTTTTATTATCAGGGAAAATAACAAGAAAAACAGATGAACGGCACAGGACAGTATTAGCAAATTTCTTTGCTCCTATCCCCCCCAAGAGAAAACCCTTTCTGCACATCCATCATATTTATATTTCACCTCCCCTTTTCTCCTCATTTTCTGAAATTCTCCAAATAACACAACTTAGTTGTCTCCTCTCCTGTTTGCTGAAGTTCTTGATGTTTGATGAGTAATCCTGTTTCTCTCCTTCAAACCAACGTGACAATCCCCCTCCTTGCCATGAGTTCTCTCCAACAACACCCCCTGACCTATATTTTCAGTCCCTTCTTGCCATCCCATGGGGCAGTTAGTACCCCTGTATCAAAGAGGAACATTTGTCACAGTCTTTTTTCATTATTTTGGGAAAGGTCAGGCTGCCTCCCAGCACCAACTCCTTCAGCACAGCATCTCAGCATCTCAGTGCTTCTCTCACTTCACTGCATCTTGAAACAGAGGGCCAGCAGCTCTGGAAAATGGGCATCTGACCTGCTTGTCGCTTTCTTGAGCCTCGAAGGCAATGTCAACATTTTGATTTGTCTTTGGTATCCCAGATATGGGTCTCAGTGCACTGAAAGTCTTCAAAAAAGGGGATGTTTGTTCTGATGACACCACCCTTTTTGGCAATGAGGATTTATCTTCAGTCCTGCTGAGTTTCCTCTACAAGTTGTGCTTTCTGAATGTACAGATTTCCTGGAACTGGAACTATGTCGAGAAAATCTAGAAGAAGGCACTGAAGAAATGTCCTTTCTTGTATCAGACCTGCATTCCCATGATGTCTCATCCTGTACCAAGAACAGGGACATACTCACTACAGTTTTGTTGGGCTCCATCTTGTTCTTGGCTATTCCAGCTCCTGAGTCTCTCCTCAACAGTGCAGCTCTACAGCTACATTTTGGGAGTGTGGTTTGAATGGTTAAAGCAGCCAAATGGACATCCAGGAATATGCCTCCTACTCCTGCCTCTCTGCTGTGTCCCCGCCTCTCCCTATCTGCTCTTAGGCAGGGGAAGGCAGTGCCCCCTGAAAATTTCCCAATATTTGCAGAATGCTTTGGGAACCCTGAATGAGAGGATCCCTAAATACAGGCACAACCTGATGTCAAGACAAAGAGTATATACTGAAATAATCAAAGCCTGGAAATGGCTTGCTTTGACCTTTGCTTCCCTTCTGAAAGTTCAGGAACACTACAGCAGCCCAAAGCATTTCAGGGACACTGTGAGGTAAGAAATCTGAAGCCTCAGAAGAATGATACTGGCAAAAAAGTCTCTTCTTTTTCTTTTTTTTCTTTTAGGTACAAGCAGATGAAAGGGACCCTCTGACTGCAAATCGGTTTAAGCCGTGGTTTGCGGATCTGTGTCCAACGTTGGAATAGGAGTGGATGCTAAAGCTTCTGCAAATACTGCCACAGTATTATTGCACTAATAATTGCCCTTTTCATCTAAATGAGGCCTGGAAAAACTTGTTTTCTGCTAAAAATCACCATGTGGTATGCAAATGTATTTATGTACTATGCTTCTATTATCACAGGCTTACTAGGTTTAGCCCTGGAGTGACTGATTGTCCTGTTTGTAGGACACTGAAGACATGGGCAGTTGATCTGCCAGTACAGAACAAGGAAAATCTGATTAAGCAAATAAATAAAATAAATGCATTGTGTGTGCAAAGGAACTCTGTTGGCACATTGGCTCTGCAGAGCCCTCTGGGTTGATTTGGTTTGACCATCCAGCTGTGGGGCCAAATGAGTACGAGGCAGTTGGCCCACAGCTCTGGTCTTTTCTGCCCTGCAAACTTGAGGGCCTGTGGCTCCCAAAGTTGGCAGACCCAATGCAGTTTGCAGCTTAGCCACTGCCTGCTCTGCTACTTTGCTACACAGGACAGGCTCTTAAGCCATGGCTGCACTGATGGGAAGGCCATCAGGTCAAGCCAGCCTTCCTAAGAGGAATTTCAGAGAGTAATTTGCTTTTGTCTCCCTGGGGTCAGGGCAGCATGGTGCACAGCGTTGCAGTTGCCAAGGTTCCTGTGGAGCTGAGCTGCAGCAGAGTCCTTGCATCAGCCAGGCAAAAGCGTAGAGGCTGAGACAGTTTAATCCAGCACTTGCTGGAGGACGATAAAGACTTCATCAGAAGCATTTCTGGGCTCCCTACGCAATCAGCTTTCACAAACGATGCTGTTCGTTCTCCTGAGAGATAGAGGCCTTCTCCTCGTAGCCTATACAAACATACAGCAAATTGTAAATTTTATAAGCAACTGAAAAACACTTCTTATAATGAAAAGTGTCTGGCAGCTATATCAACAGCTGCTTCTGTGCCCCCATCAGTGGATGTACACAGCCTGCCACATTAGAGGCACTACAGTGGTATGTGAATTAGGAACAGAATTTCCCAGGAGCATTCAAACATGCAGGTACACAGCATACAGAAGAGGTAGTTATATTAGTTATTGGTATGAACACGCTTCTCAGGATGTGTAGAATAGCTGGGTTGAGTACAGCACATACACAGCATTCACTGAGAATGAAAGGTATCACCGAGAATGTTGATATCCTTCCAAAATCTGAGCTAGATTTTGGCAAAAATTATGGATCCAGTGGGACACCAGTATGGATCGTTGCTTTCCTTTAGCTTCTGGAAGATGTGGATTTTTTTTTTTAAACTACAGTTTAAAAATGCCCTGAAATGAATTCAACACACTTCAAAAGTCTCAAGTCAGTGTAACAGGGATCACTGAAGCTTTCCCAGGCTCTGTCCGTATTAACAATATGAGGACTCCAAGGGGATTTCTCCTGTAACATTTCTAGATAAATCTGGAAATTCCTGCATGTTATTAATTGCCCAAACAATTGTAGGTTGGGATGGGTACAAGCTTCATAAGAGGTAGCCATTGCTAGACTCTAGAAAGAAAACTGGTTTACTTATTGAATGAAATTAATAATGTCAAGTTTAGACCTCTTCTTCCTATATCTTGATTATGCAGATTATCAATAATGTGCAACAATGGTCTAGATCGCCAACTGAGCAGTCTTCATTGACTTTATTAGGAAGACTTGATGAAGAAGGTTACTTGTGCAAGGGGCTCGGGAATCTAGTGGATGAGGTGGCAGCAAATGACTCTCAGCAGAAAGGACCAGGAAACAAATAGGAATCTGTAGCTTGGATGCTGGACTCCGTGAAATACGAGAGTGAGCGGAGCCAAGTGCAATGGTAAGGATCTGGGGTGGGAAATAAGTCAGTTACTGGAGTTAACAAATAAAAAAAATGCCTTCAAGTCAAGGTAAGAAGAGGGAGGAATAAACTTCTTTCAACAAAACTCTTATTTTGAGAAGTGTGATGATGGGGCAGACAGGCAGTGGAAAATATCTCAATGCCAATTAGATTGAAAGTCAATTGGAAAAGACTTGTTGAGCACGTTAAAGACTGTTAATTTTTGTAAAGTTTCAGTAGGAAAACTAGACAGGAGGTGGACAGTAATTAATGTAAATTGCAAGGAAAAGCCCGGGAAATCAAAAGTTAACAGCCTCCACAATGAAACAAAATGAGTTAATCATAATTATCATTATTACAATGTGTATCAGGGGAATTAATACTTGTTAGCTAATTGTCAACAGTGCCATCCTAACTTTCTCCTAGTGCATTTGCATGTTTTCCACCTCTTATTTGGTCTCATTAGTTTAAAGAGATGCTGCCAACTTGAAAGTCAAGATTTTAAAAAAAATTAAAAGCTATTGCGCTTCCCCTTCTGCCAATTATGACTTTGCAGTTATGTACTGCTATTTTAAAAATGTTTTTGCTTCCTCATGTCCAAAAGTTGCAAAAGGAAAACAAACTACTGTCATTAAAAAAAATGCCACCAAAAATTCAAAGTAAACCAACTGGAAAATCTATTTCTTTCTGGCCTCTTCTCAGACTCAAAATGTAGAGAACCCAAATGCATACAGTACCTGATCAGAGCTGTTCTTTCAGATAAATGTCATGCAGAGTTACAGACAAGAACCAAAGCTTCAGCTATGTCTCTCTCATGTTTCTTCAGAGAGCTGCACTTTACAAGAAAAGTTACCCGAGTTTCTTATCAGTGGGGAATATACCCTGGATAAATGCAGGGATTTCTGTACTTTTTGTTGAATTTAAAGTGAAAATTGAACCTTCCTTAAGATTATGTTAGGATTCTAAGGAATGATGCTACTGGTGATCTTTGAACCATTGTTATTTCTTATTTTAGAGATGGGCCCATTATGTACAAGTCATATGTACTTTGACCGATACTCCACAGTACAGTCTGTTGTTTGTGTTTGTCATCCTTTACACCTTTGGTCACAGTTTTCATTATTTATATTGTTATAATGTCCTTTTTATATATGTACTTTGTTACCTTGTGGAGACAGAATAAACTTTTTAAAAGTTTTGTTCAGTTTTCTAGATCATTCTGCAGTGGAGAAATAGTTGTGGGTAAGCCCACACTCCAAGTTGTCCAAGGTTAAAAAAACCCCAACCAAACAAATTCAACCTGTATAATGCATTAAATGTTTATACATGCCATCAACAGTATTATAAGACTTGAGGCTAGAGGTTGTATCCTTTTATTAAATGAGCTACTAGGCTTGGAAAAATTATTTTGGTCTGTCTAAGATATTTATTTTACCCACATAGTAGTTTTTATGATGAAGCTGTGGGTCGTTGCCAGTGCCGTCAGACCTGAAATGAGCACTGGCATGGTGATAGCAGGATGCTTGATCTGTCTGTCCCCTTGCTGGTCAAAGTAAAGCACCCAACTGCTCGCATCCCGGCTCCCCGGCTGTGGACGCAGCCCAACCCTCATGGCGTGGTCAGGAGACAGGTCTGGGCAGCTGTTCTGCTCCAACCACCATCAGCAAACATGGGGCTGACTGGCACATTCCCCCCCAGACAGCAACCATCATGGGATTTGCACATCTCATCATTCCTTTCCTGGTTCTTGGCCCTTCTTTTTGTTGCTTGTACCTCCCTTCCTAGACCCCAGCCTCCCCCAGTCACACAACCTGCTTCTGAAGGCCTTTCCCCGCTTGGTACCAGTTCTGCCACATCCATACCCAAACTTGGTATTTTTGATTCATTTACCTGGGTAATCTTGCCCTTGCATGGCATTCTCTGCATCTTTAATAAAAGGTTTTAAAGGTTTTTTTGATGGTGTTGGACCTGGGATTAAGGATTTTCTTGGTATCATATATTAACAGGGCCACAAGGACTTCTCACATCTAGATCTGCTCCTCCCATGACAGCTAGGACAGAGGGATGATATTGGGGCATGAGGGCAGAAACAAGAAAGGCATAACAGGAAAGAAGAGGAACAAAAAAAATGTCTGCAGGATGTTTTGGAAGGTGGGACAGCAGGTGAAGACGCTGGGAGCCTTTGGGAGGAGATTGTCAGTCCCACATCCAAAACTGGAGCTGAAGGAAGTTGGCTGGAGTGTTTCGCTTGCTCCATACTAGGCCATCTCCCCTCTGCTTGCCTGGACCATACAGCATGAACCCCTGCAGGCTATGGTCCAGGGACCCTCATGGGCAGCGCAGCCCTTTCATCGGGGGTGCCACACTTCCCATGGCCGCTGTCTGCCAGGGGCTGCAGGATGACACAGCCTTCTATGGCACACTTTGGGTGCTGGAGTGAGTGAGAAGACTTAGAAGCCACCCATATTCTAATAGCCAAAAGGTTGGGGGCACCACAACCATATATGAGGGGTTAGCCATGATCAGAGCTTCCTTCCTTCAAGAACTTCTCTGATCTCCCTCCATAATCAAGACCTCCCTCTCCCTTGGTGATAAACTGACTTACTCCCCAGATGCTGGCAGCTCACATCCTGCCTCCTGAACAGCTGTGTTCTGAGCCAAACTTTGCAACCTGAACATGGATGCCAAGGCTGGTTCCCTGGAGGAGAGATGTGAGCAGGATGTAACAAGAGACACTGGTAAGTCTCCCCCCCCAGTCTGGGCTTGTCCCCAGTGACTTCTACAGACCAGTAACAGCTCTAGGTTCAGCCTGCAGGAAAAGAAAGCTCTAATGAGTGCAGATAGATGTCCCACAGCACAGGCGTGCCTTCTGTCTTTTCATTTAACCTGCAGACCTGCATGAAGCCCTGCCCCAGAACTAGGCTTTGTGTCAGACCAGAGCTGTGCTCTCACCAGCTGCTCTGCCCTGGGCTGCTTTCGAGGCAATGCAAAGAGCAGTGAAGGGTCCAGGAGCAACCTGCTGGTTTAGTCCACACCAGAGACAATGTCAGGCTTGAGTTAATCTAAATGTGGATGTAATGCACTAACAGAAGAAGAAATAATGTCTCTCTTCAGATGCACTAAGAACACTTGTCAGGACCCATGGGAAGCATCCTGGTCTTTCTTGTGGGAGACTTAAAAAGAAGGTCAAATGTCCTGAAGCTTTCATGGCTTCTACCACAGCTGCAGTTTGTATTTCAAGTGGTTGGGTAGGTGCTGCCCTTGGGATTATGACAAGATGTCTGTGAGCACTGCAGGAGGAATAGATCCTGCAAACCATGGAGGCAGATTACAGTATACCTGCAATCTGTAAAGCATCTGAGAGGTAAAAAAAAAATATATATTCCTAAAAACCACTCCCTTCACTGATGATGAAGATCTATAATAATAATAAAAAGCACCAACAACAAGCCCAGGGATCACAGAGATGTACTAATGACGTACATCTATGAGATCAAATATGGTAGAAATCAGCTACAGTTTAAATGAAAGTGTACATGTAAGAGAGAGAAAGTAAGCAGAGGTTATGTATGTGCAAACACACCTTGTTTATACTCTGCCTTCTGTATAGGAGTGTCCTGAAATTTGGTCTGGTTCAGACCTGTGGCTCTGTGAAAATCCTCTTTGTCACTGAGTTTCATAGCACTGAGACTCTTTTGGAAGGACACCAGGATGCCTCATTGGGCCAAACTGGGCCCATGGTGCAGCTGCAAAGAGACTGGGACACCTGCAAGGAATTGGGCAGAGCACAGACTGCAGGATCCAACCAAACAGGACTACATCTGGCCTGCAAAGCTCTTGGTTAGACGTCTACCCCCTGATGTTACACATAAATCAAAACCGTTTCTCTTCTCAGTCTTTACTTTTCTGGGTTAAACAATCCAAATTCTTCCTGTCATCTTTTGTATGATCATCTCTGCATTCCCCACTTCTCCTAGGTGTATAACCTGGACTTGGGCCAGGCTGAATTTAATTTTCTTGAACATGAAAACCAATATGCATACAGGAAACAAAGTGCATATGGCTTTTACAATGCTGTAACTATTTGTCATTTGTAGTTATACTATATTGCCCCTCTGGACAACATTTTAGCAATACAAAGGTGATCTTCTTGTACAGGAATAGCATCTGTTACATCAACACAGTTGTATACATGGTGAGGAGTCTAAAACTGCCACGTCCCTGGTTTTACCTTTATTTCTTTGCTATCAGAGTCTACTGTAGAGAGACTGTGCACCAGGTTCACATGTCCGGGTTTTTCTCCAGGACAAAGCCTGGAGACTGGTGTAAATGATGTGCTTAACTTTGGAGGAGCTGACCAGATGTATTCCACCTGCGGGGATGGGAAACAGAGGAGGCTAAGCAGACAAGCTTGAATTTGCCCTCTTCTGTGGTCTACCTTTATATTTTTAAGACAGTGGTATGTAACTCATTTTTTTCAGTATGTATTTTCCTGGCCAACCTAAAACCATGGAGGAAGTTTTATTTCTGATGTAGGCAGGGGGGCTAAATATTGCCTCTGCAGGCAGCTATAAAGAGATATTTTTGATTTTATACTTGCTGCATGTTCAGATGACATGGAAAGAGAATAGTAATATTTCACATATAACAGAGATACCTCTTTCCCATCACTGCTGTCTACATCAAACCATTGCTGCCTATACTCTCCTGTTCTCTGTTCGGCCTTCCGAATTATAATCTGCTGTGTTCATTAAGAGTCCATTAAAATCGATGGGCCATTAAAGCCTGCACAGTAAATCTGGCAGCAGTCAACAGATTAAATTCAAGGTCCAGCCAAACATACTAGAAACAGTTTCTTGCTGACCACAGCCACTCCAACTGAGACTTGTGTCTGAAAATGAAATACTGTAATCTCTCTGGCTGTCAGCTAGCCTGCTGTTATTTGTGCTAAGGCTTCCCCTGCTGTGAAGATAGCTATATTTACAGTGGTTATTTATGCAGCACCATATTATGTTTAGCTATTAATCATATGGTGAAATACTCTTTTTTCATTTGGTTAACTGGAAGAGAACACCTCATGTATAAAGCACAACCTTCCATTCATCTTTTCTTTTCCAACTTGAATTGCCTGGTCTTGATAAAATAAAATTAAGTTTTAGAGTTTTAAACAATTTCCTCCTACCAAGGTCTCTTCTGTGGGAAAGGGCAAATGCAAAGAAAATTTCCTGCTGGTTACTACTTATACCCCGTATAACCCTGCGTACACTTACAGTTGTACCTCTGTTCACAGAATCAGTTCTCCTGACATGAGCAGGACTGCTCCCAGGGCTTAAGTTATTCACCTTCAGAAGCACTTGTAAGATCTCAGCCGTAGCTGATATTTGTTACTGTTTCATTTTCACATTTTATTAATTACACTTTACTCTTCTTATGAACTAAGCTTCCTGGGTATAAGTAGAATTTCTTACATCCTCACAAATGCAATTCAAGCTGTCTAAAATTAAAGCATCCAGTTCGAGTGAGTTGACTAGGGTTTCCAGCAGTCAAAGAGAGAGAAGCCTGTGTAAATGGCAAACCATTCTGGGGTTTGGAGCGAAAACTCCTTCTGGAACTGCTATATGGCTTAGTCTAGGCAGCTAGTATTTTGAGGATGAAAGCAAGTGGAAGGAATTCCCTCCTATCTCACAGATGAATACTATTTCAGAAAATAACAGCCTGCTACACAAAACAAAATAATAACACTGTAGAGGCCTTGCTTCATTTTTATAGGACAAACTAACTCTTCACTAGATTTTTTTTTTTGTTTGTTTTACATGAGCCTATTTTTAGTTCTCTCAACACTGAAGAAAACTGACTAGATGGAGATAGGGTCATAATGCTCTTTCAGTTTTAACCCAGAACTACTTATTCACCTAAAAAAAAAAGAAAAATTATCTCAAACTGATTTTTATTCTTTTCACTGAAAACTGATGCATATAAAAGTATGGGATAGAACAGAGATAAATGTGAACAAGTAGCAGCACAGTAGAGCCATAGAATAGCTTATGGCATGACTAGAAGCAATATTTGATCATTTCTGAAAAGCTATTGCTTAAATTAATCACACAGGCTTTTGGGTACAACACCTTGTTTCTGTTTGGCAAAGATGTAGGTATAGCCTTATTTTATTACTCAGATCTTACCTAAAGTAATTAAAATAGGCTATAAAATCAACTATCTGGACTCATGTTCAGTTAGATGGAAGCAAACAGATGAAATTGATAGTCATTTTTTTCCAGGCAATTTGCAGGCTGGAACTAATTAATATAAAAATGATTACAAGAAATGTACTGTAGTATTAACCTCTAGCTTAGATTTGTTCAGGATGCTAATAAGTTATTAGTAGCTTCAGATAAGTTAACTGCTATTGTAATTTTTACGGTGACACAAGTATAGCACCTTTTCTCAGTTTAATCATCTTCATTCCAATCTTTTATCCACACCCACCAGTGGTCAATTGAGCAACATGCATTTTGCAGCAGAGAATAGCTATTTAATAAAGCATTCATCAGTGTGCAGCTGCCAACTGTTGTTCCAAGTCTGCACCCTGAGGTATGGCAAAGGCCTTCATCTCTCTTTAGCTTCCGCAGGACATACAGATGTTCCATTATCTGTCTGATTGATCTGTAAAAGGGATGGTATTTCACTTGCAGTGCTTATAGCACCCTGACCAGTCCTGTAATGTCAATCACATTTCTGTCATTTGGGTCTGTGAGGGTTTGTACATGGAGCCACACATATTTCAATATGGTCTCCAGGAATCCCAACGTAATTTGTTCCAGGAGAAATTGCATGATTTTATTTGATTTTTTTCTTCCTAGGAGTGTATGAGGAGCTGCGCTTGACTTTTGCATTTTGTTTTTTCAGTGTGAAGTTGTAAATTAGTCCCAGATGCCTTGCAGTTTGGACATGGAGACTCATGAACTTCTGTAAACCTTTTGACATTCCCTGTCTGTGATTAAAAGGCTATAATAAATCTATCCACAAAGAAGATGTTAAAAAGCTGAAGATGCAGCAACTTCTTAAGAACAGCCTAATCATCTCTCTAAAAGTATGGGCTTGCATCAAACAGGCAAACATTTCTTTGCTATAATTTCCCAGATTGTCAGATTTTACACAGGGAGCTCTACAGTGTGATATACGAAACACCCTCATTTTCTCTCACAACACCTGATGGAGACAGAAGAGAAAATGCTTTTTCACATAAGCTGGAATTAATTGGTGTATCATAATGTTGTGGTCAAAACTCTCAAGCACTGCTGAATGGATATCAGACATACCTAGGTGTAATGACTAATGATAATTTGGGAGATTACTTTTAAGACCATGTCTAGCTTTAGAGGCCTAAAAAAGGTCTTCTTTATTATCTTGTTCTGAAACAACTTCAAAACAACACCTTCAGAAAAGGCCAGAGGACAACCCAGGGAACTACAAGCCAGTCAGATTCTCTTTGGTCCCTGGAAAGGTCATGAAGCGAGTCCTCTCTGAGCACATTTTTGTAGGAAGTAGAAGAGAGTGCCTGGTAGCAGTCACCATGATTTTACCAAAAGTCAGTCATGCCTAGCCAAGCTGATTGCCTCCTATGATAAAATGACTTGCGTTTTAGCATTAGGGGAGAGCAGTAGATGTCATTTTCATTGAGTTTAGCAAGGCATTCAAGGTTCTTTCCCATCATATTCTTGTACCCAAGATGGAATGCTGTGGTAGGGATGGGAAAAAAGTCAGATGGTTTATAATCTGGATGGCTGGTTGGGTTTAGAGGGTAATGGGTAACAACCCATCTCTACCTGGAGACTGGCAACAAGGGGAACACCATAGTGGTCTGTCCTGGGACCTGTCCCAGGGACCTGTTTAAAATCTTTACCAATGGGTGGGAGGAGGCAACAGAGTTCTTGGTCGTGAGGTTTGCAATGACATAAAATTGAGCTACCACTTGATATGTTCAAGGGCAGGGCCCAAGGGACCTGAAGGAATGGGCTGACAGGGACATCATGAAATTCAGCAATGAAAAATGCAAAGTCCTTCACTGGGATGGAAGGACCCTTTGCAACAACATGAGCTTGAGACTGCCCAAGGAGCAGCTCTGTGGGAAAGGTCCCTGGAGGTCCTGGTGAGCAGCAACCATGACATAGGCCAGCAGCAAGCCCGAGCAGCAACGATGGCCAACAGCAGCCTGGGCTACATGAACAGGGACAGAAACAGAGATCAAGGGAAGTCCTTATTCTCCTCTCTTTAGCACTCATTAGACCACATCTAGACACCACATCCAGTTTTGTCCCCTAGTAGAAAAAAAAATTGATAAATGAGTGAGTTCAGGTGAGGCCCCCCCCAAGATGATAGGGAACCTGGGCTTGTTCAGCCTGGAGCAGAGACAGCTTTGGGGGTCACCTAACAGCAGACCCCAGTGCCTATGGAGAGGTCCTTGAGGGGATGGAGATGGGCTTTTCACAGTTGTGAAGGGAGGGAGGATGAGAAACAAGAAGAAGCTGAAACAGGAGAGGTTCAGCCTGGATATGAGGAGAAACTTCTCCCCATGAGGACAGTCAGACAGATGTGCAAGTTGTGCAGTCTTTGGAGGTTTTCAAGCCCCCACTGGATGAAGCCCTGAGCAGCCTGGTCTGACCTCAGAGCTGAGCCTGCTCTGAGCAGGAGTTTGGACCAGAGGCCTCCCAAGGTCCCTTCCAGTCTAAGCTAGCCTGTCATCCTGTGACTTCATACTTGTCTTCTTTTGAGATAGAACATGGGCCAGTGTAGGCCCTGAACTGCTCTGTCATTCTTTTCAGGCAGACCATCCTGCCATTGCCATGAAAATGATCTTGGGATTTGGATAATCATTGACTGTTTCTTTTCTGTGGCTCTACTGTTTTCATGCTATGTAAGGCCAAAGCCCCAGGAGAAGGGCAGATGGGCCGTTGGGGAAAATGAATGAGCCCAAAGTCAGTCACTCAAGTGAGCAGCCAGGAACAGGCTGGGGGTGGCAAGAGGAATACCTGTCCCCTGTGGCCAGGCAAATGTCCCCGTGCATGTACTGTCTGCGTTGGGTAGGTTCCCTAAAGCCATGTTCCCTCTGTCACCACTCGGGAGCTAGTTTTTCATGGGAGTATTCCTG
This sequence comes from Haliaeetus leucocephalus, assembly GCF_000737465.1. Taxonomy (NCBI): domain Eukaryota; kingdom Metazoa; phylum Chordata; class Aves; order Accipitriformes; family Accipitridae; genus Haliaeetus; species Haliaeetus leucocephalus. The sequence goes on from NW_010972787.1 coordinate 767,501, forward strand.
AGGACATAGTTTAGACTCAGGTCACTATGAACCCTTCACAATTCTCCCTAATACTTCCTTTCAAGTTATACTGTTACATTCAGGCAACAGAAAATCCTCACTTAAGGCAAATATTAAAGAGGTACCCAGAAACTCATCTCATTTAGCTGCTTTGGGGCTTTCCTTTTTTTGCCGTCCATCTATTAGGTATTAACTGAAAAAGATCCCATCACTTCCATCAGTTGAAGACAGAGTACCCCGTTGACAGGTCTGTAAGGAGCAATTCTCATTGTTCAGCTGTTGTTTAATGTTTTCATTCTTTCTGTGAATGTAAAATATCTCATACTTAATTTTCAGGGACCTTTTTATTATTATGATGGCTCAAATCCTCACTAAAATCAAAATGCCCACAGCACACTCAGGGGCTTAGAACGATAAAGGCAGATTACAGCTTTTTTTTTTTAACCCACATGTTGTGATGGTGTGCTTTGCAAGGCAGTTCACCATGTGCTACCTAGCCTGGTCTCTGCTTCCTCTAACTTTATTTACTATGTCTTATTTCAGTTAGGTAGGAGGCTGGTGACCATCCATGCTCTTTTTCCTTCACCATTGTCTCTTTTCTATACATATGTCTTTCTGCAGCAACAGCCTCTCAGAAAATATGCAATATGTGTGAATTTATCCCAGTTCTGCCGCTCTGTGTGATCACATTGACATTGGGATGGTTGTGCCAGAGTGATGCTGAAACAGGGCTGACTTTGCCAGCATGCTGGCAGTGAAGTGCAAAGTGGATGTGTCACCCCTGAGCAGATCAGTCAGGTCATTCATGTGCACAAACTCTGCTGAACTGAATTCAAAACCTCACAGACACGAAGACACTTGCTTGTGTAAATATTTGCCAGTTATGGTCTTAAGAAGTAAAGGCAGGAAGCCCTAGGGCATAACTTAGGAAATTTAAGACATACAGATTCTGAAAATGCCCTGGCTCTTTGGGACCTTTGTTCTGATTCATCATTTTGTGTTTTGTACTTCATGTAAGAAGTGACAGCAATTTTGCACATTTATTTGGTAAAGAAATATTTTTTCCCATGACTTCTACTGATTTGTTTGGTTTATCAGTAGCCTCCTGTAGTCAAGTGCCTAGGAGTGCATACAGCTATCCAACTGCAATCTTTCCTAAGGACATATAAAAAAGAATAACTACTTCTCTGGCCTTATAAATGATACCCCATAGTATAATATGCCGAAAGACTTTGTCTTCTGCAGCAGAAATCACAGTGCATGCTCATATTTAGCATGTTTAATTTGTTATCTATCAACTCCAAAATTAGTAAGTTATTAGTAACTTTGAGGCTTCCTGAACCCTCTGGGACTCTTCCCTTTAGATATAAGCATCAGCCTCATTAATGCCATTATAATTTATTCATCACTCCCTAATGTTCTGTTAAATTCCTCTCTACTTTCCAAGTTAGAATTAAATATGTGTATGAACCATGTTCATTTCTGACTGAGTAAAGGCCCTCCAGGAACTGATGAATTTGACATTTAGTTGGTGAATGACAGTCAGTCCCTTGGAGCAAGCTCAGTTATCAGTTAGATTATGAATTTTGGAGGGCGAAAATTATTGGCTGTTTTTCTTTAGCGTGACCTTTCACCACTGATGTCAAAGGATGTTGTTTATCTGATGTCAGTGAACTGATACCAGGAATTCATGTTATCTTTTAGTTTCTGAAACGAACCTTATTGATGGCATAGCAGGAGATGTAGTAGGTCCCATGTTGTTTGGAGTTATTAAATCTGCTCTGGCTGGTAATACAAGAGGCATGTTATTGTTCAGCCACAACTTCTTAGGCTGTATGGGAAACGGCCATTGATCCTCCAACTACTGTGTTAAGCCAAAGATAAGAGGACATTATAATTAATTTTGGGCTAAAATCTACCCAAGTAATAAAGTCTTAGATTGTTCTGATTTTATTAGTGTCCTGGTTTTAGCTGGGATAGAGTTAATTATCTTCCTAGTAGCTGGTACAGTGCTATGTTTTGACTTCAGTGTATGAAGAATGTTGATAACACTGATGTTTTCAGTTGTTGCTAAGTAGTGTTTCGACTAAAGTCAAGGATTTTTCAGCTTCTCATCCCCAGCCAGCGAGAAAGCTGGAGAGGCACAAGAAGTTGGCACAGGACACAGCCAGGGCACCTGACCCAAACTGGCCAACGGGGTATTCCATACCATGTGACGTCCCATCTAGTGTATAAACTGGGGGGAGTGGGAGTGGGGGATCGCCACTCAGGGACTAGCTGGTTGGCAATCGGTGGGTGGTGAGCAATTGGACTGCGCATCATTTGTACATTCCAATCCTTTTATTATTGCTGTTGTCATTTTATTAGTGTTATTGTTATCATTATTAGTTTCTTCCTTTCTGTTCTATTAAACCGTTCTTATCTCAACCCACGAGTTTTACTTCTTTTCCCGATTTTCTCCCCCATCCCACTGGGTGGGGGAGTGACTGAGTGGCTGCATGGTGCTTAGCTGCTGGCTGGGGTTAAACCACAACAATTAGGAAGCACTTCTGCATGCAGGCTGGCAACAGACCCTTAGCTACTGCCTGCTGAAGTCAGTGGCTCTGCTCGCCAAGGGTCGGGGAACAGCAGCAGAAACCCGGTAGAAGCCCACCTGACTGCAGCTTGGATTTCATGGCCAAACTTCACAGGGACCAGTTAATCATCCTTTTGCCCTTGTGCCTAGAGACCACATTCAGCAGGCACCTCCAATGGTGAGGAGGTGTTGGGAAGGATGAAATATGGGAAGAGCCTTGCCAGCATCCCCCTATGATCTGTCTGCCACTGCTGCAGAGGGGGCTGCCGCAATGTCGGGGGCTGTCTGCACATGCCGCTGCAGGGCAGTGCCCTGGAGGAACGAGTTTCCCCTCTGGAGACAAGGACATGCCACCCCATGGTGAGAGGGGACTGTAAAGACGAGAGGTCTGCCATCTCTAGGGATGTAATTTCCGAAGTGCTGAAAGAAAGCAATTGTTAGCAATTTTCTGGGAGAGAAACAGCATGCAAGTTATTGATTGATTCTTATTGTCAGGTAATCTGAGTGCAAACTTTCTGCGAGGAAAGGCCAAAGTGTCAAATACATATTTCACCATTTTTGAGAACGTCTACATCAAACTGACGACAGAACTAGAGTCCCCTCACTTCATGTAATATATGCTTCCAAAGTTCAATAGCATTGTCATATAATCCAAGTGTTTGCTTCAATCATTATTCATATCTTCTGTTAGTGCTGGAGTTGGGAAAATAATGAAAATATTATTCATAGAATGTATTAGTCCCCAAATTTCATGAATCTCATTGAATAAATTATTCAACTATTATTATCTCCCTCTTCCCTTCACTCCTTCTCCCTGTCCCCAGGGATTTTCAGACTACCCACAAGGAGGAATAGGTGCAGATGCAGGTGTTGGCCCAAGGTGGAGATGCTGCAGCTGTCTTGTATGACCCAGGTGGATGGACATGAACATGCAACGCACAGTGTGCGTGGCTCCTCCATTTCATTTTATGTATGGGACCCCAAAAGCTATTTTTATACAAAAGCCAGAAGTGACATCAGATGCCTAGCCATAGAGAAATGAATCACATCCTGAATAATAGTTAAATAAATACACTTTCTTCGGAGGCAGATAGTGTCTGAGGTGGCCCTGCTTGTCATTCCCCAGAGGCTGATGGGACAGCGGCAGCTTCTGCTTGGTGGCTGCAGCTGAACTGTGGTTTGTTGCTTCTGGGAAGGCATCTGACAGGAGAGGAGCAGTGCTCTTCCAAATATGTTGTGGCAGTACGGGAAGCCTGTGCTCTCTAATAAATGGTATTTATTCAGATAATTTTATAAGCTCAGGGCTTAATTTCAGACTACTCACAGTTATTGGTATTAAAGGTGAATTCTTCATCCCCTCCAGTGAAGGAAGCTTTAGGACAACCTTGCAGTTCCGGGTGGAAGTATCTTGGAGTTATGGGCTTCACATGTTTGCAACCAGGAAGATACTTGCAACATTGCGTGCCCTGTCTGTACCAGCTGAATTGTGGGAAAAGGTCTGAGAGCCATGTGTACCTTATGGGGTGGAGTACAGGATCTGATCAAGAGGGCACTGACCTGAAACTCCTAGTGCCAGTCTACGACAGGCCAGCTCTATGGGCAGGTCCCGGCACTGCTCGTCCTCTTCGTCTTGCCTGTCTAGGTGTCAGGAGCTTTGGGTAGATGCTTCTTCATAGGATTTTGTACAAGGTGACATACTAACAGTTGCACTGAGTTCTGCTCCCTCTCACAGCTCAAATGAATGTCAAGACAGGAGGAGAAGATTCACCTTCCCTAAGCCTGTATGTCTACAGGGCAGGCAACTGCAACCCAGGCTCCCTTTGGATCTCAGTGGGGTTCTTACCTGATGAGAGAAATTGGAGGGCATGGGGCCTTGTTTTACCTTTTCTGAAAGGTATGGACAGGACAAATTGCATCCCTGTGGCCCCTGTTTCTATCTGTTGGTTGTATGGAGACCAGATCAGACACAGACACCCACTCCTGCTGTGTGGATATCAACTGTTGATCCCATAAAAACCATGGGTGTATGGCCTTGGTCATCCCAACACCAGACTGAGCCCTGTGTGTCCATGGGAGTATCTCCACACCACAGGGGACCAGGGAGCTACAGGACAGCCTGTAGCATCTCTCTTGAGGGACTAACTCCACTTAGTCAGGGCAACTGGTGATCTACCCTGCAGGCTTGGCTGTTTGCAAATGAACCATTTTACATGTTTGCCCCTGTCATTACCACTGAGTAGGAACTGTCTAAGCAAAAAGAGTCCTTATTGCTCAGCTAATAGTTTGTGTTTCTCCCGCTCTGTCTGAAGTGTGTGATAGATGACAGCTGCCCAAGAGCCTTCTCTATCTCCCTGTAATCATCACTAGGTACAAGCATCTGTTCAGCACTGCAGGTGTCAGGCTTGCAGAAGCTAAGCTGCGTTTGTGGATAGGAACACCAACCTGCAGGAGTTACATGTTGCCGTTATGGTTCTCCCTGATCATTTACAACTTACTTTCAAAGTCTGTCTATAACAAGTGATGTTCACCTCCTTTCAGCTCTCTGTAGCCTGGTCCACTCCCCTGCCCCTCGCCCAGTGAGGGGGGCATCCTCCTTATGCCTTTTCACTTGGTGTGGTAAGAAGTGAGTATAACTGCTACTCACCCCAAGGCACTGAGTGATTTATCTGAGAGGAAAATATTGATGAGACCATTTTCACCATCCAACTTGCAAAAATTTTTTTTTTTCCAAAGGCCTAGTTATTCATTATCCAACTGTCACAAACATTTCCATTATGCCCTTCTGCGTGTGGCTGCTCTTAGGCTTTTGTTTGTCTGTCTGCCATGGTTTCAGCCCAGCCAGTAACAAAGAAGTGAGCCGCTGGCTCACTCCTCCTGCCCCGCTCTGGTGGGCTGGGGAGGAGAATCAGAAAGGAGAAAAGAAAAAAACCCAGATCCTCGAGGGTTGAGAAAAGGACAATTTACTGGGACAACACAAAAAGAGAAGTTTCAACAACAACAATGGTACTAGTAAAAGAATACACAAAAACGAATGATGCAGTGCAACTGCTCACCACCAGGAACACGACTCTCCGCCACTTCCCCCACCGAAAGCCAAGAGAGCTCTCCCCGTCCTGCTCCCTATTTATATACTGAGCATGATGTGACATGGTATGGAATAGCTCCTTGGCTACTTCAGGTCAGCTGTCCTGGCTGTGCCCCCTCCCAGGTTCCTGTGAAAATTAACTCTATCCCAGCTGAACCCAGGACACTGTCTCTCTCCCTTCTTCAACTCTTTGTTTGCATGGGATGCTTCAGAAACTTCCGTAATTTCTAATGCCGAGCATTGGTTCAGGTCAGTGGAGGTGGGGAGAAGCAGTGTTCGCATTCAAAGACGCATAAACATGTGTTTAACTTGTAGTCTTATAAATGTCAGCTTGTAATCTGCATGTAAGTGCTTTGCAGACATAAAGCTGTAGGACAAAAGCAAGGTGAAGTGTGAGTTATCAGGCTGTGGAGACGGTGCACCAACCCAGGTCCTCTGTAATGTGGCGTAGCCTAGCTGTTTTGCCCTGACAGGAGAGTTGTCCCAAGGGAAAAGTGAAGTCAGTCCTTCATGAGTTGCAAACCAAAGCACAGACTTTGCCTTTCAAGCTGTGATAGACTAAAATGAAATGGGCAGAAAACACTTAATAGACACAAATTCCTTTCAGTTTTCCCTCCCAGACACTGCAAGTTTTCAAAGAGCTGTTGATGGCTGCTCTGCTGTTTAGCTGTCCATGCTCTTGCTGTCAGAGCAGTGCACAAGGACCCTACAGCTAGCAGTACCTTGTTTGCCAGCTGCACAGTGCTCCTAGCCTGAGGACTCAAGGAACATGCAGAAACCAGGGGGAACATGTTTCTTACCTCCTTTTTAAATGACTGCTCACTTCATAGCAATCCCTGCAGCTGCTTGCAGAAGGTGCACAGGATGAGCAGTGCCAGCTCACCCAGTGGGCCTTTCAGTCATGTCCTGTCAGCACAGCGTAGAGTTTATTGAAATGCTTCTCTCAGGCATGGCAAGGGCAGAATTGCTCATCACATTCACTCATTTCAGCCAAAGAAAGGAGACAACTTGTCCGGAGATGCATTTGGTGATGAATGTCTGCAAAGGGGACTGTAAGCACAACCCCTGAAATGGCACCCATCTTTTTATCTCACTGAAACTCTGCATGCTTCAGTGCGTGCTTGCAAGCTTCCTTCATGCTCTGACTAAAACCTACCATGAAGCCAGTTTCAGCACATTATTTCATAAGAAGGGAATTAGCCTTAGTAGGGTCGCAATCTGGACTAGAGGGCTGCATACGAGCCCAAAGAGGAGATAAAATGCCCTGGCTGACCTGAATGGACCACCATCTGGATCATGGTTGTGAATGCAAAGCAAGTGTCTTCTCACCCACAACCTCCCATCACAGGATGAGGAGCAGAGCCCACCTGAACCAGTGGAGCTGCAATGGTCAATATTTGTCTTCACTAGAGCTCAGCATGGGGCACACAGTGAAAGAAAGTTCCCCTAGCATGGCTGCCTGTCCTGCTGTGGTGCAGGTTAGGAGTGTGTCGCAAGCTGTGGGTTTGAGAAAAAAATTCCTGCATGCCTACAAGAGCTGCAAGGGCCACATCATGCTCCTCCAAGGGGACTCCCAGAGTGGTTCCTGGGAGGGAGTTGCAGGCATGTGGTTGGTCTCATCCAGCCCTGGTGAGCTGTGATGGCACTCTCCCTCTTGCAGCCTCATCTCAAGCTGTGCAGTATGCCCCCCGCCTGGGACCTGCCCTCATGCTGCTGGTGAATTGCCTGTGGCTCAAGGAGGTCAGCTTTGCTGCCCCTGCCGAGTCCGGCGTGAGAGCTGGGGCAGCACTGGGGCAGCTTGTACCCTTTCTTTTTCCATAAGAGCTCCTCTATCCTCACTCAGCTCAAGTGGTTTAAATCAAATCAGGATCAAAGAAATTTTTAGATTCTTTAATGACACATAATTAACTGGCGGTCAGTGAACTGTACATGCAGGATCAATATCAGTAATATGACACACAAACCACAGCACTAGATGCCTATGAAATGTTAATAAACACGTAAAAATTTCAAAAAAAGCACTCATAACTAATCCCCCAAAGCTCTAATCCCACAGTGTGCACTGTTATGTGCTCACCACCTCCTCAGAGACCATGTGGGCCACCAGCACTCACTCCTCTACTGGAAGTGGGGTCTCCTGTACTCTCACACCCCTCCTGTGAGATGTGGGTGCTCCCCATCACACCAGTGACTAAAGGCTCCCCAGAGCTCACACACAGATACTCCAGGTGTGCGTTTCCACTGTGGCACTCTGTGCTGTAACCCCACCCCACTAGAATAGAATAGAATGGAACAGAACCATTTCAGTTGGAAGGGACCTACAATGATCATCTAGTCCAACTGCCTGACCAATTCAGGGCTGACCAAAAGTTAAGGCATGTTATTAAGGGCATTGTCCAAATGCCTCTTAAACACTGACAGGCTTGGGGCATCAAACATCTCTCTAGAAAGCCTATTCTAATGTTTGACCACCCTCGTGGTAAAGAAATGCTTCCTAAAGTCCAATCTAAACCTCCCCTGGTGCAGCTTTGAACCATTCCCACACATCCTGTCACTGGGTACCAGGGAGAAGAGCTCAGCACCTCCCTCTCTGCTTCCCCTCCTCAGGAAGCTGCAGAGAGCAATGAGGTTGTCCCTTAGCCTCCTTTTCTCCAAACTAGACAAGCCCAAAGTCCTTAGCCGCTCTTTATAGGACATTCCTTCCAGCCCTTTCACCATCTTTGTTGCCTTCCTCCAGACGCATTCAAGGACCTTCACATCCTTCTTAAATTGTGCAGCCCAGAACTGCACACAATATTGAAGGTGAGGCCACACCAACACTAAATACGGTGGGATAATCACCTCTTTCAACTGCTGTGTTTGATGCACCCCAGGATGCAGTTTGCCAGGGCACACACTGCTGACTCACATTGAGCCTACTGTCGACCAGCACCCCCAGATCCCTTTCTGCAGGGCTGCTTTCCAGCCACTCCTCTCCCAGTTTATACTCGTGCCCAGTGCTACTCCATCCTAGGTGCAGAATCCAACATTTTGACTTAAGTTTCATCCCATTAATTATAGCCCAATGCTCCAATCTATCTAAATCCCTCTGCAAGACAACTTGTCCCTCAAGAGAGTCAACAGCACCTCCCAGTTTGGTATCATCAGCAGACTTGCTAATGGTGCAATTCAACTCCTGCATCCAAATTGTTGAGAAATATATTGAACAGAACTGGCTCTAGAATTGAACCCTGAAGAACACCGCTGCTGACTGGTTGCCAGCTGGATATAGCCCCATTCACTACAACCCTTTGAGCTCTGCCCTTCAGCCAGTTCTTCACCCAGCTGTGAACCCACTTATCCCACAATTGGACAACTTGTCCAGAAGAATGCTGTGAGGGTCAGTATCAAAAGCCTTACTAAAATCCAGAAAAACTACATCCACTGCCTTCTCTTCATCCACTAGGCAGGTGACCTTATCATAGAAGGGTATCAAATTAGTTAAACAGGACTTTTCCTTTGTGACCCCATGTTGACAACAACACTAGCCGGATGCTGGCTCCTCGTGGTGTCCAACAGGACGGCTGCTCTGCCCAGCCTTGGCAGAGGTTGGGATGCTGGTGGTACTTCTGGCAGCATCACACCAACTTTTGGCTGCTGCTGTTACCACTTCAAGGGCTCTCCCTGCTGTTACAAATTTTTATACTTCACTCTAAGCCTTGTTTTAGAATTCTCTCTGTAATTCCCTGGTCACTGTTCAATCCAGCTAGTTGCTGCTGTCTTTTTTAACATGCTCAGTTTTACGCAAGTGAAGGCAGTTTGGGGTATTTTGTTCCCGCATGCTGTAATGCACTGACCTTTCTATCTTAACAGCTGTTTTTAACTGGGCCATTCTGCCAAGACCAGGCTTTGTGAGTACCTCGACAGTTCTGCCAAGGGGTGAGCTCTGTGGATTTGCCTGCACCACCCATTGCAATGAAACCCTGCAGCCTGTCCTACCCTCTCCACTGGGCACTAGTCCCTGTGCCACAAAACTCTGTTTTACCTGTTTGCTGACTGCTGAGCTCTACTCTCTTTGCTATGCAAAAAGGGCTGTGTGACCTCCTGGGGTCCCACCTGACACCTCTGTCTCCTCCCTTTCCTCCATCTCTCCTCCCTGGCATGGAGACCTACCTTCTCTCCCTGCCTTCTTCCTCCTCCCCAGACCTGAGACACCCATCATCCCTTCCTTGCCCATGGCCACATATGCCATCCTTTCTGGGTCTTTAGACTGTGGTCCTGCTTCTTCTCTTCGGGGAAAGATTCAGTCATAACCGTATAAAGGTCTCTTGGGCAGGCCTGAGCTAAATATGTACTTCTCCTGGAAGGTGCCCCAAAATACCTTCCCCTTCCAGATTTACAGTCTTCCAGATTTCACAGAAAACAAGATAGAGTTCTGTCCATTTTTGCCCAGAACATCCTCTTTGAAGTTGTGGAAGAAATTTGAAACACTGTTGAAAAAGTATTCTGTCATAGTCAGACAGAGATGAGAGACTTTTGGCCAGAAAAGCACCATCAAGATTTGGCAAGCTCAGTCAGTTCCTATGGTTTCTCTTCCCTTGAACTCCCACCCTCCCTTTAGCTCCAGTTCCTTCAGACTGGGCTGATTTTCAGAGGGTGATTTTGTAGTGCGTGTGTGTGTATGTATGTGTATGTTTTCTCTGTTCGTGCATGTGTTTGCTTTTCTGTAATGACTGCTGTAAATGCAGTATTAAAGAAACCAGGACTACCATTCAGTTACACACTGCTAGGCATTTGACTACAAAAACACATACGTGGTCTGCATTTCTCATCAATACTTTTTATTATGTTTTCTTAGCCTTATTCCCAACTATGTGCCTCAATATACTTTGTTCTTGGCCTGATTTTTTTTAAGCAAATCCCCAAAAGCAAATCTTAAAGATGAAATTGAGTTAGGTAGCAACAGTAAACTGAAGATATTAATAGTCCTCAACTTAGCATTTATAAGAGATGAGGATTACTTTTTGAAGTGGTACCCAGTGAATGGTCAAAACAGTTTCTTAAGTAACAGTGTTAGGAAAAAATGCTGGGTATTGCCATGTGGCTTGATTTGTGTAAATGGGTCATGGAATGATTTTTCTGTAGGTCTCTGCAGCAAAAGGCATTTGCTGCACAACCTACTACTCCTCCTCCAGTTTCAAATCAAGCAGAAGACAATTCAAAAGACTGTTTTGGGGCTTATCCTATTTTTGGATGATATTGTACAGTTTAACACAATTTGTATTTAAAGGGGACAGATATATCTTATTTGCATAAGTGAACGTTGTATGTGGCCTTCTGCAGCAGACATGTGACTAACTCCCATGTGCATCGTGACCGACTAGGTGGGCAGGCCGGCACTAGAGACTGCTGCTGCTACCTGTTAGTATCGGCTACACTGGGTAAGTTTTGTGAAGCATGTTCACACTGCAGCTGAGCCATCCACCTACCTCTCCCTCTCTTTTAATTTCCATCTATTTTATTGTTCTGTCTGAAAGGCCTCCAGCCCTTACTCTGGCCCCACTGCTGGAGAACATCAGTTGCCCAGGGATGGTCTGGAAGCAGTGCAGCAGAGGCTGAGCACCATGGCGGGCATGGGCAGGTGTCAGCTCACAGGTGTTGAAGGTGCCAATGCTGTCACCCTGTCCTCAGTGGAGGTACCTGTCTGCATGGGTTCCCTCTGCCCACAGCGGTCCCGCTGGGCACAGCCTCACACTTCACTGCCACTTCTGCCTCAGCACCAAGGAGAAAAAAAAGCAGCAGCGAAACAGTCCAACTCACCCCACAGCCTCCTGTGCACTGAGCCTATGGCCCTTTTACCTTCCCTTTCCTCCTCCTTTGTTAGGGAATGTCTTTTTCAGCTATGAGGATAGTCCGAGTGGAGTGCCGTTCCCTTCCTGGAGTAAAGCCCATTATTTCATACAGTCAGGGACAGCTCAGACAAGAAAGAGCGTTTCAGTTGTTAATTGTTTATCCTTTCTTCCACTGCAGCAGGAAAATCCTATCAAAAGGAAGTTAATTATTTAAAAGCCTCTTCCATTTGAATTGCTCATTCAGAGCTGTTTCTTACACCTCAGTCACCCTGAGGCTTTTCCTGCTTTGAGAAAACCTGTCATGGTTTTATATTATTTACCAAATAGCGCTGCCGCTGACCACAAATTTAGTAAAGATCTACTGGAGACAAAGCAGCTGCTGTATTACAATACAATTTTATTCTGCACTGACTTAAAAAATGTTGTATTGTGCTGAAGATAATCACACAGAGGGCAATTATAGAAGCTGGGAGGATCAAACACGGTAATAGGGATATAAAAGGAAACTTGCATTCTTTATACGCTACTCCCCATGCATGTGAATGCTTCCCTTTTATCTTTCTTTTTACAGATGTTTCAAATTACATACTAATTACAAATTTGAAAGGATTTTTTTTCACACAAAACCATCTAATCTTAGCCACTCTCCTGAGTAACATTGGAGTAGCTTCCCAAGGCTTGCAGTTAAGTTATCCATCACTGCAAACACAGGATGGTTTCGTACAAGTTATGGTATAGTTCTTTCTGGGCTCAGGTCTTGACCCAGAGCCTTCTGCAGGGGTCAGAATAGGTGAACACAGTGGCTTCTTCTGGTTTTATTACCTACGAAGATATAAATAATGTCTTGGGCAGTGTGTACGGAAGGGTTAAAAGATGGAATTTTGGTCTGTGGATGAACACTGAGTAAGAAATAGATAACTAAAAACATAGTCAGCACAGGGAACAGATAGTTTATTGTCTATTGTTTGAAATGCTGACCATAGGGATAAGAAAGTAGAGCAAGGTTAGGGGAGGTAGTACATGCAATAATGGAGGAATACAAGGCACCACACATAATTTTGCTTACCTTGCAAAAGTCCTGCTATTGATTAGAGCATAGTGGACGTGACTGATGGATTATGGTAATTTGCTGCATGTACAGAGCCCATGAACCAATAGAAGGGATGACTATGGCACATGCAGTGTGCCTGGCCAGTGGGCGCATGTGCCATAGGCTTCCTATGTTGCAATCGAGGCGTGTTTTGGCACTCATTGGCCACGAGTGTCGACACCAGTTCCTCCACAAATGTATAAAACACCGGGGTTTTCCGAAGACCAGTGGGCTGGTGTACAGCAAGGTCACTGTTGCCTCCATGGGGATGCTCACATAAAGCTGGCACCTACTGACTACTGGAGTGGGCTTGTGGCACAAGACGGCACAAGAATGTACGGAATGTACGGATGGTTCATCTTCTTCTTCACAGTCCTTGGGTCGGTATGTTAATAGTTTTTTTCGCTTTGTAAAATACCCTTAGCATAACGCATGTGTGTAGTTAATAAAAAGCTTGCTTTTTCCCTTATAGTCACTGTGTGTGTTTACCTTGTCAGGAATCCTTGAAACCACTCCAAAACAGGCAGAAAGTTGATTGACCTGAATATTACTAAAGTGTCATTATAATCTAAATCAATAGTCAACTGACTGAGAATGCAGTGAAGGTTCAGGATAATTATGCAAGTTAGTTATCATTTATAGCTGCCGTAGAAGATTTGTCCCACTACCCAGGATAAAAAATCAGCACTAGTGATTACAACATGACTTTGGGAGGTGCGAAAGAGTGGATCGGTGCCCAAGGAGTGTAAAAACACTGCGTGAGGAAAGGTGATTAATAGGCACAGGGAGAGCCTTCAGTTTAGATCTGAATCAATTCTGCTCAAAACCTGTTGGCAAGTTGGCAAGTCTGTGGAGCACACAGGACTGTATTTCCTTGTAAAACTTGCATATGGAGACTTCCATGGGTGCATGTCTATGCATTACTGGAATTTGGTTCAACAGGCAGATAAGAGACAATGACAGATACTATTCTCTTGTGAGCCTCTTCAAGGAGAACTCTGTTGCAAAGGTAGTCAAGGCACTCAGTCCAAATCACCCTGAAATGAGTTTTTCCATTTGCTTCTATGGGCCAAGGCCCATTTATCATGTGCACTGAGAGCCACTGAAAGGGAGGAGGGCTGCCCCTGTTCCCTGGTCCAGAGCACGCTCACGCAGGCAAGCAGTGCTAGTGGAGAGAGGGAAAGGGAAGAGGAAGGTAGTAGGTGAGGTTTAAGACCCCCTAAGTCATCCTACTAAATTTATCCACGTGTACTGCATTTGTAGTTAAATTCTTCCAAAACCAACTGTTCTGAAAAATGTTGCCAGGTATTTTCTTTGCAGCTTCTACAAGACTGCTATTCTTTGTTTGCGTGAGGAGTTATAGGAAGTATTTGCTCACTATTATGCTGCTATGTGTCAGAATATTTCCCAGAATTGTTTTATACCATACCAGATAGGAGTCATCATAACAAAATGCCAATCTTGCACCTTGAACTTTTACCTTGCTTGTTTGTCAGCAAGGTCAAGCACATAACCAAAGCCTCTTCAAACTCTCATCAAGTCCTGTTCTTGAGACTCTGAGATGCCTAAAAACTTGAATTTGTCTCTTTTTTTTTAGTATTCTCAATCAGGTTCAAGGATCAGCTTTTTGGAGTATCATATTCCATAAAATAGGAATGGCCAAGAAGTCTCTGTTCTGGAAGTCTCTCCTGTCTCTCTCTGAAAGCAGATTCATATGTCATATGTGACTATCTATAGACTTCTTAGAAAATATCATGATCAGAAAATAATATTGCAAGAGAGAGAACCTGTTGTTTCTCATACCCGTACTCCATGTAACATAGGCAAATTAATCACCTAAACAAAACAAAAATTTGAATGACATGCTAGCATTAATTTCACAAATAGGTGTCTCATGATCAATTTTGTATGATGTTTCTGTGCTTCTGATCACATGAAAAATGGATGTCCTTTATGTCTTCCATGATAAAGGACAGTATCTCTTGAAAGATCATGACAATATGCCCATAGCAAACCTGGTATACAGCAGACATGAATACAGGATGAAGACCCTTCCCTGTGTTCAGCTCCCCTTGCACAGCCTGAAGAGGATGGCCCACCAGCTGCTGTGACCCACAGTGTCTTTGCAAGCACCAGAGATGTCTTCTGTTTGGCTGATGGAATCTTCTCTTTCTCACTTCCCTGAAATAAAGTGTGTGAAAGAAAAAAAGAGAAGAAAGATAAAGGGAAAACCCAAACTTTCCATTTTCATTTGTCTTCTAGTGATTTATGTTGCCTTGTTTCTAATATTTCTTCCATTGCTAGGAACTGGCTCTAACTCCTTGGCTGCTTCCTGGGAGTAATGATCAAACCAGCAGACAACACTTGTACGAGAGAGATTTGGTGTCTTCACTCACTGTAAAGGTATGTGTTGGTCTGGATATATACTCCTATGTATCTAAGCCTCTGGGCAGAATTGAGTTTGAAGGTATAAAAGTCTTTAATTATATTAATACCATCAGACGATTTTCTGTTTAAAGAGAGGGATCAGAATACATGGCATAAGCTTTTGCCAGCTTATGATCTTCATGCAGGGTCTTTTTCAGTGTGATTTAGTTTGCAAGGTCTCTCGGGTTCTTTCATCATCACCAACTATTTTTATTTATACTGTAAACAATAAAATGTATAAATATCTCTTTTGCTGTTATGCCACAGAAATATTGAAAATGCGTTTTGCACCAAGACCCCTTCCTGACAGCCTGATATCACCGTTTCACTCTACCATGTGTTGCTTCTTCATTTATACATAGGTTGTTACTTGTTTGAGACAGAGGCTTTTCATGCTTGTTTTTATACAGTACCTAACACAATGAGGTGATGGTCCTACTGAAGAAAGATGCGTTATACCATGCTCCAATTGGAAAAAGGGGCAGGATCGGTGCTGTTTTGTTGGGATTTCATCTGTCTGACTTCCTAATGACTCACTTCATCAGGAAATGAGGCACTACGAATACACACACACGTGAACCCTTGGATTAATAGAGGATGAGTTGGCAGCAAGGTATGTACCAAGGATGCTCACTGGCTCTGGATCATAGCCACTGAGCCTGATTTATTATCACTAAGCAGGGTGCCAAGAGGTGATTCTGACATACTGGGAGCTGTGGACATACAGAAGAGTGAAGAAATAGTATGAAGCATCTCAAGATATGTTGTGTGCGAATGTATTTGTGGGTTGTCTGGTATGCATTTTGGTTGCAGTAATGTATTTCTGTTGATATAAAATACTCAGGGTAGAATTGGACACTTAAAAGATTAATCTAAATGTGTTTTAAAAGAAAGCAGCAGTAGAATCAGCAGGGAAAGCACTTGGTTTCTTCTTCTCTTCTTCTCTGTACCACAGAAGAGTCATCTATGCACAACTGTCATAGCCTTTTCTCCCTTTGACGCTGGACTAGCAGCAGAGGAACTCCAGGGCCACGTTTCTGGAGACCACCAAAGGCCAGTTTGTGTTTGGCAGTACTTATCAGCAGTTCTCTCAGCTGTGCTTTAAAGGCCTGGGCTTTCTGGGTAGAGACCAGGATCGTGGAGACGTGATCACCCAAACTCCACAGTTATGGCTCAATCAGGCTTTGAATGGAAATGTTAGGGCACAAGATATGACCCAGAAAACAGCAGTACCTGAGACACAATAATGCTTTTTTCTGTATTAGCCTCTAGCTGGAAGGCAAGGCAGGCAAATTGTTTTTGTTTAGGAGAGACTTTTACAAGATCACTTGGTTGATGACTGTCTTCAGCCTTTCCTGGTGGATTTGCTAATATGGCAAGGCTCTTGGACTCCACTTCTGAAAACGAGAGCCCTCAGCTAACTCAGGGCATACATTAACATTCCAACTGATGTGTCTGTTCTGTGTTGTCTCCTATTCTGCATTCTCTGCCCTGTGCTAAGAAAGAAATACATTGATAAAGTGTCTGTGAGTGCAAAAGTAAGCTGCGAAAAAGTCATGAGAATACCAGAAATTTCTCCTTTTCTCTACCACCTTGTCCTGAAGACAATGCAGAGGTGTTCACAGACTGCATCCTTTGGTTTGTCAATATCTGATGCAGCCATTAATCATAGCTTAAATGGAAAAAATACAGCCCAAAACACAAAGATCCACAGGATTTTTCTGCTGTGCTTTGTAATGCCCCACTAGTATGCTGTGCAGTTCTGCCATCTGTCCTGTAGATTGTGTCCACATGTGTCACTGTGCCCACAACAGGGCAAAAGTACATCACAAGTGGTGGGACTGAAAAAGGAGGAATTAGTGCACAGCTGCAACATATTCCAAGTTAGGTAAACTCTGAACACAGTAAAAAGGTGGTGAAAGCTGTTGATCAGTTATTTAGCAGCAATATGACTTACATGCTAAATCCGTCTGGTCATTAGCATCGCCCTTCATCTCAGGAAAGCAGGCTCCAGTGTATTTTTCTGACTTGATTAATAATTTATTTGGCATCTGGAAGTCACCGCAAAACAGCTTATAAGGAAAGGAGGATGTAAATTGTCTGCCTCTCCCAGGCACTAGCAGGTTATTATTCACAGCTAAAATACTATTTGTAAAATACTTGTGTATTTAACGTTTTAAAGAGCAGCTCTGGCACTCGAGTTGATTTCAGCATTCTCGAGGTGGAGGAGGCTGTGTGTGTGCTACAGATACTGTCATCTGGAAGACACGCTCTCATCACCAACTGTACCAGCCAAAAGAGGATTTTAGCATGCAAGGGAGCAGGGACTAGAAAAGGGGAGATTAATGGGAGCTCAGTGCCTTTTGAATGAAGGTTGTCATCCATGGAAGACAAGGCAAACCTTTCCAAGCTGGGACTCCAGTCACACACAGAAGGCACACTCTGCCTACCCCAAACAGGGTGTTGCTGGAGCTCAGGACAGAGCATATCAAATGCAAGAAAATTTCTTACAGATTTTACAGCTCTACAGGTCTGCAGGTCTTTCTGCAGGTATCACTCAGTGATGACCTCAATCAGGTTGTGACAGCTTCCCCAATCATCTTCTAGGAATTCATCTGCTAAAATAGCAGTATTTTAACCTACTTCTACTGCCATGCCACTTAGTCCCTGTATGATATCTGCACTATTTCTTCTGAGTTGTAATTCTATTTACCAACCACAGATTCTCATGAGTTGCTAATAGCTCTTATTGTCTTATCAAGAGGCTTTTAATAGAGGAGACCACTTAATCAACTGAAAAGGGAAAGAAAACCACTAAATGTTGTGTCATATTCAAGCTACAATTTTGTTTGCTTGTTTGTTTGTTTTTCCTTTTTAAGAGATTGAAGTTGCAGTAGATGAAAAGGGGTAGCTGCTGTGCTCATTCTTGGCTTTCACAGCCACGATGTTCAAAGAGTGCCCAAGTTTATAAACCTAAATCCACAACTTGACCTACAACAGTAACAGAAACCAAATATTCTCTTCTGTTTATTTAACCCTGGCATGTGGACCGTATTCTCCTTATTGTTTACAATTTCCACGGGGCAGCATCCATTGAGTCCAATCCAGACCAGCTTTTCCCTACATCACACTATGCACATATGTAGTCCAAGATATTGAAGAACAGTTTGGTTGGGGTGGGAAGATGGGCTAGATGACCTCTCAAGTTCCCTGTGAAGACTTGGTGTGCAAGGGTGGTGGCTGGGGACAGTGCTGACCTGAATGGCAGTGTGTTCAGACACATGGCTATGTTGTGTGAAAAACTGTACCTTGCAGTGGCAGTCTTAAGGATGTGAATTACAGATGCCTAAACAAGCATCTGGACCCTAGGCAGTACCCCAGAAACAAAGATGACAAAGATGGGAAAGGAAGCAGAGGGGAGATGAGCAGTGAGTTTGTGGCACAGCCAAGCAAGACTTATCAAGCAGTCTGGTGGCTATTCATTTAACCATGCTGCCTCTCCTGGCTAATTTGATGGCCTGAATGAAATTGTCAGTGAGGAAAGCAGTGTAAGCATGCACAGTATGCTGTCATTAGAAAGGGCATTGCTGGGGAGAGGAGCATCAGAGCAACCGAGCAGAAGTTTTCTGTGTAGTCCCTCTGCCTTTTCTCCTGAGAGGTACTTGCCTTTTATTTCCAGCTCCTTCGCTTTCAGTTCTGTAGTTGCAGCTTGCACCTCTTCTCTAAAATGTAAAATGCAGCTACTTTCAGTGCAATGGAAGCAAAGGGATCTAATGTTCCTTCTGCTCCTGGGTGGATAAAAATGCCACAGCATTGATTCTGCATTGCAGGGTGGGGACAACCTAGCTCTCAATAACGAAAAACAAATCATACAGTTATTGAAATATTTGGGATCACTGGTTTTCAAGATTTTTTTCCCAAATTCTCCCCATACAGAATATAAGTGCCCCATTAAAAAAAAAAAATCACTGCTTGTTGGTGTTTGGCCATATTTGTAAGTCGGTTTTCAGTAGCTAAATCAAACCAGTGTTGGAGTGATTTAACCCTGAATACAACAGAATGTACTGGCCTTTGGCTATTCCACCCTGCTTTAAGAAAAAAAGTAATCCAAAGGTTTTTCCTAACAAATTGGAGATGATGTGGGCTTGTCCATCCCTTGCTCTAACTGTTTAGGAGCATGAATTAGAGCTGTCGTGTTCTGGAAGGGGGAATGCGGTTTCAGCAGAGGCTCCCAGAGCCATTTCGCTTTGGCAGGTCTGAGAGGTGCTGGGTGAATGTGTCTTCCTTGCTGTGGAGGAAGCAAAGCAGGGCTTGGTAGCAGACCCAGGACAGTTTGGTGGCATATTCACTCTCTGTTACTCCTAGGGTGTAACTGGGGATCACAGTCAATGGCCAGGATTTGATGTCCCTGACTCGAAGAGGTCCCATGTGCTGCCTAGGGTCAGCTCATCTCCTTGTCACATTCTTGGAGTGCCATCACCTATTTTTGTTGTCCTCTTCTTAGTAACAGCATCTGGGCTGGACATAGAGGCTTCCTGCACCCTGTCCCTCCCCAGTGCACTGGCCTGGCACAGATGTGATTTAATCTCATGAAATCTCCTGCTGTATCTGAAGGGAAAAAAGGAAACAACTTTGAAGAATGGGTAACCTGCAAGGGTGCACAAATGCATTGTAGAGTGTTGTGCACCTGGCAGTGTCTGGGTGGTCAGTGGGGAAAACAGGTGGAATTTGTTTAGCTTAATACAAAAGGCACAAGGTTGAAAAACCACAGCCTGCCCCTGTTCTTTTAAGGATCCAAATCCCTTTTTTTTGGTGGCAGGAGAGCAAGAACTTAGGAAAGAAGAACAAGATTTATGTATTTAACCCCTTCAGCCTGGTGAAGGGATGAGCTGTATTTCAAAGCAGACTTTCAGAAACTGAGAGCACAACAGTGATTGACTGCGTATTAATCCACAATAAACATTTTCCAGGACGAATGGCACAGTTCAGAAGATATGAAGAGGGACAACACCCTGCAAAGCACTAGGAAGCAAGCAAGCAAGCAGATACAGCAGAAAATACAATTATAGTAAAGCCAGCTTTGAAAAGAATGGAGACCTTACAAGCCAGGGTTACTTTAGCCTGCAGTAAGGGAAGATTACTAATGAACATAGATTGCTCAAATGAATCATATCATAATGGATGCCCTGAATGTGTTGTGATGGATGGCTAGACAGCATTTAGTGCCACTAACACTGGTGATTGAACTGGAATACAAAGCAGGCAGGAAGGAGGTTTCGGTCAGAGAAGGGCACAGGCAGCGTCTGTCAGTAGGAGGGCAAAAACCGCCTCCTGGGGAACAGCCGTATCCTCCAACCTGTGATACGGGGGAGAAAAAACAATGAAAAGGGAACAGCCATTGCTGGGACAAGGACAGCAATGTCAGGTAATGCAGAGACTGATGGATGTGTTCAGGAGCTATCTTTATCACCTGGAGCTTCAGTGTGGATAGCGGCAGAGTTACATTGCATTAGGAGCTTGCATGAAACTGATTTTCTGCCCTGTGGTCTGCTCAATCCGAAGAGCATTTTGAATCTGCAGTTTGGGTAGAAGGCTGGGTATTTCACACTGATTCACTGTAGACAGAGATAAGACTATTAATAGATGCTCTGTATATAATACCTTTTTCCTAATATAGCAGTGGCTCTTCAATTTACTGGCAAAGGTAGCAGAGTTTGCTAACTGGCACCTGATAAATGCCATGTCTGCCTCCCTGGGACACCCGCCAGTAAACAAATTCAGTGCAAGCTATTGAAACATTGCTAGGTGGTGAACAAATATCATGCAGGGCTGGCTGCCTGGACCAGAGGAGCCACAGAATTTCAGAGACTGCCCCCCACTGCATGCCACTACCAGTCCCACCGGGGCCAGTTGTGTTCTTCTCTCACGTCTCTTCCCCAGGCCATGAAAAGTGTAGCTGACCCAATGGAAAAAAGTCAGAACCTGTGAAACTGGTAAGAGCTACAAGAAAAGAAGAAGAAGAAAAAAAGAGCATAGCAAATTGTTTCCTACACCGACGATAGGCACAATCTGAAAAAAAATGCAGAAAATCAAACAGAAAGAAAGAGGCTCTCATTACGCTCCTTGCTGGGTAGAAGCAATACTAATTAAAAAAGCAGCAGGAGAAGGGGCATGCCACAAAATCTCACTGCAAAAGCATGGGCCCTTTCTTCTTTTTTTTGCCAAAATTTTTATAAGTTTTCAAGTCCTGCACATCAGAAGCTGTAGGTGACAAACTCAAATAAGTTGCTAGACCCTGTCTTCTCTTCTGGGACCAATGTTTCTGCAAATGTGAAGCTAGAAATGGAAGTGTTCCTAGCTGCACCATGATTGCTCTTCCCCTTCTGACTGCACCATAGCCTGTTGGCAACTGTAGCCATAGCTAATGGGGAAAGCAATTTAAAAAGGCAGAGTGTATCAGCAGCTTTTGGATGCCATTCCAGTGGCAACACATAAAATGAAGCCAAGCTCACAAAGTTGGTCAGCTCACCATGGACCTCCAGCAACTGGTACCTGTGTCAGCACACCAGAGGGGCGGCGGGAGAGTGGGAACAGGGAAGGAAGGAAGGAAGAAAGGAAGGAAGGAGAGGGAGGAAAGGAGGAAAGGAGGAAAGAAAAGAGCGAAGAGGAAAGTATTACTCTACTAAAGACATGGGAACTGTTTGTTATACAGTGTCATAGATACACCAGTAAGCAGCATTATTATAAGCAACCTATTGCCCTAACAGGCTCTATGATTAACAAATGCAACTGCGAAGCATCAATTCCCCTGTTAAAAACTGTCCAAGAAGTGTATGACCAAAGTCTCGCTGTGGTCCTGTAATGTGTGAAGTAAACACAGCCCTTCAAACGTATTCTTAGTCTGATGCAACCTTTCCTTCTCCAGGCACTGACTCTTTGTCATGTCTGCTGTATTGAAAGTATGAAACAAAATAGCAGGTAAAGATAAAAGTCTGAAAACTTTGGTCTGAAAAGCAACTCTACCAGACTATGCACTCCTATATTAAGCACATCTGCCTCTCTGTCAGTCAGATCCTCTCTCGTGATTAAAATAAGCTCTCACTCACAGGAGAGCTGACACAGCCCAGAAAATGATTTACATAATGCAGAAGGAGAAGAATTTATTCATTATGTTTCTGCTGTGATTAAGACTGTAATATGAGCTGACCACTCAAATATTCTCCCCCAAAGAATCGAGGTCTGAGCCTGCGCTCTCAGTTCGGGGAAGGAGCCATGGTACCTGCTTCCCCGCAAGGTACCACTGTCATGTATTCTCCGGCTGCAGGGCCAGGCCAGTGCATCCAAGCTGTAGGGTCAGGAGAGGGAGAAAAGCCATAATAAATACCTACAATTTGGGCTTGGATGTTGTAAACACAGGCAAAGCAGTAAACACTGTGAGCATCTGGCCTGGTGCACATAGTCTGGCTATTCTGAGCCCTGTATATAATTAAAGAGCACCTTTTATTTCATATACATCAGAGCTATGCAGCAGCACAGGAGCTGCTTTCCAGGTAGCACTCCGGGCCACTATTTTCTAGAGCAGCAAACAAGCCCATTTGCCTCAGGGGAATAGACAGTGCCTGGAGGGACAAGCACTGTCTCACCCAGATCATAAGTCTTTATTCATCTTCAGCTCTGCTTGCCAGAGCAGGTGAGTTTCACATCTTTAAAAGCCCTTTGCTTCAGTTATCTTTTATCATCCTGGATATGTTTATGGGTTTCCTTGCTCTTTCTGTGCACACTTGAATTTATTCCTGTGCTTCCTCTCTCCTTTCCTTCCACTCCTCCCCACACCTTCCCCTTCAGCAAGCTTGTCCTGAGGAGACACCCATTTTGGGGCAAACCCCTTGTCTGATTTTATGAGGATGTTTGTATGTATACACAGTCTCTGCAAGTCTTGGTGTGTTGGCATGTTCTACATGTCCTATTTTACTGATTTTTGAAGCTTAGAGCTGGGTTTCCACATCCTCTTTTGGGATCCTAATATGCAGTCTGAATTTCAAGGTTTTAAAGCTCTCTAGAGATCTCACTGAAATCTGAACTAAAGCCCCCAGGAGCATGGTCTCAGAGAACAGAATAGAATAGAATCATTTAGGTTGGAAAAGAGCTTTAAGATCATCAAGTCAAATCGTAAACCTTGCACTGCCAAGTCCACCACTAAACCATGTCCCTAAGCACCACATCTTTTAAATACCTCCAGGGATGGTGACTCAACCACTTCGCTGGGCAGCCTGTTCCAATGCTTGACAACCCTTTTGGTGAAGAAATTTTTCCTAATATCCAACCTAAACCTCCCCTGCCACAACTTGAGGCCATTTCCTCTTGTCCTATCTCCAGCCACCTGACAGAAGAGACCAGCACCCACCTCACTACAACCTCCTTTCAGGTAGTTGTAGAGAGCGATAAGGTCTCCCCTCACCCTCCTCTTCTCCAGACTAAACAACCCCAGTTCCCTCAGCCACTCCTCATAAGACTTGTGCTCTAGACCCTTCACCAGCTTCGTTGCCCTTCTCTGGACACGTTTCAGCACCTCAATGTCTTTCCTGTAGTGAGGGGCCCAAAACTGAACACAGTACTCGAGGTGCAGCCTCACCAGTGCTGAGTACAGGGGGATGATCACTGCCCTAGTCCTGCTGGCCACACGATTTCTGGTACAAGCCAGGATGCTCAGCAGAGGTGTAACAGAAGAGATTTTTACCTCACACTCATTCCAAGGTTTGAATTGTTTCACTGTAGCTGCAAAACACAGCAGTAGGGTCTCTGTGAAACAGATGATGCCTGTTAGTGTTGCTATAGAGCCAGTGTGGCATTTTAGGATTTAAAGAGATATGCAATATCTATCTCAGACATTTTCTGCATGCCCTAGCAAGTGATATAAGCAATGGGGTGCTGGAGCCCTTTGTCAGGGATGGGAAGGGTTAGGGGCACAATGCTCAAGAATATGCTGAACACCCCTTTGCTGGCCTTGGGTTTTGACTACAACTATTTGGTAGCACCTTATACCAAGTAAAGATGCAAAAAAGGTTCAGGAGCCAGGCTTCCTGCGGAGAGAGGTTGTGGAGGGTTGCTGAACACGTACACAAGTCCTGGCTGAACGAAGGGCTGCCTAGCTTTCAGTATCAGAGGAGACACCCGATTTCAGCTGTGGGAGAGCTGCCCAACAAGTAATTGCCTGGAAACAGAGCCTCTGTAAGCACTGTGGGGTTGTCAGACAGAAAGGAAAGAAGGGATACAAGAGATGGGAAAGGTCACCGAGTGTATGAAAAACTGCTGTTTTGACACACAGGATTTGCATGTCCCAGAAACTGACAATGTCTAATGAGGCAATCCAGAGGTTGAACAGGGGACCGAAGGTCTTCTTGAACTATTAATTACCAGTCACTGGGGTAGATTCTTTCAGCTCCACTAAAAACATAACTGTCCTTTATTTCCTATTGCAATAAGGCTGAGTTTAATACTTTTGTTGCTGAATTACTTTTTTTGGCTTTGTTGCTTTTACATTGCCAGGACTTTATTTCTGTTCAGCAGCATGTACTCCTCACCTTGTTGCATGCTGTACTAATCATGCTTTTATTATGTATTTTTAGATCCTTCCCACAGTGTGCAGAGATCTGTGGGGCTTTTTTAGCCCAGAATATCAATAAAGCTTACTGCCAAAGCTCCTGGTAGAGGTACTGCATCTACTTATTCTGATCGTCCCTTGAAAAAATTAAATTGTTGGAATGTGAGTGCAGAGCAGGGTTCAAGGTCCACTGCATATGAAAATGGAATTGATTACTCCCAATGAACAGAGGCTTGCAGCTCTTAAGAACATTATATGATAAATATGTTGGCACATACTATGCATTTGGCATGCTAAGTAGTTTACTGAACTACTCCCTGCAGCATATTTTAATGAAATGCTGACGGTTTTGGCATCTTATTGGATAACTGCATTCAGTGGCATTGGTCACAAATGACAGATGTTAAGGAAAGCATACGAAGTACTCCATAAGACGGCAGGTCCTCCACGACTTTCTGCTCTGTGTTGCTGCTCTCTTGGAATTTATCGTGGTCAGCAGTTAGAAATCAATAAGGAGCACATGGCATTCCTCCAGTTTGGCATCTAGAAACTTCTGTCTCTAAGCTCCCACAAAAAAATTGCATGCAGAGTATTTTTGCTAAAGAACTTGGCCTTATCTGCTAAAGGGATACCATTAGCATCCCATGTTAGATGAGGTGTGAGAGAGAACAACTTGCTGATGGAAGGGCTCTGCCTCTCACTCAGGTCCTACTTTGCTGGCTGGTGCACGTGGCAATGCAGCCGAAGATGGAGGGAGCAGGAGAGCTGCAAGGACCACTCCTGACTCTAGCAGTCTCTGAGATGTGGACTACACTGGCACAGAGCCTGGGACTGGCCCTACCTCTCCACTGCTTTTCTGTCTCTTTTTTTCTGTGCCTGAGGAGAGGGTTTATTCATGACAACAGGATTAAAAAACCCTTTAATCACAGGTGGGGTTTTTTTCAGCTGTAATAGTTCCACAGTGGAAGTAATCAAACTTTACAGACAGTTCTTCCTATCTTATATCCTCACCTGCTCCTAATCCTACCATTACCTGAGGTCTCTTGCTAGAATAATGTTTTTCTTAGATTCACTGCATCAAGACTATAAACAAACAAACCGATAGCACCTCACCTCTCCCAGGATCACAACTCCCTTTGAACAAGAAAAGGCTAGAGAAGTGGCCCTGATTCATTATATTGTTGGTGCCACCCAGTGATCAAAGACTGGAATTGGCACTGCAAAGGCACACGCTCGAGAAGTCACAGGCGACCAATACCTCTGGTGCATATTCTGCAGCCGTAACCGCACTGCCAGACCTGTTGTGACCATGCACTGTCTGAAGACCAAAGTGCAGGGAAGAACCAGGAGATGAGGGTTTTTTTGAATTTCAGATGCTGATTGAGATCACTTGGCATGAAAATGCATATGGATGGGCGACAGTAACTGAAGATCTCTCAAGTTATTCTCCTCTCAGTGTGCAACCTTATGCACTGGGATGCCTGGCTGGAGCACATCCACTACACATTGAAATGTAGTGACATGTGATAAATTCACATGTGTGCCTGGTCCCATGTCTCAGGTGAAGGTCCCCATGCTGAGGATGCCTTGTCACAGGGGCCCCCTGTGTGCAGGCAACATGGTGAGGAAGGAAGGAACTGGGCATCTCAGGCAGAACCTGTGAGGTATTAAGTAAGAGCCCATACATGCCAAAAAATTAACAGTTAGGTCCCATTCCCAATAACTGATGTGTCTTTCAGATGGGCTAAAATCTTTTAAAAGGACATGGTGTCTTTCTACACAGTCTTTAGTGATCACCTCTCCCATAATCAGCCAGAGATGTGCTTTAAGCAGGAGTCTTTTCCAGGCTACTTCCACCCACATCTCTCCATCCAAAGGCTCATCCTTTCTCTGATGTTTTCCTAGGTGTGAGGAGAGTGACTGTGGAGGACACCAGTTGGTGTTCCCATGTGCATTGAGTGGGGTTTAGGACCCATATTGACAGGAAAGGCTAAAAGTTCAGAAGCCCATAGGAAATACACTTAGGACTTCTGGTATATAAGTCATGCCAATTTTGATGACTGACTTACCCTTAAATCCAGCCTGGCCTAACTCTGTGAACACTTCCATCGCTTGCAGCACACGCACTGTTACAAATTCAGGTTGAAGGAAAATGGAGAGCATCACCTTGGAGATGCAGAGTGAGAGTCCTAACTTCATTCTTTTAGAAGTATAAGCAGCATATTTCACTTTTTTGGGAACATTGAGCAGGGGGAGTGTGGGGGTGCAGATAGTACAAATACTGGTTGCAAAAAAATATGTTATGACCTCTTTATACAAAAACCTGTTACTGGGTAGAGTCTAAGTCAGGCTATGAAAAACAAAGAGCATCTCCACACAAAAGGGAAGAGAAAGATGGCCTAGTGATATCCTGCAACTTGCCACCGAATCAGGTGTGGATGGTACTGACAATGGTCCAAAATGGACCAGTCCGCCCTAAACGTGACCTTCTCCAACACAACACATATTCCTATCCGAGATGGATTGTATCTATTTTTGGTAGACACCTGAGCAGTTTGTCTCCTTTCTGATGTTGGCAGCATTGTGCAGGTTGCTATGCCAATTCACTTCTCTCTGAATTGAACCGAGCTACCCCCATGAGACATGCCTCGCAGACTGTGTTGAGCCTGCGAAGTTAGTTGGGCTTCAGATTTACATCCAGTGAGAAAGTGAGGCATTTCCTGCCTCAGTGTTGTTTTGACCTTGAAAGACAGCTGTAAAGACACTCTTACAGGGATGAGTACACAGATGTCTTAGGGAAGAAGTGTCAAAGAGGGCACTGAAAGACTGCATCCTTTCCCAGTGGTACTTTGTCTGATTTTGGTGCAACTGCTCTGCATTTCATCCATCAGAGAAAGGAGCCAAGCACCAGTACTGGAAACCAAAGCTGCTGATATATGGCCACAGAGCAAATGCATTATACATCCTTGTTAAGAAAGGATGAGCATGAGAAAATACCTGGGCAGTAGCAAAGGTCGAGATTTTTCTGAAAATCAGTGGAACTGCAGCTCTGAATTAGGGTGGTTCCAATATTAAGGGCTATCATTCACACCTTCTGAAGACTCCTCATACCCTTTTTCTTAGTTCTTTCATATTACTTCCTCAGTTCTGACAGATCGAGCCATCCACTGTGTTCACCTGTCCAGACAGAAGCTCCCTCTTCTCCACCTGAACATTCTGCTGCACTTCCAGGTCTTCGGGATACAGATTGTCCACTTGTCACTGACTTTGCTAAATAGTTTGCACCTTTAGCTCCAACTTAGGCCTCTTCCTAAATCAGACCTTTTGATCAAGAAGCCATAACTTTCCTTGTGACCCACAAAATCATCCCAGTAGGTTTCTTCTCTATTTTTCAGAAGTCCTGTGCTTGGATTGTCCTTGCTCGGATTTCACTGGTTGAACTGTGATCTTAAACCAGCTTCTTCCACAGACACCATGACTTCAACGTTCTCTGATGGAACTAGGCAACTCTAGTAGGATATAGTTCTTCCTCTGAGGTGTTCTTCTCTTTTCCTGATTAGTGCTAAGAGACAATTTTCCCTGGAGGGTTTCAAGGCTCCTGGTCCCAAACATTAAGGGGATGGTATCACCTATCTCTTTAAGAATGATTTGGGGGATCTGTCATCCCAGATGCAATGTTACCCCACTGTCATTAATTACCCTCATATGCAGTTTCAGCCAAGAAGAGTAACACAGTACCTCCATGCACACCATCCAGAGTTTTGCATCATTAGTGTTTATTGATATGAGACAGATAAGAGATGTGGGTTGGTGCACGTACATATGTTTCAGAGTATCATGGTGACTGAGTCACTAGAAGAAAGTATTCCTTCTTGAGCAATCAGTTGATAACTGCTTGCCTAAAAGTATGAGAAAAGACATCTGACCTAAGAGAGGAGCACGAGAATCTCTAAGCTTACTACTGCCTACTCCCCAGATCCCAAATCTAACTATTCCCCACCTTCCTTTTCCTTTGTTCCATATGAGTCTGCTCTTCCAGTGGCCATCATCTGCTCCTGAACACCAGGGACTATGGCAGACCATGCTGTACAACAGCATTTGTCTGGCCTATTGCCCTGTGACAGTCCAGACCTCACCTTCACTCACCCCTTGTCAAAGGATTCATGCTGCTCATATGGATCAGCTGTCCCAAGTTAGCTGCAGAGGTGAAAAACCATGTTGTGGCTTCTGGATCATTGTAACTGGTTTATTCTTGGATTGCCAGGGCACCATAAGGTCTGACCCATTCATTCACACTTTTCAGTCACACTTTGGCCATAGATTCTCACTCTGTCCAGTTAGCTGATATCTCTTTCCTAGGCCTTCACAGAATAATCCCAGAAACAAGCATTGCTGGAGGAAGACATGGTTTTGTCGTGTGTCCACTTTGCTCTTTTAGAGGTTGTTACATAGTGGTGACAGAAGTTAGAGTGGCTCTTTTAGTATGTTTTACATTTTTCCCTTTTTCATTTATACTGCTTTTGACACAAGCCTATCTCAGCAGTAACTCACTGCACTGCCAGCATGTATAAACCCCGGGCTGCAATCACAAACCCTGGACAAATGGACAGTCATGGGTTACAAGGTATGGTTTTGACTGAAATGCCTTACATGCAGTTAGTTAATGCATGGACACTGGCATAAACTCTCAGCTGCAGAGGGTCCTTTTCCAGTCCTGTTCCCCAGAAGGATGCTGGCAGCAGCACAAAGCAGCAATAAATCAATCAGCCAGCCAGTCTGTAAGTGCATTGCATAACCAGGTAAACAAACAAGTACTAGAAACAATAAAATACTGTAGCTGTTTTCACCTTGTCAGGCCAAGCCATTCCAGACAATCAATAGGGAGTATAGGAAAGGTCACTGACTGCCTGAATAAATCTCATCAAAAAACAACGGCCAAACAGCAGTAGCTGCCTCTGAGAAGAGAAAGGCATGGCCTTTAACAGAATAAACGCAACATTACAAAGTGGCAGTGAACAAATATTAAAGCATAAACACTACAGACTGCAGTAAAGTAGGATATTCAAAGCATTGATCTTTTTTCTTGGTTTCTTACAGCTACAGAGGTCTCTATTCCCTTTTGACACATGGAAGAGAAGTTTTGGAGGAAAACACTTGCTGACCTAACCTGATGGATGCACTTGTAAAGTAATAGCTTTACATATGTTTTGATGGAGAGTTTTTTTAGTTAAAAAAAAAAAAAAATCTAAATACATTTAAAGCCCTAAAGGTATTGCCCAGACTAGCATATTTTTACATAGGTCAAGTACTGGTTTTAAGCCATTTCAGGAGAGATTTTGAAGTCACCAAAGACACCTTCACTGAAGCAAATCCCTCAGGAATCAAGTACTGCTAAAGTCAGTCTCTTGCCCAGTGCTTAAGAAAAGTTTGGCTGACCACTTTTCCCCTGCCCAGAGATGGTGATGCTGGCCACAACAGTCACACACCTTGGTAGATGCACTGGGGAAGGCTAACATTAACAATAATGCTAAGAAAGCTACTACTTGCCAGCCTGTGTTCATTGAAAAGGTACAAGCTTCAGCTGTGAACCATTCATTGCTGATCTTAACCTACTGTCTGGCACAGCTGCTGTCTGCTGCTCCATGCCAGTCCAAAGCACGGAACATTTGTTACCCTGCTGTGTGTTACAGTACAACCACAGCCCAGAAAATCTGCAGCTTTATGGAAAGCTCTGTGTCACTGTGGCTCTGCATGGGCCACACAAGGGCCTGCAACATGGCAGCAGGTGCTGCTATATGATCATTTACATCTTCCAAGCACCCTCCAGCAGAGTCCACAATTCTGCTTGGGTGTTTGGCAGTAGCCACCAGCTCTATGTCCATCTGTGCTGCTAAAAGCTAAAGTGATTGTCTATTAGACTCAGATGTTTGTTGACAGTTATAGACAGGGATTACAGTTTCTTTATGTCCATAAACATGCAGAGACCAGATCAGCAATCAGCCCTGCCCATTCAGTGTGCTGAACCAACAGTAGATTGGTATCTCTGAGTACTTAGAATAAAACAATTATCATAGCTGTTTCATCTCTCTCTGTTGACATCAGCAACAAACTATTCCTCTGACAGGGTGAAGCCTTGATGAAAATCTGAGGGAAAAGGGGAACCATGCTATCTGAGCTAGGTGTCCAGGTGTCATGGTTTAACCCAGAAGGCAGCTCAGCACCACCCAGCTGCTCACTCACTCACTCCCCCCCAGTGGGATGGGGGAGAGAATCAGAAAGGTAAAAGTGAGAAAACTTGGGGGTTGAGATAAAGGCATTTAAACAGGTAAAACAAAAGCCACACATGCAAGCAAAGCAAAATAAGGAATCCATTCACTATTTCCCATTGGCAGGCAGGTGTTCAGCCATCTCCAGGAAAGCAGGGCTCCATCGCATGTAACACCATAACTCCAAACTTCTCTCCCCACCTTTCTTCTTGTTCCACCAGCTTTTTTTGCTGAGCATGACATCATATGGTCTGGAATACCCCTTTGGTCAGCTAAGGTTTGCTGCCCCAGCTGCCCCAGCCTACTTGCTGGTGGGGCAGCGTGCAAAGAATAAAACACCTTGGTGTTGTGTAAGCATGGCTCAGCAATAACTAAAACATCCCTGTGTTATCAACACTGTTTTCATCACAAATCCAAAACATTAGCACCATACAAGATACTATGAATATATTTAACTCTATCCCAGCTAAAACCAGCACACCAGAAGTGCTCAGTACTTTTTTTTGTTATCTTGTTAAACACCTAGTAGCAATAGTCAAAGCCTTTAATGACTCTATAACTGTGAAAACAGGAGTTAGTGAGGGTAAATATGGCCAAACACCTGGCTTTTATTTAGGTACCTAAATGGGATCCCCCCCCCCTTTATTAGCAACATTATTTAAGTAAACAAGTAATTAACAGCAAATTACAGGAGTATACCTGCAATACACCTGAGGATAACTTGTACTAAGTGACAAATAATCTTCACAGAGACAAATTAAATTAATTGAGGTAATCAGGTATCACAGGCACAAAAAAGGGGTGAGCTGGGCTGTAGTTGTTGCTTGTGACAAACATGTTGTCACCCTGTTGTCCTGTGACTGTATGTGGGACTGAGGCACAGAGAGAAGTGTTTTCAGCAATGCTCAATGAAGTGCTGATGACATTTGAATAAGGTGCCTGTATGAAACCTCTGAAGTCTTCATATGAGGAAAGCCTTGGTCCTTATTGAATGATAAGTTGCTTGCTGTCCTTTAGCAGCAAGTGCTTGCTTGTTCTTGGCAACCTGCAGGAGGGAGAGAGCTCTATCTATATCAGTGCAGGCTAATGCCTCCCTGCAGAAGAACTCACTGAGCCTTTGGGCTAACAAAATATTCCCCATGCCCAGTCTGAAACATTGGGTGAAAAATCATTAAAGGGGATGCACTGTTGTCTAGCCAATAGCACCGTAGGCCTAGTGGACCCTGGATAGGTCAGGACCAGGAGCATTTTATGCCTCTCAGGAGAAGGTCACCCTCGGTTGGGAGGTTGCCATAGTAGGGTAAGACATGTTACCTGCCCAGTCATGGTGGAAGTGATGCTATCTATCTGGTGAGTGAGCAATTTGCTGGGTGGGGGAATCTCTGTTAACATATAGAAAGTGCAACATCAGGCAACAGTCGGATCTGTTATTTGTATGTGAGCATGACTACAAACAAGGTGAGCAGGTCCTGAGCTACCTATGCACCAGCTGTGTAGCTCTGATTTACACCATCTGGAAGGACCTGAGCTGGGCAGCACCAGCAGTAACTGTACACTCTCTTCTGCAGTGAAAAGTGGTGCCAGGAGTGTACATTTGGGCAGTCACTTAAGATTAAACATGGAGAAATATTAACTGTGCTGTAAACCCCAATGACAAAAGGAAAATGTGCCCAAGTATAACAACATAAGCATAGCCCAAGTACCCTCAAAGTGAC
>NW_010972787.1:800100-927290 GCF_000737465.1 Haliaeetus leucocephalus
AGTGACCTGCTCTTTGAAAAGGTATTGCTTTTTGCCATCAGAAAAAGTTAATCACACAGAGACTACACCGAAAATGCCCTAAGGGAAGGAAAAGGCACATTGGTCAATGATAAGTGTAGAGACAGAATAATTCAAATTATAATAGAGGGGAAAGAGTTTCACTGTTCTATTCTTAATATGACAAAATGATTTAACAGAGACTTTAGTTACATGAAGGATTTAAGCATTTATTTCTCTTTCTTAAGAAAGAAAGATTACTGATGAGATGCAGCCAGGGGAGCATGCCACACTAAGACAATAACCTTTGCTAAAATACTTGGGAGAACAGAACTACAGTTTGAACTCTGCCCATTGAAAACATGATTAAAGGTTATTGCTCATTATAACTGCATGGTAAGAAAACAGAAGGACTTGTGTTGATATTCACAGGGCTAAAAATGGTTTGCAGAATTAGAAATTGAGATTTCTGTAAGTTTTATGGGAGTGAGGAAAAATCTACATGGCTAACAGACCAAGCATGTCTCCTGGGTCTCTGTATGCACAAACAAGTAAATTGCACCCACAATTTATCAGATTAATCCCTAAACTTGGCATATGAATTTTGCTGATTTCATTCTGAATATTTTGCAAAACTTTAGGTAGTGTTGTAAGCATGATGTCAGTGAAGAATTAGGAGAGAAAATACTGACAATAAAATAAGCTTCAGAACAAGCTATGAAAATTGCGTAGCACAGCCTGCACAAGATCTTTCAGAAACAGCACCAAGGTGTCTCTGTCCTGTACTGCTTGAGAGGTGCCTTAGTGCACACATATGTACGCAGTACTGCATTACCTGCATGTGCTGTCAGTCTCTCAGACGTGAGGTGCCAGAAACCAGATGCAGGGATGTTTAGCTCCATCTTCTAACCTTACCCAAAGGAGGCAAGAGGCTCTAGAGTTAAAATGTGTCCTCTGTGCCTACTACATAACCCTCACACAACCCACTGGTACAGCTGTGCTGTGGGACAATTGCAAACCTGTAATTTCCTCCTGCAGATGAAGCCCCTGGGACAATTTACAATGCAAGCAGTTGCTCTGGCTTGCTTTCAGCATTTTGAATCAGATCCTGTCATTGTTTAGCACACATCCATTTTGTGCAGCACCAGGAGTACAGTGTCTGATGGCCTGAGGCAGAATTCCTAATTTGTCCAAATAACATTCAGCATAAGCTCCATATGATAATCAGTGGTCATTAAAGCAAGAGATACCTGTGACATCTCTGATGTTTATTAAAGCCTTTTCATGGCATTTTAATCACAGCATTGCCATGGCAGAATTTCCTTTTATTTAAAACAAATGTTGTGCTTTGCAAAATGTTTTAGGGTGGGTTTCTTTGAGATTCCTGAGAGTCATTCCTAATGATTCTTTCTCTTTCTTAATAGTTTAGTAAAATGATTGTGAAAGCAGCACCATGATTAAAATAGTCCCTAGATCAGGAGCCTCATGAATTTCAGATGCAAATGTTTGGCTTTGTTTACACTTTGGTACAGACATTAGGCAGCACTGCTACACCAGAACATTCACTCCCCAGAAAATGCAACAGGACTAAGGCTCTCTGAAATAAGAAGAGATAAAGTAAAATAAGAAAAGAAAGGCGAGGGGACACAAAATCAACCACATCAGGGAATAAAAAAAGGAACATCAGATTTTCCAGAATTGCAAACTCATGATTTAAAGCACAATGATTTTGAATTCTACACTTGTATCGAATCAAGAAGGATTTGATTTTTTGTGAGGAAAATGAAGGGTTATCCTGCTGCACGTTTCCGTGTCTTGAACACCAGTTTCAAAAACTTATTTTCAAGAGGCATCATGGGGACCAGATCCTCAATGATATTTAGGTATGAAACTTTGACTGAAATCACCAACAGTGAAGGGAAAGGGACGGAAGCCGAGCAGTTGGCTGTAGTGACTCCTCAGCCCTCTCAGAGACTGGTGCGAGTAAGAGAGGCCTGAGAATTGTGTTTTCTAGACACAACCTGACTAGTGAGGACAGGGAATCTTTAAGATGTCTGGTGTGTGGGGCAAGAACTGGGCTATTCAAGAGAGCAGAGGGTAAACTTTACAGGAAGTTTAAACAAGGTATTTTGTGTTATTTCTGTCCTGTTAAACTCTCAATTTTCCTTCAGGAGGTCCTATGTTCACACAACAAAAAGTGAACACAGACATGAGTTAATACCTCTTCATTACTAAGTCAAAGCAGTTGCTTTCCGTCAAGGGATAAAATGTAGCCACAAGACCAACTTTAGCGCATGACCTGTCATGGCATGCTAGTACTCTTTAGCTTTCTAACATGGCATGGCAAAGCAAGATGCTAATTAGAGTGGCAAGCTAAGGGGAAGATTTAGAAACGTATCGAAACATATATATAATTTCTACACACACCTTTTCACCTTTATGTTACCGAAATCCGGAATAAAACTCCTTAACAGCAATGAGAAGTTAAGAAGCAGGCACTTCTTTATTGCAGCTCTGGGGACACGGGGGATCACTCCTCCAAAGGCGTGCCCAACTTAGTATCAAAATCTATCCGTTTTTGTAGACTTTTTCTGTCAGGTCATTGTTACATAAGCTCTCCACATAAAAATGCATACTATGATCACTCTTAAATTTAACCTTTATAATGATTGGTCCTTTGATTATATAACCTTATCTATATTCTTATTTAAAAACAATCATTGGTCAGTTACACTTAGCTCTACTGATTGGAATCTTCGATACTCAAATCGAGATGGGAAGGGTAAGGGGGTTTCCAAGCAGCAAACTGGTGTCCATGACGGTTTCCTTAGTTTCTTGAAACAAAACATAGAAAAACCAGTAACTTCCTGGTGAGGTTTCTATGGTTAGCTATTTCAAACTTTAACAATATTAAGGTTCCTATAGTCACAGATAACGCAGTTCCTAAAGTTTCTATGGCTACATTTCAAACTTAACAATCGTATACATTATGCTTCATAATTTTACTTCTTAATCAAACCTAGCTCTTTTATGTGGTTAAATTTTTATTTCTTTACCAGAATATTTGCAACATTTACACATTTATTTTTTTCAAGCCTCTCCTGATCTAGTTTTTCTTTCTGCACTACAGTATCTGAATTTTACAGGTTAACCATGTCTCTCTCACATGCATCATACCAGCTTCAGCACTTTTTGACATTATAATAGTATTACTTTACAGCTTAAAGCTTGCACTTGGTTGCTACACAAAACCAATCCTCCTAAGTAAGCCCAAGCATTGTAAGTTTACAGAAATGCCATGTCTTCAGGAGGGATATTTTTCTAAGAAGCAAAAATCACTTTAATCTTTTCTTGGTAAAGAACTAGCTGCTGCATATATCATCCTATCCACAATTCATTCACTTACATTGAATGATATGGACATCTCAAGCAGCTAGTTCATTCTACTTGTACTTCGGCAGAGCTGAAAACCTTTTAAGGGCTGACACCCACTAAGACCCCATTTCAAGAAACTGCTATTTCAGTCAGATAATCTGTATCTGTTGCCATACAAATCATTCCCCAGGGTATTGCTTTTGGTGGTAAGATAAAGTGGCAGCTCCTAACAAGATCAGCAGATAAGATATCAAACTACATAATCTCTTTTAGCTGAAGGGGCTCAGACTTTTTGTAAGTAATTACTTTAGCCCATCATCAGGACTAAATAACTTTGCTACTTTAAAACCCCAGAAGAAGAGCTCCTCCTACCTGACCCGTGCCACATACACACACACAAAAGGATTACTCAGGCAAGAATAATTTGAGTAAATAAAAATGACAGGCCATTCAGCTGATGTGCTCATAGGCTACTATACCTGCTACTTGCTATAGTGATATGGAGTTTAACATGATAACTTGGAATATTTCCCTATTCTTAAAATTTGGTACAGTGATGAAATAACATTAATATGATAAAGCAAATGTCAATTTAAAGTTAACAGAGACAGTACTCTCCTAGATAGTGTAGTTTATGTTACAGAACTAGGCTTTGTCTTTGTTTTTTTGATAAGGAAACAGGCAAAATATATCCTGTAATATCTGCTGCTCTGTTTGCAGAATCCCTTGACGCATAGAGCTTGTGTAAAATGATCTACTGCAATACTGATTTCTGTGGTTCTCAGCAGGATTTAGGGCTTTGAACACTGAAAACTCTACAGGGGAATTTGAGTTTTCCAGTGTCTTCTTTTGATGAGCTGGTTGGTTGGCTTCTTTAAAAAAAAAAAGGAAAAGGAAAAGAATGAGGCTTAAATACAAGCTTTAGAATAATGTAAAACCTAAAAGGTAAACCAAGAAAGAGCTTCAATAGAGTAACACAAAAATACATTCAAAGAGAACATTATAATGCTCTGTTTTTGCTTCAAGCTCAGCATTCTTCCGTTCTCACCCTTGTAGCTGTATAAAGTAGCAAATATGGAAAAAAACCTCAATGCTGGCAGCTTTTAAACTCTGTTTCTTATAAGCTGTTTTCAGTGACAGGCTGGCAGGTCCTCTGTGCTTTTCCTGAACAGTCTAGAAGATGCCTTTTCTCTGAGTTTGGCTGGCAGGTACAGCAGATCTCATTCTGGCAGAAAGTACCAGAAGCGGTGGTTGTTCTGCTGGAGGGCACTTGTGAGTCCTGGGACCAGGAGTAGGTCTCAGCAGCCAGCTCTGCATGTGCCTTTCACCACCTGTGGGCCTCGGGGCTGGGTGCTGGCCACCCCACATATGGGTGCAAAGCTCAGAAGTGCAGAGGACCTCCTCAAGCTGGGGGAGAAGCCTGAGGAGCTCAGCATGGAGACCAGCCATCCTGACGGAAATGTCAGCACTCTGGGCCGAAGCATGAGCTGAGGACTGTGGCAGTTTGCCTGTTCAGTGGGGCTGGATAAGGCGGCAAGGGGGAAGATGCTCGCCAGCAACTGCTTGACAGCTCAGCATCTCTGTTGTCGTACAAGGGGGAGCAACCGTTGCACAGTCAATGCTTGCCCACAGGCTGCAGTCCTCTTGGCCCTGTTTGCACATGTCCTTGGTTCATTGATATGTCAGTCTCTCCCTAGCCGTCTGAGACAGCAGTCTTATTGCTATGCTGAGCTTTCATCCCACTGCTCTTCGCCTTGCTCCAAACATGCTTTCTATGGGTAGGGTCCTCCTCCTGGACAGAAGAGGTCCGGCTGCCATTATGCTCTGCTGAATTTACAAATGCCTTGTATTTAACTTGCCTGCTATTCTTCCTCAGGTCTTGACATAGTTTCTTCGTTCCAAGTCACAGAAGAGGGAATGAAGTAAACCTTGTACTGCAATGACTGGGGGATGGACTGTGGGTGGGGAGGCCGAGTCTGGACAAATGTATCTTCTGTCTTTTTAGCAGGAAGCAAAGTTGAATTTTCTGAATTCATAGAGTTGTACCTTCATATGACCAAAAACTATACTATAAAGGTCTAGCTTCAATAGACACCTGGGTCCCCTGTGGAGCATCCCAGGCACCATGTCACCCACCGTGGGTGAGGATGAGCTGGGTCACTCACTGAGCAGTCCAGGGCTGTCAGTCAAGACCTCAAGGGATGTGCAGCGGAGGCCACACATCAGGGCTCCCTGCAGGAGCCTGAGGATTGCCCCTGAGCAGCCCCAGGGCCTGGTGCCCTCCTGATGGCAGCCTTGCTAGTGGCCTTCGGCATGTTCTTCAGCCGGCACTGCTCCACGATGCTGGGCAGTGGGGCATTGAGGTCTGGCTTTTGGCCCCACGTGCAAGGACAGAAGGTCATGGCTGGAATCTAGAGCATCCATTGGGCCAGGAAGGGGCTGAGGGACCCTGGGCCATGAAGAGATCTATGGGACAAAGACACATCAAGGATATCTGGGGACTTGTGTAGAAGGACCACATGGGACATGTGGCAGGGACATCGTGATCCTGGAGACAGCCAGAGCCGGAGGGGGGTGAGGGGGACAAAGCCACGAGGTCCCTGGAGGCACAAAGGTATTTGCAGAGCTGAGATACCCTGAGGATCCCTGGGGCACAGAGGGATAGGCGTGTGGGCGGGGGAATATCTGTGGGGTAAGGAGCCCTGGGGCCACGGGAGGATCTGTGGGACAGAGACACCAGCAGGATCACTGGGGAATCCAGGGGAATGTGGGAGGGGGGTGAGAGCCGTGGGGCTGATGCACCCCAGGACCTCTGGGGCAGGGGGAGACCTGTGGGGCTGAGGCACCGCCACATGACATCTGTGCCGGGGAAGCGCAGGGCTGCCCCACGGCATGGCAGGGCGACCACACACCCCGGCAGGGCCACTGCAGGCCCTACCTTTTGTTCTTGCTGGAGTATTTCCTCCTCCACCCTGTGATGGGAAACAAACAGCGCTCCGTTGCCTCTTGACCCTTTGCTTTCACTTTCCACCGATTTCCAAGAAATAGCAGCCAGCAGACCCAGGCAGCTATAAGAGGCAGAGACAGCCCAGCCCCGTGGGGAGATGCACCTGAGGTGGCCACAGCACAAGGTAGGGGCTGGGGCAGGGTCCTGTCCCGGGGGTTTTCTCAGGTCTTTGTGGACTTTAAACCCAAGGGAAGTGGGAAGCTCTGGGGGAATGTTTCTGTGGGTGCTTTCCCCCCGCAGAGTGTCCAGGGAGCCCTGTGTCTCTCCCACGCCTTGACCTACTCTCTCCCACATGGCTTGGCCGCAGGGCTCACCATGCAGAGCCTGAGCTGCCCCCGAGCTGCTGCCTCCAGCCTCTGGTCTGGCAGGCACCCAGTGGGGCAGAGGGAGCCTCACCGCCTGGGTGAGGGCAAGGGCAGACCGTCCCTGCCTCAGTCTCCCCTGTCCCAATTCATAACCACGCCAGAACAGGGCGCCCGGTCTCCGCGTGCACCTGAAGCAGGGACAGGAGGCTTTACAGGGCTGTTCGAAACATGCCGCTCTCACCCCTTCCTGCATTGCAGGAAAAATACTTGATGGGAAAGGGGAAAAATTAATTGTCTTTTGAATTGTCTTCTAATTTTGCTGTTTCAGAAGAAAAAAACATAACTGCAAGCACGGGTAAGGGATTGAGCACATTTTAATCTTTTAGAGACCAAGCTGCAGAGACAGTGGCAAGCAATGCACAGTATGGCTGAGAGCAGTATCGGGGAGGAGGAAGGGAAGGACACCAGAAAATGGGTGAAGCAGTGCACAGAGAGAGACTCCAGATCAGAAACTTCAGCTCTTTTTCTTTCGCTTTCACAAAGCAGAGCTGGACTGAGCTGAACTGCGTTTATGTGGAAAGTCCCAGTCCATAGAAGTTTCTCAAAATGTGCCCATGAAGTCACGTTGCCAGGCAAGGGTGTAAAAACCACCTGATTTTTCCACGCTCCTGAGCATTCTCAGAGGTGCTGGCAAACCCCTACATGGCTGGAAGAGGGGTTTGAAACCAGTGAGGTTGTAACCACTAAATGAGGTTCTCATCCTCATTGCATGGGGCAGGGGGGGAGAGAGGGGGAGGTAAAATGACCAGGCCTGGGCTTCTCAGGCTGGTGTTTGTTATCTTTTAAACTTTCCTTCAGACCTTTAGCTTTGAAGCTTCAAGTCTTGTTGCTGAAGTTTTCTCCTTGACTGCCCAGGTTTGAGCTGCTGCGATGGAGAGTGCAGAGAGCGACAGAGAGGGTGAAAGCAGAGAGAAACCTCATCCTGTGCCTCCACCTGTCCAGGAAGGCAGCAGCAACCTGCTACTTGAGAAAGGAGGTAACAGAAAATGTTGTAGGTGGAGGCAATGTAAACAGCCACCAACCCATATCCGGTGTCTCTAACCTAGCAACTTCCTCCTCTATAAAGTATGGGAAAGCCCAGTAAAACTAACTATAAAAGGGTACTTGCCTATTGAAGACTTCCAGCTCCTGTAAAGGAGTGTGAACTTTATCCTGTGTTTAAAATACCTGAACGTTATTTATAAGGAAATGTATATAAATGTGTATAAAGCTGATCTCCCATCAGTGCTACTGGAAAAAAAGGCTGCTTCACTTGGTAAAAGAAAAAAGAAGAAGATAGCAAACTGTCCAGTCTCCTTAGGCCCAAAGAAAAGCTGTCTGCAAGAAGCAGCATGTCACACTTGTGTGACAGCCAGTCTCTTACTTTCTACGCCAGGGATTTAATCAGGGAGTCTGCAGAACTAGAAGCAGAAGATGCTGCAACTTGCGCTAAAGGCTCTGTAATAACCTTTGTTCGCAGTGGGGGACAAACAACGGGGAGGAGCAGTGGGGGACAAACAATGGGGAGGAGCAGCGCTGATGTGCACATTTTTATGGTGCTGTCAGCAGGCTGGCTGGCTGGCTGAGCATTACATAGCAGGCACAATCTGCTCTTACCACAGGATTTTGACACAGGCAAGTTTGTTCCTGGGTGGTTTTCCTTGGAAGGGGCATAAAAATTGGCAGAATTTCAGCAGCAGGAATCAGAGCTTCCTGACTTCATAAAACTTGGTACAAGCCCTGCCCCAGATCAGTCCTTCTTGTCTTCTTTTCCATGTGCTTCTCTTTTATCCTTTTCAATGACATTTTCTTTTGCTGCACTATTGTTAACTTGTCTCTACAAAATCTAGCTAACTGGCTTGGATTAGATGTGCCAGCTTTTAGCTGGCTCATCTGAGTCCACCCACTAGGGCGGAAATCTGGGCTCTGTGACTGCTGGCCCAGCTCAGACTTTTCAGCAGATTCTAACTGGAAAAGGGGAGCATTTTAAAAGCAACTGATGCTCCTTCATCATTAGGAGCAAAGTAAGAAGGCTTAGCATCGTTGTAGCAGATATGGTGAAGATAGACACTGCTCAATATATGCATTTTCTTGCACCAGGAATGGAATCTGCAGCACCGAAAAGCAACAAGCAGCAATCTCTCTGCACAGAACATCTGACAGATACCGTGCTTGCATCCCAGGTATAAGCTCTAGGACTAAACATTGAGACAGGAACCCTGTTTCTCTAGGTCCAGGGTGGTCAAGTTACATGATTTCTGAGCATCACTTAGCCAGGATCTGGAGCTGCAGGCAATCCAGGGACCCATCCTGTAAGACCTGAGCTTCACCCTATTTGGTGTCCCACAGAGAAGCTGGCAAAATGAGTGGATGCTTGCAGGTTGTACAATACCTTAACCACAGCTGGCTGGAAAGGGGCTTATGGCAGGGAAGGGTAGCTGGGAATGACACAACCACATTCATTAGATCCTCAGAGCTGGAATTCACAGTCCTTCCCTCTGAAACCTGCTCCCCCATTATCTTGTCTGAAGAGTGTATCTTGATTTCTGAAATATTCCCGAAGGGAGGCTGTGATACCAGTTCATCTCTCGGATGGGTGAGAAGTGACCCCTCAACTGCATATAACAGCAGCTCCCCGGAGATACTGTCCACCGATTCAGGTACGTTGTAACTTGATGAGACAGAAATGGTTAGGAAAACCCAGGCAAAAGGAAGGTCAGTATTCCATCTTGAGGAGTAGAAGGGCGTTTCTACTCTCTCCTATATATTACCTTGCTGCTCCCCTCACTGCCTGTGTTGCAGCACCATTAATTCACTTCCTGACTCCCAAGAAGTCAGCGTGTGAGACAAAAGATGGGGCCAGCCCTGGGATTTGTCCTTTCGAGGGAACACCCCTAAAAAGTGGCTTGGTTGAGACCCCTCCTGGATGATCTTTGCTCTGCCCAGCTCTCTGACAAGTTAGTCTGCAGCTCCCTGCAGTCAGTGTCATGGACTGCAGGGCTTCCTATGTGCCTCTCTGCTGGCCAGCTGGTGGCTTTGGGTCGTAGAGGGGAGGGTGGGCACCAGTGATGGGATCAGGTGGAAACCTTGATCTCACTTGGTGCTCACCTCCAAATGCTGTAGAGGAAGAGAAACTCCAGGCGCACACGACAGGTGCAGAACTCTCAGGAGATCACTGTGCTGGACAGAAATCACCCCCGCAGTCCAGAGATGACACC
This sequence comes from Haliaeetus leucocephalus, assembly GCF_000737465.1. NCBI lineage: Eukaryota > Metazoa > Chordata > Aves > Accipitriformes > Accipitridae > Haliaeetus > Haliaeetus leucocephalus. Next base: position 810,042 of record NW_010972787.1, read on the forward strand.
TCTGCCAGAGCTAATGAGGTGAGAGTTTTTAATTGATTATCACTGATGTCAAATGAACATAGTCAGGCCAAAAAACTTGTGACAGACGTCACGCAGAGAGAAAATCAGGCTTTACTTAGGGCACTTTCCTATTATTGGTGATTGAAACCCTTAAACTGAGATATTTAATGATAAAGAAGAGATTTTCCTCTTCCTGTCTCACTCAAAAGGCCCCATTAAGAAGCCTGAGCATGGTCCTTGCTTGCTTTTCCAAGGTGGTGATCCCAATAGATGCTGTGCCCCAGCACTGGGCTCTGGGAATGTTTTTGGGGTGAAAGAAGCAGAAATAAAAGGGTGGCTCTGACAGAAACACAGAGCAGCTTGTAGTCTGAAGAGATCTCCATGTGGCTGTGTCCACCCAATATCCAGTTGTTTTATGTCTTCAGGATAGTTCTGGGAACTTTTTATTTGCCTTTGCCTTCTTTATCACCATCATCATGGCAAATGAAATCAGGTGTCTTGCTTATTTTTCTTCATCCATATAAAACAAACAAAGATGTAAAATTTGAGGTCTGCCCTATTTTTTTTGCCATGGAAGGAATCCATCATGAGAAAACAGTTTGGAGAAAGCCAATTTCTGCCAAAGGCCATTTGATTTTGTTCACATAAAAAGTAAAATCTTTGCTTGAAAGTTCAAGATTTCCCACTGAATTTGTCTTCCTTCTGCTGCTGATCAACCCCACTGCCAAACTATAAAAGTTCTGGTCTAACAGATTGTATTGATGTATTACAGTCTAGGAGCAGGGTAAAAATTCTGAGTGCAAGTACGCCTTCAAATTTCAGAACTTCTCGTGAACATTTGGGCATTACTGGATTGGGCTAAAATATCCTAAGAGCCTGGGATTTCTGTGCTACCAGTATTCCTGCTTTGAGACAAACAATATTACGCCCTACACTGTTTATGTCTTTTTTTTTTCCTGCTCCAGTACACGTTATGGCTGTGGCCAGGCCAGGAAATGCTTTGCTTTGACATGTTCTCAAATGCTGGAGTTTCTCCAAAAGCCCTTTGGCACTGATGGAGACCTGGGCTGATGCAGCACACAGCAGGGAAACTCTAATTACGGCCATTAGTACACATATTCTTCTCCTTTCTATGGCCCAGCAGTTCCACCCTGGGAGGAGACCCATACCCAACAAGACCCAGCATATCAACAGCAGTCTTCTTTGTCAGTGGAGAGGGAGCATTATTTGAGTGCTGGTCCCAGTCAAGTAGGGCTATCAGAAACCCAGGACCCCTAGCATTCAAGGAAGCCAGAACACCTTCTGAGTGGGAATCACACTGCAACTGTCAAAGAGCAAACTCAGTCATGGCTGAACTCCTTGGGGACCCCTGAGGGCAATGGATGAGGGCTGTGTTTTCCACCCCTACAGCATGTTGGATAGCATTGTTCTTTTGGGTGTGTGGGGTCACTAGCACACAGTTTGCAAGGTGACACCCTGAGTTCACTTGCAGTTATGCTGAGACGCAGCTCTGCTCTTTGCACTCATAATTTGCTGTGTGCAAAGCAAAAGCCATGAAAAGAAATATTGGAAGAAAGGCTGAATGGCTTCTTCCGCTCTGCACCCTCGCTGGCCCTGTGCCTCTTGTGTCATTTGGGCTTTTGGGTTTGAATCATTGCTGGGAGTCTCTTTAACTTTAAAACTTTATTTTCCAAGAAAAAGATCCTGGGTCACCAGAGAAAAGACGAACCAGTGGAGCAAAGAAACTGTAACAGAAGAGGTATTGACGAAGTGTATTTTAGCATTCCCATCTCTGCTCTAATGCAAATCTGTTGCTGACTACTGTGAAGAGCAGGCCTGAGTGTGCAGGGCCTGGCTGGGAGTCAAAGGCTCCTGGCAATGCCACATGTAAATTGTTTGAATGCCTAGAGGTACTTGGCTTGCTATCATGAACTGCCCATGGAGGAGAAAGACAATTGGTAAAAGAAGCCTCAAAGCTGATTGTTCAGCGTAATTGTACGTGTTGTCCTTCCACTCATTGCCCCCATCCATAACTCCACCAATGTGGGGTGTGCTAACTATTGTCCTCAGGCTGATTCCCTGCTACCACCCTCACCCCCAGCAGCACAGATTGCTCTATGACCCTATCCCCAGGAAAGCTGTACCAAGCATTGGTGGAGCTTGGCAAGATAGGTGGGAGGTCACACAACAAGTGGGCTGGATTTCTTGGTTCAAAGGCCCAGAGAACCATACCCAAGCTGTGAGTATTTTAACTTCAAGAGCTTCTCTCCCATTCCCAGTATGCAACTGTCTTCTAGTTTTTCTTGGCTTGGTGCATTTTCTGCTGATGTTAACCCAAGCATTCTCCTCACTTACAGATGACCATGAAAGCAAAGAAAACCTAGGACACAATAGCAGGTTTGTTGATGTGGAGATCTAAGCTGTGGGATTTCCCATCAGACCTCAAGGAGCTTGCTGGGAAAAGAGCTGTCTTTGGGGAGAGGTGTAGCTTTAGTACTGTAAGGCTACTCCACCCTTAAACTCCTTCCTCCACCAGCAGATGGAGATGGAGACAGGTAGAGGCCCTCCAGGACAGGAGTTGGTCTCTTTGTAATGATCCTTGGTCTACAGCATGCTGTCTGTATGGGAGTTATTCACATAGTGGCTTGATACTTCCATGTAGGCAGCTGGGACCACTCTAAATGCTTTATGGTAATCAGGATATTTGTACAGGACTGGAAGAAATGATACAGAAAATACTCATCTGCCAGGAGCTGCAGCCAGAGGCTGGGAGAAATGCATGTGAGTGTCTGAATGCTGCCCTGAAGTCCTGAGGTGGATCAGGTGAAAATAGCAAGAGTGGTGTAAGTGGGCTTGATGTCGACATTACAGTATTTCTTTCCCTTCCAATAGCTGCCTGGAGAATCCGTATCTGTCCAATGAAAGACTTTGAACAGAAGAAACAATGACCCTAGAGTTTGTTGCTGTAATGTCAAAAAATTCCAGGTTTTCTGAAGAGTCATCCAAGATCTGTGTTGCTTTGTACAAGCAACCTGGACAATACCAGGAATTTGCTGTTCTGAAAAAAAGGTAAAAATGATACCTAAATGTAGGTTGATATCACATTTTTGGAAAACATATAGCTCACCCCACATTTAGGTTTCCAGCCTGGGCTTCAGCTCCAGACAAAGACACCTAAACTTAGGACACTGTAGGAGTTACAGTGTTAAGTCTAACTTCTGTAGGTCCTGCGTCAGATCTGCATGGAGGTCTAAAACATTACGGAGCTTCTCAAATGTCACCAGATGCCTTGCATGAGAGAATATAGAATGAATAGAGTCACCTCAGTTCTGGTACAGTTGCAGCACTCAGCAGGAATATCTCTAGATATATTTCCCTTTCTATTGCAAGGCAGCTGCAACTTTGGCTAGAACCAGGGTCGTTCGCTAGAACCAGGGTTGTTCACTTCTTACCAGTTATTTTCATTTCTCTCCTGTCTGATTAACCTTCAAGCTCAGGTCAGAACATAAAGTATTTGTCTGCCATTATAAAGGCCAGAGGCATTTTGTTGAACTTTGCATTTTGAATGTGAGTGTTGGTTGCTCATTCTTGCTGCATTAACTGATCTGTACAGCTAAAGTCCATCTGGGGTTGAACCTGATGGAAGGTCCTTATGGTGTAGTAACTAATTAATCTTCTTTATTCTATTCTAGAAAAAACGTGATCATGGGCCATGCAATGATCCCCATTTCTGACCTACAGAGAGGACCAATTTTTTATAAATATGCTATCCTTAACAATGTGCTCTCAACTGACTGTGACATGAGATTATGTGATTTAGAGCACATTTATGGAATGGACTCCAAGAATAAAGAGAATCAATTACATCGAGTCATAAACATTCCCAAGGAAGAGATCAAAGCAGATGGTAAGTGTTGTACTTTCTTCAAAGGTAGGACTGGGGTGAAGTATGACCAATAAATCCTTGCACGCAGCAGACAAATATAAACTCTCCCTTGTTTTGCTTCACAGTGGGGCACCACCTGCTTCCTACAACAGAAGCATTGTTATGTGGGGATTTTTGCACATAGTCTTATGGGGTGTTTTTTTAACACAAAAAAAATTCTTCATATAACACAGATGGCAAGTGTTATATATCACAAAGGAGAGTGTATAATGAAGCCTTGAATCACCTTTGCATCTACCATCAGGCTTTCACTTGCCATTCCAGAAAGGCGCAGGTGAGCTGGTGGTCCAGTGTCGGATCAGCCACCCTGTATAGATGTTTTGAATATGCCAGGATGACTCAAAAAGTAGTAGACACCTATTATTGGGGCAATTGAATCAGCCATGGGCTATGCATACCAGGCCCATCTAAAGTGCAGGTGAGATATCTAGGGCTGAATTTAAATATGCATGGTGAGTTTTGTGCGTTAGTGGCTCATTTATGGCTCAGCTGGGCTTGACACTCATATAAAGCAATTGGTCTCATTAGCTCAGGGCCAGTTTAAGACTCATCCTTTAAAGTTTAAAGGTTCATTCACAAACACTGATTCCTCCCCAGGAACATGGACCATCTTTGAAAACATGAAGTGCTATTTTCATGGAAAAAAAACCCAAACCATCAAATACTTTTCTTCCTTCAATCCATGGTCTTCAACAATGCCCCAAAACTCAGTCAACTGTAGTATCATAGAACACCTTGCAGATGAATTTCTCCGGCCCATCAGGCTCCAGAATGGCTTTAAGAATATAGAAAGGAAACTGAAGATCTACACAGAGACCTTCAAAATCTATCTTGAGGATGCTGCAAAAGGTGAACCCTATTCTCCAGCTGATCTTACTGAGCAAGTGGTAAGTATACACCAAGCCAAAGTAGCAAGCAGCTCCCAGGTAGGCAGACCCCTGAAGAGAAATTTCTGCAGCTACCCCTAATTCCATGTAGGTTTCTGAACCACAGCCAGAGAACATCAAAAGGCTGGACCTTATATTCATTGCTTTTTCCAATTTCTGAGTTGGACCCAAAGCCTGATGAGGTCAAAGGAGGTCTTCTGTTGGAATCAGAGCCAAATGGTGTCATTTGCAGAACTAGCTTTGAGGGTGGGTCATGGAAAGACTACCTTGTTTTTGAGAATCCTGTGTGGAAAAAAAGAACTTCATATGCAGTTTCTGGCTTCAAAGCCTCATTTCAAAGTTTAAAATTAGATTCCCCTTTGACTTATTTCTCAGGGGTATGAACCAAAGGTAGGGTGCAGTTTAAGGTTGCAGACACCTAAAATAAAACTAGCATACTGAAAAATAACTAGGTGCATACACGCTGAATGTCTTAGCTCCTGTTGTAGGTGCTGAGAAGTAGTCAACAGAGTCACTGAAGGATTGGAGAGTCAACCATTCAGTAGGCACTGATGTTTAGTCAGAGGAACAGTTTACCAGTCCTTATCAACTGCAATGATGGATCCTCTCTGGGCTGAAATTGCTTCTTTCAGGTGTTTACTCGCCTGAGCTGAGTACTACTTTCAGTGTGAACAGGTCCTCCTGAGCAAGCCCCCCCTCCCCAGCTCCCTTTATTACCAGCAGAGATCCATCTGCAAGCAGTAAAGGGGAGGATGTTTGTCTTATCCTAAGGTGGACAGGTGGAATTTTGCCCTGGACACATCCATCTCTTGCCATGGATTGAGCAGGATTCCTGGAAGAAAAGTCGAAGTCAGTATTTTCACTGTTCATGGAAGTGAATCCCTGTCCTGTAAATGCAATAACAAGGCAAAATCTCCATGGCTAAAGGAGACGTCTGATGTCCACTCCCATCCCAGCCTGACTTCTCTCTGAGATGGTACTAGGTCTGGCTGGGATGGAGTTAACTTTCTTCATAGCATATGGTGCTGTGTCTTGCATTTGTGGCTAAAACAGTGTTGATAACAAATGAATGTTTTGGCTATTGCTGAACAGCGCTTGTGCAGCATCAAGGCTTCCTCTCTCCCCTGGCTCCCCACAGTGAGTATTCTGGTGGTGGACAAGAGTTTGGGAGGGGACATAGCCAAGACAGCTGACCCAGATTGACCAAAGGGATATTCCATACCATATGATGTTGTCCACAGCAATAATAGCTCTGAGAAATGAGGAGGAATCAGGGATGTTCACAGTTATGGCATTTGTCTTCCCAAGCAACTGTTACGCGTGCTGAGGCCCTGCCACCCAAAAAGGGGCTGGACATCTGCCTGCCAATGAGAAGTAGTGTATGAATTCTTCTTTTTGCTTTGTTTATATGCACAGCTTTTGCTTTCCCTGTTTAACTGTCTTTATCTCAGTTCATGAGTCTTCTCACCTTCCTTCTGTTTTCATCCTGGTCCACAGGAGAAGAGATTAAGTGAGAAGCCTGGTGGGTGTTTGGCTGTTGGCTGGGCTCAACCCACCAATGCTGTTTAATGAAAGCCCTGTTTGAACTGAGGTGCCACATCCACCTGGCATAGTCTGGGGCTTGCCTCAGAGGGAGTCAGCAGGGTATATCCAGAAGAGGACTGGGTACCTAGGTTACAAACATCTAGGTGGGGATGTTGTCTTACATTGTGGATGTATCCTAATAGGTCACACATAGTGGAAAGCCTAAAATATACCTGGGCTACACAGGATGCAGAGCAATGCCTTGTAATTCATCTGTAGGGAAATCCCAATGAGAGGAGTTGAGTGACAGGTGCTGCATCTCTGTTTAGGTGAAAGTTGTTTAAGTGCCCTTTGGGTTTCTCAGTCATGGAGTCATACTCCTATACTATCGGGTCACAAGTGGTGTTCCCCAGGGCTCAGTATTGGGGCCAGTTCTGTTTAATATCTTTATCAATTATCTGGATGAGGGGATCGAGTGCACCCTCAGCAAGTTTGCAGATGACACCAAGTTGGGAGGCAGGGTTGATCTGCTCGAGGGTAGGAAGGCTCTACAGAGGGATCTGGACAGGCTGGATCCATGGGCCGAGGCCAATTGTATGAGGTTCAACAAGGCCAAGTGCCGGGTCCTGCACTTCGGTCATAACAACCCCATGCAGCGCTACAGGCTTGGGGAAGAGTGGCTGGAAAGCTGCCCAGCGGAAAAGGACCTGGGGGGGTTGTTTGACAGCCGGCTGAATATGAGCCAGCAGTGTACCCAGGTGGCCAAGAAGGCCAACAGCATCCTGGTCTGCATCAGAGATAGGGTGGCCAGCAGGAGCAGGGAAGTGATTGTCCCCCTGTACTTGGCACTGGTGAGGCCGCACCTCGAGTACTGTGTTCAGTTTTGGGCCCCTCACTACAGGAAAGAGATTGACATGCTGGAGCATGTCCAGAGAAGGGCAACGAAGCTGGTGAAGGGTCTAGAGCACAAGTCTTATGAGGAGTGGCTGAGGGAACTGGGGTTGTTTAGTCTGGAGAAGAGGAGGGTGAGGGGAGACCTTATCGCTCTCTACAACTACCTGAAAGGAGGTTGTAGTGAGGTGGGTGCTGGTCTCTTCTGTCAGGTGGCTGGAGATAGGACAAGAGGAAATGGCCTCAAGTTGTGGCAGGGGAGGTTTAGGTTGGATATTAGGAAAAATTTCTTTACTGAAAGGGTTGTCAATCATTGGAACAGGCTGCCCGGGGGTTGAGTCACCATCCCTGGAGGTATTAAAAAAGCGCTTAGACAAAGTACTCCAGAACATGGTTTAGTGGGCATGGATAATGATTGGACTTGATGATCTTGAAGGTCTTTTCCAACCTAAATGATGCTATGATTCTATGATTCTACTAAGCTAGGCCTCTGAGAGAATATCTCCACTATTCCTTTTGATTCTCTTTGATTTCCCAGCTCAGCTGGGAGACTGAAGATCTGTTTACCTATACTTCATCTGTGGTAGGGCTTGAGCATCCTAGAATGGGTGGCCAGTAGGCTTCTGCTGCCGACATGGCTTCAGCACATAAGAACTACTTGGTAAACTTGTGACAGCAAGGAAAACATTCTCCCTGTGGTAGTGCCAGGGTAATGTGACACAATGGAAGCTAAGAAATTTGTTAGCTGTTACAAAGACAGGAATCTGTCTTTAGGTAAGTGGTCTAACTGCAAGTCTTTTGCCTCCAAATAATGATTCTTAGCAACTTCCATCCTCCTTCCTGAACCCTTCCCAGCTCCTCAAGTAAAATTGTCTTGTCTAGCTTGGTGAAACTCACCTTCCTTATTCTCATTGTCCAGTTGCACAATAACATGATAAAGTTCATGGACAAGATTGTTGGATACCTGGAAGAAGAGGAGCATAAAGATGATGGGCTGCTTTTTGCCTTACACACCTCATTTTGTTATAACATCCCACTAAGCAAAGAGTTAATAATCAAGGCTGAAAAACTCTTCCAGGACATTGGCCCGTTTCAAGGCAAATTCAAGCATCTGAGAGGAAAGAGGTAATTTAAAATGTCCTCCTACTTTCTTGAGTTATAGATCCTTCTATAGTCATTCAGTTCATTGGGCCATTTTCTCTATGGAGCAATTATATGAAGACAGAGGTAGAATATGATCCCCCAACACTTTTCCCCCTTCACTTCAATGCTTCCTAGCTATATTTCTGCCACTGGCTGCATAACCTGTGCAGCCTGTCCCTTCTGACAGGTCTCCAATGGAAGGAGAGCCACGGATCTTATTTTTGGCAGGGACTGGCTTGAGATTCAGACCCTTACATTTATGCACATCTGTAGGTGTCTGGGCTTCTGTTATAATCTTTGGAGATCCAAGACTCAGCTGGGCATCAGTGTCATTTTAGATGTCATGTGCTATCTCACCAAGCCTCCTGCTGACAATTTGAAAGGATCAGTATCTCCCAGAAGTTCTGGTTCATATCTGAAAACCCTGCAGGTCTGTCTTGGATGTCCCAGACATCTCAAAGAGAATTAGACACTTTTGTGTAGACCGCTGAATTGAGCCCTATATAAATGGATATATTAGAACACCAAGTCAGATTACTGTATTCTCTTATGCTGTTTTGATATAACCTATAGCATTTGTGTTATTTTTCTTTTGATTTTCCTTTGCTACATAAAACTTATGGAGGGAGACTGTTTGGGGAAAGCTGGGGTGGGATTCATTTGTTGTACATGAATGTCTGCTGATAAGGTCTCTAGAACCAAGCTCTCCCTCTCTCTCACACACCTTCATGCAGCTACATGTTGGCAAGATGAATGTCATTGTGTTGAAGGGAAAGCACACAGCTCCCACTGCCATCCTAGGAGGTGGTTATGGGAGCTCTGAGCACTAAAGGAGATTTTTAGTGGTTCTCTTTCTTTTCAGCAATTACATTTCCGCTGTGAAGGAAATTTGCTTAAGTAATAAAGGCAACACCTTGTGTATTTGGCTGATTCCATTGCTGTATGCAATCACAGAGAAGATGGAGGACCCCTTTTTTCCACAAACCATTCACTTACAACACATGTCGCAGCTAAGAAATGATGAAGAGAAGCAGAGGTAGGTTTGAAAGGGAGAGAGCATTCAAGGCTGGGTCAGGGAAATAAGCAGTTGCACTGTTAGAATAATTTTTCATTGCTTTTGCTTGTGGACTTCCAACCGCCAGAAACTTTGTGTTTCTTCCCTGGGATGCAAGCCATTGCCTTTCTCATTACATCCTACTCCTGCCCTGGGCTCTACCTAGGAGAAAAGGAGGATGTTTGAAGGTGAGCTGGAGGAAGGGGAAGACTGAGCTAAGAACTGTGCAGCCACATTCAGACAGCCTGTTAGGAGTGGCCTTAGGGAGAGAACTACCCCTAGATCCTCATTTGGGTGTTGTTTCACAGGGAGAAAGGTGGACTCACTCCAAAATATCCTGTCTGCAGACAAACTGGACAGGGAGCAAAGGCACATATATGCACTCACACAAGATGGTGTCCCCTGGACTGAAAGTCTCAAACAGAGAATTTCTTGTTAAAAACCCCAAAAAAAAAAAAAAAAAAAAAAAAAGCCACAAAGTGCCTCCTGATGCTTCAAAGTGCATCTGCTGTTGATGGTCTATTTTTATAGGAAAATCCTGGCAATGATAAAGATTCACAAGTCATTCATTGAAAGCTGCTCTCCACTGGCAAAGACAGTCTTGGAGATGTTGTCACTGAAGAATTTCACCAAGGGCTCCATGCTGCAAATCAAGCTTCCACCTCAGCTCCTCCTGGATACTGTGTACCAACGCATTGTTAATGTCGTCTGTAAACCATCCCAAGTGCATGTAAGGCAATCAGACAATACACACAGCAATAGATCAACTTCTTGTTAGTGTTTCTTTCCTAGCTTATGGAAAGTTGTGCAACTTTGTACAGGTGAGCCAGAAAGTCTCCCTGGCTCCTGAAGAAATTTTCAACAAATCCAAAGGGGTTGAAACATAGGAACCTGGAGTGAGAGTTCAATACCCATATTTTGAGAGAACTGGCAAAAAAGAAAGGGCAAGGGGATCTCACTGGTTTTTGCCTTCATTGAAAAATGACTAGCAAATGCTGTATCAAGTGAATTTTAATCAGAATCTTTAAGCAATTTTTATATCCTGTCTCCAAAAGCAGTACCCAAAATGAACACTGTGGGGATCAAGCAATTGGAACTTTGTTTAAAGATGGAAAGGATGAAAGAAGGAAGTTAAAGTTCTAACTTGCATTTGGGGGGGTGATTATTTTTAAATTTAAATTGGACTTGTTTGTGGGAACCTACTTTCTATCATTCTCACTTATGTTTTAACTAGACTGTTGTAATATTCTCTGAGGCCCTGGAGAGGAATTCCACTTAAAATCTAATTCTTGGTGCTTTTTATAGGGTTTACCCCCAACACACTCTGATTTGTACTTGAAAAAAATCTGAGCTAAGCCCTCCCACACCATCCTCTGAACTCCAGACATCTTGGATACAGCTGGCTTCTGTGGGATTTGAAGTGATTGTTATAGTAGGAGCTAGATCTGCCTTTCCATCTGGAAGCACTGGGTTGTTTTTTTTAATCAAACATCGGCAGAAAAAAATTCTCTGAAGGTTTCATACTTACCAGTTTTCATAGGAGACTGCCTCAGCTCTAGGAATGGATGTGTTTTCACAGTTGTTTTCAGTGTATTTTTTAACCCTCTCTTCAGGAAATAGATTTGAATGGAGTTTTGGACAACATTGCTGAAAGGATGGCATTCTGGTTCAAGGACTTGTAAGTGCTAACCTTTTGAGTGGAGTTATACTAGGACAGCTCTGTGGAGGAGGTGGGAAGGAATGGCTAGACTTGTGGTTGAGCAGAACAAGGGAGGTTGTAGTAATTTTCTTTGTTAGTTCTATGTATGTATGTATGTATGTACATATGAGACCCCACCTGGAGTCCTGCGTTCAGCTCTTGGGCCCCCAACATAAAGACATAGACGTGTTGGAGCGAGTCCAGAGGAGGGCCATGAAGATGATCAGAGGGCTGGAGCACCTCTCCTATGAAGACAGGCTGAGAGAGTTGGGGTTGTTCAGCCTGGAGAAGAGAAGGCTCCAGGGAGACCTTATGGCAGCCTTCCAGTACCTAAAGGGGGCCTACAAGAAAGCTGGAGAGGGACTTTTTACAAGGGCATGTAGTGGTAGAACAAGGGGTAATGGCTTTAAACTGAAAGACGGTAGATTTAGACTAGATGTAAGGAAGAAATTCTTTACTGTGAAGGTGGTGAGACACTGAAACAGGTTGCCCAGAGAGGCTGTGGATGCCCCATCCCTGGCAGTGTTCAAGGCCAAGTTGGATGGGGCTTTGAGCAACCTGGTCTAGTGGAAGGGGTCGCTGCCCATGACAGGGGTGTTGGAACTAGATGATTTTTAATGTCCCTTCCAACCCAAACCATTCTATGATTCTATGCCATAATCTTTTAAACCCCTGTGGGGCTGAGGAGTATCATGTGGGAAGAAGGTCCACAGGGGAATCTGTCCTGTCAGACAGTGTATATCCATCTCCTGTTGTGGGATTCAGCTCCAAATTCAGACACATAAGTGGCTCTGGTTGGCTGAGATTGCATAGTATTGTCCAGCAAATGAAGGACACTTAAGCTCAAGGTTGTGTTGACTGTTTTTTAAATGCTAGTGTGTTAGAATTAGCACAAGAGGTGTACAGTGTTTTTCTGTGTCCACAGGTGCTTGCCAGGGGGTACAGAGCAGCTGATGAAGCCCGCAAATAAGGAGGATATCATGCCATGTGTGCTGCAAAATCAGATGTGTTGCAAGTAGATCAGGTAAAAACAACACCCGTAGCTTTCATGAAGACATATACCCATGCCTTTTTAGCTGAGAAGGGCCAAGACTTCAGGTTTGCTTCATTCAAATGTGGCCAGCTACAGGAGTGACAGCAGAACATGTATCCACCTTTCTCAGTTACTTATTCTAACCTTGTCAGAATTTGTGCTAGGGTGGACAAGCAGGGTTTGCATGGACAGAGCGGTGCAAACAAAGCTGGTAGCATCTCAGAGTGTGCCAGCCATTTCTCTTCTTGAAGGCCCTTGACAGTTGTGGGAAGGACTTTGTTTTCACTGTGTACACAGCAGTTAAGGATCAAAAGCTAGAGTGAAAATCTGGCTCTCCTTGCCAATTCTCTCCTTTTTTTATTTCCCAATAATTTTCAGCAGTTTATATCAGAAATGTACAACGAGTTCGCAGGTTACATCAAGAAGTGGCTGGAAAAATCCTTGCCCAGGCCACCCATGGAAAATAGGCAGTTCCTGAAAAACATTGATGTGAGTAGCAAGAACCCATACAAGGGATAACCACCCACCCTGGAAGGTCTGTCTATACCTTGAGGCCCAGTTGACCAGCTTTGCTTTTCTGCCACAGGAGTGGCATCAGCTGTTCTTGTTTGAGATCCTCTGTGTGGAATGGACCCAGAAATGGCAAAGCCTGATATACAGCATGGTTGAAAGTTGGCTGGCGAAAGTAAGTTATGGTTACTTAACTTCAAGCAGGGGTGTGATGCTCAGACTTCTCCTGACCCCGGGATGCTCTGTTTTGTCTCAGTGAGTGTTTGGATGATGGGAGCTGAAGCAGCCAGCTCTTTGCTGGTGTAGAGGGGCATAACTCCTCCCCCACTGTAAGAACCCAACGATATTTTGCAAGGCTCCAGGAAGAAACTGCAGCTTAAGCATTTCCTTCCTGCAGGTAGATGGCAGAAAACTTCTGGACTTCTACTTGGAATTCATGAAGAAGGACAAGTGCTGGCATACAAATCTGGAGACCTGCTTTACAGATTGTGTCATTCAAAGTATTAAATACTTTGAGAAAAGTGAGGTACAGAGTCTCTGTCTAAATGCCACTGTCCCTTCTTGCACAGCTGGGAGTTTCTACCTCCTGCCACACCGAGCTGACCCACTTTGCTAGCTGTGCTTACTTGGCCTGCTGTGGGTTAATGGAGTGGGAGAGGAATTTTCTGTAAAGGTACAGGTTCTGCAAAGTGTATTTACAACTAAGAGGAGAAATTTCATGTCCTTACAGGAACACACATTAGCAAAAAATATTTCCAAACTCCTCAAGACAGACAGGTCAACTGTTGGGAAAGTGCTTTCTGCTGTTGTTGAGAAAATATTCTCAGACAAGATGAGAACATTGAAAGAAGTAGACAGATTTGACAGCACAGGCCCAGTTCTTGAAGAGGTGCTCAGCTCTTCTGTGACCTATGATCTCTTCTCTGCTGTCAGTAAGTGTCGTGGTTTAACCCCAGCCAGCAACTAAGCACCACGCAGCTGCTCACTCACTCCCCCCCATCCAGTGGGATGGGGGAGAAAATCAGGAAAAGAAGTAAAACTCCTGGGTTGAGATAAGAACGATTTAATAGAACAGAAAAGAAGAGACTAATAATGATAATGATAACACTAATAAAATGACAACAGTAGTAATAAAAGGATTGAAACGTACAAATGATGCGCAGGGCAATTGCTCACCACCCGCCGACTGACACCCAGCCAGTCCCCAAGCGGCGAATCCCCCCCCCCCCCTCCCCAGTTCCTAAACTAGATGGGACGTCCCATGGTATGGAATACACTGTTGGCCAGTTTGGGTCAGGTGCCCTGGCTGGGCATGAGAAGCTGAAAAATCCTTGACTGTAGTCTAAACACTACTGAGCAACAACTGAAAACATCAGTGTTATCAACATTCTTCACATACTGAACTCAAAACATAGCATTGTACCAGCTACTAGGAAGACAGTTAACTACATCCCAGCTGAAACCAGGACAGTAAGTTTCCCACAGAGTGGCTTTTTTTTAAATTCTTGTTTTGGAAGTAAGCTTTGATGGGTTCTGAAGGCCAAGCAACATCTAAGGCACATATCACTAAAATCACAAAGTTCAGCCATGGAGCTGGGCAAAGTTTGTGATCAAGTCCTTTCTTTTGCTAGAAGGGAAGATGAGGTTTCACCAGCTCTGTTCAAAGATCTGCCAAGTTTGTTGCCAACACAAAATGGAAGAAACAATATATGCACATACCCTGGAAAAATGATGTTTCATTTCAGAAACTAAGAAGCATCTCGATTTCTTTTTCCAGTCAAAATGGTGTTTTGTTGCCCATTCATGGGAGGTGTTTCATTTTTTTAAATGAAGCCTATTAGAAAAAATTATTCCCTGAAAATGAAAAAAAATAACAGAAATGCTAATTGTGAAGCACCCTAGAGGTTTGTCTCCTGCATGAAGGAGGATTATAACCAAAGCTAGGCCAGGGTCCTCTAAAGATACATTTTGGGTTTCATGTACCTGAGACAATTGAAAAATGCTATTTTACATTGACTGGGAACAAAGCAACATTTTTCCCGTATGCTGGTGTTGGCCACTTAATTGGAAAACAACCAAATCTGTGCATTCCACAAACGTGGCTGTAACAGATCCCCTTGCTACTCGTGGCTTGGAGGCAGGGTGCTACAAAGCTGCTAACTCTTCCCGAGGATGTATGTTAAAAAGAAATCCAGTGGGGAAACTGCTTCTTTGAAAGCACTGCTCTGTCACTAGATTTCATCTATTTTACAGAAAAATCAGAGCACAAGCTTCAAAATCAGATCAATGAAAAAGCAAAAATCCTGCTTTCCCAGTTTTCCAATTTCTTCTGCTTTTTGAGACATCGAGTTTTCTGAGGAGACATCCCCTGCAACATACTGTCCATCATCTTGCAGCATCAAGTGACATTTCAGAATATACTGTGCATGTGCGGTAAGCTCACAGTTTCCAAATTTATTTCCCAAAACAGTAATTTCATGTGGTGTGTTTTCCTATGCAATGGTGCAAATAGAAAATACATCTATTGGAAAGGTATCTAAAACACAGAGAAAACAAAAAATTCTCTGCAAGAGAACAAACACAAGGGCAAAAAATATAAAAGTTGAATACAGGCAATATTTTTAAGCCCTGTTAACACTATGAAGGACAGAAAACAATACTATTCCTCTGTACAAAGGATAGCAATTAAAATATTGTGGTGTTCTTATGATTTATTTATGGAATTGTATATGTGTTTTTAGAATCATAGAATGCTTTGGGTTGGAAGGGGCCATTAAAGACCACCTAGTCCAACGCCCTGCAATGAGTGGGGACATATTCAACTAGATCAGGTTCCTCATAGCCCCATCCAACTTGACCTTGAATCTTTCTAGGGATGGGACATCTACCACCTCTCTGGGCAACCTGTTTCGGTGTTTCACCACCCTCATTGTAAACATTTTCTTCCTTATATCTAGTCTGAATCTACCCTTTTTTAGTCTAAAACCATTACTCCTTGTTCTATTGCAACAGACCCTGCTAAAAAGTCTGACCCCATCTTTCTTATTAGACCCCTTTAAGTACTGAAAGGCTGCAGTAAGGTGTCCCTGGAGCCTTCTCTTCTCCAGGCTGAACAACCCCAACTCTCTCAGCCTTTCCTTACAGAAGAGGTGCTCCACCCCTCTGATCATTTTTGTGGCCCTCTATCTGGACTCGATCCATCAGGTGCATGTGTTTCCTGTGCTGAGGACCCCAGAGCTGGATGCAGTACTGCAGGTGGGGGTCTCATGAGAGCAGAATAAAGGGGGACAATCACCTCCCTCGACCTGCTGGCCATGCTGCTTTTGATGCAGCCCAGGCTACGGCTGGCTTTCTGGGCTGCGAGCACGCATTGCTGGCTCACGTGCAGCTTTTCATCCACCAGTACCCCAAGTCCTTCTCGGCAGGGCTGCTCTCAATCCCTTCACCCCCCAGCCAATATTGATACCGGGGGTTGCCCTGACCCAGGTGCAGGACCTTGCACTTGGCCTTGTTGAACCCCATGGGCCCACTTCTCAAGCCTGTCCAGGTCCCTCTGGATGGCATCCTGTCCCTCAGCTATGTCAACCGCAACACTCAGATTAGTTTAGTGTCTTTAGGGGTTTTTTTTCCTGTTCCTGTTTATTCTGGTTACAGAACAACATTCAAGGACACAGGCCAGTTTCAAAATCTGCCTAAATTTTACAAAAACCTGGAAGAAATCTCTTCTAGATTCTTCTGCAATAATAAACTTCATCCATGGGTCCCAGAGTGTTTTGTCGTGTTTTGTCAGTGATCACATCAGAGTGGCTCTGGGTTGATACTGCTGCTTTTAGATCAAGTGACACGGCCTTTATGCAAATTCAAGCATGCATTTTTAAACAGCAGTGGTTATATTTCCAGTAGCTCTTCTCTCTCTCTCCAAGTGATTTTCTTAAAAAATTCTTTATATCTGAGGTCTGGGCATGGGGTTTTTTGTTTGTTTCTTTCCCCAGATTCCTCTGTCTCCAGCTGTATAGCAACAGTGCTGAAAGTCAGAACGGAGGAATATGAGCAACTGGAAGAGCAGAAGAAGCAGAGATGCTCATTTCTGTGTCTATGCAGCAGCATAGAGGATGTGATAAGAGGTACCATCCCATTCTATTTGAGAGGATGGGATTGCCTATGTGGTTCTTAAATGGGGAGCTGTCTCCTAAAATAGAGAGCTGGTAGCAAATCCTCCAGGAAATGGTGCTGCATGACTGTCTAGAGAGTAAGCAGGGAGCTCTTTAAGGAAAAAAGGAATTGGGAAAGTCTGGTAGAGGCTTATACATGGAAGGAGTTCAGAATAGTGGGAAAATCTGTCTTATGGGGGAAGATTAAACAGTGCCAGGTATTTCATTTTTCTAAGAGACATGTAAGGTTGGATCACCTACTTTGACAAATGTTTGTAGGGGGAAAGTGCATTTCAGACAGGACAAACAATTTCAGACAAGATCTGGGACCTGAAAAGAGGAGGACAGAGCTAGCAAAAGGGAACAGAAATGTATATTTGTTGGGAAGACTCCCGCAGTGAGCTCTTCCTGCTGGACAGTGGGCCACACACGTCCCAGCATTGAAGTTCTCGGATTGGGTGCAAGAATCAACAGAAGTGATTCTTCAGCTGGGGGGGGGGGGGCGGGGGGGGGAAAAGGGGGGGGGAAGTCCCCTCCACCTCTATTTCAGGGCCAGGTTGTTTTCTGATAGTACAGACACTACCACAGTTTCAAGGCCATAGTTTGAAGGCTCCCTTCCTCATCACGGAGCAATTGATTTTGCCCACCATTTGTTTTGGTGCTGATCTTGGATTCAGTTTTTCCCCCATGTACTTTGCCACAAACAAATACACACACCCCCACCCCACCCCCCGCACACCCCTCTTTGGTGTTGCAATCAGGTTCAGAATATTTCTATGCTTAGCGGGTAAGTGTCTTTCTAGCTGGAGAAATGCACTAATGTTTTTGTTTCCACCTTGTTTAGTGGATAGAAGTGCTGTGGAGAAAAGCATCAGAAAAAGAGGAAGTTTTAAGGATCAGATATCTGTAAGCAAATTTTCAGTGAACGGCAAGAAGGAAAGTCCTGAATTACACCCCCTTGTTAAATATAGTGACATGATGAAAAAAATTTATAACTTAGAGGAAAATAATTATTTTTGGAGACTGTGGAAGCAAAAAGCAAAGCAAATCAAAGCCACAGTCCCTGAAGAGAAAATTCTCTTAATAGAAGATGTGCAAGAAAACATTTATAAACCAGCCATTGCTGACTTTCGGAGTACCTATCTGGCCCTCAAAGACTTTTCCATCACCCTTGGGACTGTGCAGAGACATTTTGGGAAGCAGTTAGCAAATGAGAGTGAACTCACAAAGGAGTTTAAAATTATGGAGATGTGTGAAAGGAAAGGGAATGGAAAAGCTGCCTGGGTAGATGATGCAGTGGAGAAGATTAAAAACTACCTGACCTTGTCTACAGTGGTGAACACTGCCAAGATGATTGATGAACTGCGGAAGACACTTGAGTTTAATGGAAATTTTCAGATTCTCAACGACCTAATAAAATATGTATGTAGGACACACATGGATATCTGGCTTATACTGAGTGCTCTTGTGGCTTCTGTGTTGGCAGGTGTGAATGGGGAACCTCTGCTTTTGTGTGTCTTAATTTTTAATTAAATCATACTGAACACAGTGGATGGAATTTTTCTTCTGGAATATAAATTCCACTGTTGTAGCAGTCTCTCTTTTAGCTTGGCACCTTTATACTGGAGTAAGTGGAGTCAGAAACATGATTCAGCTCACCCTTAATCAGACTCCTGGTTGTCCACAAATGAGGTCCCAGTGCCATTAGAGATGCCCAAAGGCATCTGAGGCAACTGTGTGAGGCCAATAGATGCAGGCATCTCTGTGTGTCAGCAAACAAATTCTGCATCAAGTGATTTGGAATAGACAGGGAAGTATTATCTTTCCCAACCTCCATGGAAAGTTTCTGGCAGGATCTGGAGTTAAAAACTCCAGGAGTTAAATAACAGATCCCAACCTAATATTCTCTACCAACTCCAGAAATTCTTCATTTGCTTTCCACATGTTCTTTTTTGCAGATCTCCAAGCCTCATTGCTCCAATCCTGTAAAAGCTAAAATGTTATATTGCCATGACCTTTCTCTTATAGTAGCAATGATGGGGCACTGCATGGGTAGCTCCCAAGGAGCAGCTGGGTGTTCTGTAACTTTTTGTACTTTGGATAGCTTTCCATGTTTTGGACAGGGTTCCCCAGAAATTTAAAATTGGAGCAGACCTTATAAATTTTGTGGAAAGGTCCTTTTACTGTTCAGGACTTCAGTGCAGATGTCAGACAAGTTTTATATCATGACTCTGTGCCTCTGCTGCAGGGACTTGTACTGAAATAACCAGACTGGGTTTATGAAATAGATTGGATGAGAGGAACAGAAGTTTCTGGGGAGCTAGCCCTTTGGAAAAGACCCTGAGTGGCTGATGAAACTTTGATGTGTGGGGTGGAGGCAGAGCTTACCTTCTGTCTTCTCTTACCAAGGGACACATATCAGTATGTCTTGGGTTTTTTTTGCAGGAAGAGCCAGAATTCAGGAATAAGAGACTTGATTATATGACCCAGGACTTGATGAAGGTGAAAAATAGTTTGAGCAACCTTCCAGAAGACATGCTGGACTTTTTGAGGGAACTTCTTGAATGCACAAGGAAAGGCTTTGTCTCCTGGATCAAAACCATAATAAAAGGTGAGTTGTACCAGGATGTAACAGAGTCATCAGATAAGAGAGGCAATAGAAAGGGATCAGTTAGTCCCTATCTGTCACAACAGCCAGAGGCATTGCATGAATCAATTATGTGAACTCCTCAGCTATGAGTCAACCATGAAACTCCTCAGCTATGTGTTTCATTTTTTGATTTTTCATTTGTCCTTTTTTTCCTAGACAAAACAGAAATCCCTGTATTTGTGGACCTGGCATCAATTTCTGCAGGTGAAAATGACATCGATATTGACAAAGTGCGGTTCTTCCGTGATGCCATGGCTGCTTCAGCACCCATTATATTTTACCTGAGCCCCACATCTGGATTTGAACAGTTCTCTGCAGCCCTGTCATTCATCAGTGAAGCCACTGCAAAAGACAATAATCTGCCCAAGAAGTTGGTGAGTCTACAAATCCCATGTTCCAAAATTACTTGGACTTGTACTAGAAGAATGAATTGCCAAAGTCTGGTGCCATACTTTAGGGGAGTTAAGACATCCAAGTGGGCATAGTGGATATGACATAAAACCTATGATAAATCCTTGCTATTTGGTACTGAAGTCCAGTTGGGACACCTTAAAAGACCTTACATGCCTATATGAGGGCAAGTGGAGGAGACCCATTAGGTGTCACATGCAGAAGAAAGTGAATCCAATGCTCTGTGTTTTAGGAGAGTCTAGTCTACCACTGTCTTGCATAATCCTCTCCACAGAAACTACAACATCCTACTCAGGGTACCATTTAACTGACACCCTTCCTCCAAATTGCCAAAGGCTGGCAGAGAACAGCAGCTTCACAAAAAACTTATTCACTGGCTTTGGCTTTCAGAAAGCTAAGATAGACGTAGATTTCGGTGCAACAGCTGTGCTTTGTCTCTTCAGGTGAAGCAGGGACAAGAAACCCCACTCTTACCAAAATTGTCCTTACAGGGCTGCCAACTGATTATTAGGTTTCATTCTGTTGTGTTGGGTTTTTTCTTTAACAGAAAGATTCTTGTAATAACAGAGACTGGATACAGATGGTTCATGACTCTCGTGGCTCCATAGAGTGTTCCTCAATCTCTCAAGCCAGAAACATCAACAGCAGAGGGATTTTTATCATCTCAGCACCTCAGAAATGCAAGGTAATGGTTCTCCACACTTTTAAGAGTGTTTTCCCGGGGGGTCATCATCTGCCCAAAGAAATTAACATTCTTGAAATCCATTTCCAAGGAGTATATCAGATAGCCAGTAGATCACTAGACAGATTTGAAAGCAGCACAACCTCATGTCACATTTTCCATTAAGCCTTGGTCATTTTCAAGGCAAAACAAGCTTTTTTTTGTCCCCAGGGAGGAGAGAAAGCAATATTTTAACACAAAAAAGAACTCATGTGGTCACTGAGAAAGTAAAAAAAGGAAAGGGAAAGATTTAAAATGAGAAGTGCTACCCCATTGTTCAAGTAGAGTGGTGCTTGCAGCATACCCTGAAAGAGTGAGCCCTGCACAATAGAAGAGGGAAGGAATGTTCCACATCTTAAGACATGGGAAAACTTGATGTTTGGCTGTGATATGCAGGGATGTACTACTGTTCTTGAAGGCCCATTGCACAAGGATGGGGAATTACACAGAGAAAAGGCAGAGTGGGGCTTATCCTCTTACCTGCTTTCCAGGCTGCCCTGGAGGACTGTGTTTCAGTGCAACTGCTGCAGGACACCACAGAGGAAGCATCTCAGACAGATCAGAATGCTAAAGAATACAGCCTGGCTCAGCTCACAGAGCTCCAGAACAAGCTTATGTTGATCACCACAAAAACTGAGCAAGGTAGAGAGGAGGCAAACCGCTTCCTGGAGGTAAGCCACAGTGCAACAACAATACGTGCTTGGAAAACAGTGTCCATAAGGCTTGGGTTTTTTTGCTAGAATTCTTTCATGGAGACTCATCCTTGACCTTCAGCTCTGACTTTTCAGGAGCAGAGGTAGCAGACTCCCAGATCTCATGTGTAAGGCAAATTATAAATACAGCCGTTCTCTTGCAAGGTGATGGTGGAGTGTGTAGAAGTCCAGCTCTCTGAGGTCTTGGCCTCACCTGCATGTTAATGATGTGGATATCTCCACCCATGCAAACCATCTAAGCTCCTGCTGTGGTGAATGAAGAGAAACAGGAAACTCCAGGGGTGTGATGGCGGTCACCCCAATGTGGGCACCCACCACAAGCCAGATGCTTCACATACCAAAAATGCCTTTTCCTTACTTCCTATACAAGCTGTTTATTCAGAAGGTGTTTGAAATGAGGTGTTCTCTTACATACCTGAGGAACCACCTCAACTGCATGCTGTCTGATCAATTGCAGTGCCTCAGTCAGAGATGAAGAAACCTGACAAGGGCCAAATATCTCAAAGGTGGTAATTCTGAGGGTTCAATACAGCTCATCATAATCTTTAGGGGTGGGGTTTGCTTGCTACCTGAGACAATGGAGCTGTCCGTCCTCTGTGGACCTCCTTCCCCCAGTAGACATGTGCTATTTACCTCGGAACCAGTATTTTTGAAGAGTAGTAGAAGTCTTCTAGGAAAACATGCACTTCTAGAGCACGTCCTTGGCCAAGGAATGTATCCTGAGAAGAAGCTATACATAAAAATTGAGCCAAATCTTTTTGTTGTTGTTGTTTAACAGGTTTTAATAGATCTGTGGAAGAAAATGTAATGTGAGAAGTATTCAGTAGTTGTTGAAAACACGTGATAATCCATTTCCCTGTTTTGTGTGTGGCATGTTACAGATCCTGGAAAAAGTTCAAATGGTTGGAAGGTTGTACTTGCAGCTTCTCAGTGTTGGAAATATCCTCTTCATAGACTGGAAGGCTGACATCTACTGCAATGCCCAACACAGAGTAAAAGTTTACACAGAATTTGGAATTGCTGGCATCCTTGTTCAGAGCACCAGACCTGTCCTGGAGGAGCTGGATGGCCTTTGCAAAGCAATGGAGCACTGCCTGGTAGAGTGGAAGAAATATCTGGAGACTCAGAGGGACACCTACTATCATCTCAACCTGTTCGCTGCACGCCAGCTCTTCTATTTATGTAGCAAACTGGCCGAAGCTCACAATAGTGTAATAGAGCCACAGATTCTTAATATGCTTTCTGTCATAAAGCATGACGTTAAAGCAGAAGATATTAGAAAAGCCCTGGAGCAAGCCCTCATGACACCAGTTGACCCTGTCAACACAGCAACAGGAGACAAGAAGTCTGTTACCTGGCATGACTATGTCATTCGTTTTCCCCAGCTCATCAAAAGCCTGGCTGAATCTGGCTATGATACATCAGTGGCAAAGGCAGCACTGCAGAGCTGCCTTCCGAACTCTGACATTACAGAGCAGAAGCTCATGAATTTTGCCTTTAAACGACGCAATGACAAGGAAGAGATTGAAAATCTGAGCAAATTATATGAGAAGCAGCGAGCAGCCTTCCTGCAGAAGTCAAGCAAGTTTTAAAAAAAGAACATAGATGTTGACCAGGCAACTTTTAGCACCCTTGCAAAAGATGAACTGGCCACTTCCTCTGAGAGTTTGCCATCCATCTGTGACAAGGTGAATCTGCTTACTGTAAGAAATTCACTGGCCTTGTGTCAGACAAATACATCAGCCTGGATGTCTTACGTGAAACACTGAAGCAATTAGCAGCTCTTGAAAAAACATGTGTCAAGAGAAGTTTACCAGTAGGCCTCGAAGCCAGCAAACCTTCTCTCATCACGTGTAAAGAAGAGGAAATGTTACTCTACATGCTCTCCATTTACAGACACACCAAGACAGCACCTCTCCCAACATATGATGAGGTCCTGGTGTGCACACACAACGCAGAGGAGGAAGAAGTGGAGCTGATTGTTAGGAGAGCTCTTTCATCTGATTCTCAAAACCAGAAAATCTACTGCTTGCTGGGTGCTAAGAAATTAGCATACAAAGTTTCCAAACAACTGGAGTCCCACTTCTTCCGCTTGCTGCAATCTTCTACAGTCCCTGACTATAGGTTCATTATCATTTGCAATGCCAAAGCTCACAATTCTTATGTTATCACAGCCTTTGACACCTACAAAGTTACTATCCCATGCTACTCTATGACAGAAATCCAGGCATACCTGAGCACGCATCTCAAAGTGCCTTGTGGGACAGCCCCTGTTGCTCAGGCCTTTGAAGAACCCTATCAGCAGAACATGAAGTTCATATTTTCAGATCAAGCAGGAATGGGTAGGTGTTAGTAGTCCTACTGTGAGTCATATCTCAAACCAGGAGGCCTTCAGAGGAATGTGGCACGCAATGGAGAGCCCTCCACTCTCCTCACATGCTTAGTTTTGGGTGGTGAATTTTAAGAAGGATTTTAGGCCATGTGGAAAGAATCCAAAGGGGAATGACAATGCAGTCTAGAAAACATGATCTCTGAGGGAGCTACAGTTGTCCAATCTAAAGAGTAATAAATAATGGTGTGAGACTCTAGGAAAGAGCAAGAAACAAGACTTTCTCCATGGGATAAACTAGGTCATAGGGATGGGAGTCAGTTGCCTAAATAAGCCCAGATGTCCTCTGAAAGACCATAGGCTAGCCTAGCTGGCCTCCACCTGCCATCCCAGAATGGAACAAATGTTCTGTAGGCCCTTTGCAAGCCTCAGCAGGATGTCTTATTCTTCCTACTATTTCTGAAACATTTCAAGACATGTCTCTTTAGACAGTAAGGTTTTTTGACATTTTGTAGGGCACATTTGAAGCAAGTTGGTCAGGATCCAGGCCTTCTGGCTATGTCTATATTGGTAACCTCAATGGGGCTGGAGTGGGGGCATGAGTTCTGTCTTGCAATGGGCCATACTGCTAAAATTGTGAGCACAGGTTTAGAGGATGTCCCTTGTGACTGGGATCTGGTCCCAGGTATTGTTCTAAAAAGGCTGTTGAGAGATGGCCACTCAGTTTGGAGTGAGTTCAGATGTCTGGAGAAAGACAGTCCCATGCATGTGAAAGGGCAGACTGACTCCGAGGGTGAATCTTGGCTGTCTCTTCTGTTCCTTAGGGAAGTCTCTCTTCGTGGACAATACCCTCAAAAAGATCCGTGCCCAGCCGGGTGATTTACCAGTGGTTCACAAAACTATTAGGCTAATGGAGTCAGAGATTGATTTCCAATTCCTTCTGGAGGACCTACTCTCTGTTGAGGAACTTCCGACTGAAGCTCAGCCAACTGTCTTCCATATCGATGTGTCACCAGTGGTGAGAGACTTTTTCTTGGTGGTTGAACATGGAGTGTCCAAGACCTCATAGGCTTTTTAGAGGAGGGTATTTTCACAGCCTCTTGTGCTGGCTTATTCTCATCTACAGTAGTAGCAGCAGGTGCTTAAAAGTTAAAGTGAACAACAAGAGTTCTGGGTACACTTTGGAAGCTCAGGTGCCAGCATTTGCCTTGTTCCATGCCCACAGGTGAGGAAGCTGTGTGAAATGGGTCCCATTTCATAAAAGCAATCTCTCTTCCTACAGTGGTATCAATCAGCATGTAGGGCACTGAAGGATGGCCAAATTCAAACCAAGTGATCAGACATAGAACCCCCATACACAGGGAGAAGAAGGGGTGGATTCTCCATCTCACATCCAGTCTGGTACCTCTCTGGAATGAGCTGTATTTAAACAAAAGGTAGTGGGCTTAGGGCAGAGGGTGAATCCAGATGACCTAGTCCTACCTCAGAAGGCTGCAGAGCACCAAGCATCTGATCATATTAACAGTTACAGCTGTCTCAGTGTGTGATAGAATAGCAATCCAGCACAAGAACAGAAGCAAAGCTGTAGCCTGGCTGCAGGTACTACTACCTGCCATGGGTAGTGGATTAAGTATTTTTTGGTAGACATTTCTTTCACCAGTTTTCTTCTTCCCTGTCAGGTGTCAACAGGTCTCTACCGGCTGCTGGTTGAGCTATGCATCCTAAGACACATCCAGAGTCCCAGTGGCTTAGTCTGGAAGTGCAAATCCTCTCATCTTTACTTGATTGAGTACCTGGCAAAAGGAAGAGGTCTTAGCAGAACAAGGAAACAAGAGGTATTGCTTTGGGGATAGTGTGCTCATGTCAGAGGAATAGTAAGGGAGGATGTTAACATAACTAGGTCTGCACCTGCAGTAAATCTGCCAAAATCCAAAGTCTCTTTTAAAGCTGCATGTAATTTTTGGGTCTGTCTCTCCACTGGAGTGATGGCTCATCTACGTAGAAACAAGCAGTCCCAGCATGTGTCTACTCTGGAAAGGAAATGTAAGATGCTGTGTGGGGTTTGGGTTTTTTTCCAATTCATTCCTAGTGTGACATAGACATCCCACATGTTCAAAAAATAATAGAAGTCTCCTATATGAGAAATGAAGGAGGACATTCTAAAAGAGGAAATTAGGGATGTGATGCAGAGTTAGAACATCCTGAGTGGCCTGGAGAGGGTGAATGGGGAGCAAGCATCCACCATCTCTTCCAACACAAGAACCAGGAGCATCAAACAATGTTAACAAGATCAGCTTAGAACAAATGGAAAGGGGGTGATTCTTCATGGTATGGGTCATAAACCTCTGAGGGTCCTTGCCAAAGGGGGCTGTGTGTGCCCCCTTTGACAGGTTGACACAGGTGCAAGGTGAGTCTGGCCAAGTATTTGGAAGGGAAAGCCATTTTGGCTTGCTAACTAAAGAAAGCAGATGAAAATGGAGAGTAGCCTGTGCTGAAACCTGTCTGTTTGGAATATCATTTTCTGGGTGGAAATAATCATGCTTGCTGTATTCTAGCTTTTCATTGGACATCAACTCAGCACCAGGACCTTACAGGTTATGGTCATGTCAGTACATATTCATCTAGGAGCATGCATGCAGGCTTGGACAAATTTGATCTACATATGATTTTCCCAGCTTCCTGACCTATTTGTGTGCAGAAAAAAAAGCTCTTGAACTGTAGGCAAATGCAGAAGGTTGGGCAACTGTCCTCATTGTAATCTGTGTACTCCTTATTGACTCTCTTTTAGATGTCCAGTGAAACAGAAGAAAAGTTCCTGGATCTTTTTCCTGCTGTGAAATGTGTCTCACCAATGCGTGTACTTGACTTGCTGGAACACCCCAGCTCTGGTCGTCTTTCTGAAATGAAAGAGGAGCAGTTTGACCGAGACAAGTTAAAGAGTGAAGCTTTCCAGAGGTCTTACCAGTACCTCAGCAGATATAAGAGGAAGAAAGACCTTGACCGTTTCCTTTTCATCCCTGAGAGGACTGAAGGGACAGAGGAAGAGTGCCTGAAGCTCTTACTGGAGTTCTGTGGGAGACACAACCCTTCCTGGACTGAGCTTAGCAACTTCACTCATTTCCTAAACTTCCAGCTAAGCAAGTGTGAGAAATCCGTTTTCTGTAGCTCAGCAGCTGGAGAGGATTTCCAGGGGTTTAAAACATTTGTGGTAAAGTTCATGATCACCATGTCCAAGGACTTTGCAGTGCCCTCTCTTGACATCTCTGATGAAAGTGTGCCAAGTGCAGAAAATGATGATGAGGAAAACAGCATTATAAGACAGTACCAGCTAAGACGAAAATGGGAACAAGAGTCCCACCCCTATATAGTCTTCCATGCAGACAATGACTCCATGGAGTTCTTGGGTTTCCACATCAGCAAGAACTTGGATGCTATCGATGCCCATTCTCAAGCTGTTTTAGAAAGGAATGTTATCACACATAAATTATACCGCACTTTGAAAGCCCAGCATGTTCCTTTCAATAAGAACTTTGAAGACTTGCCCAGAACAATGCAGCTGGAGGCCCTCTGCAGAGTTTTTGGTGTGAGCTACACCCAAGATCCAGATGAATCATATCAGCTGACACTGGACAACACCATGAAGATGCTTGCCATTCACCTGCGGTTCCAGTGTGGGATCCCTGTAATCATCATGGGTGAAACAGGTTGTGGGAAGACAAAGCTTGTGCAGTTCATGTGCAGCCTGCAAAGGGCAGGCAGGGACATTCAGAACATGGTGGTGGTACGTGTGCATGGTGGCACTACCTCCAAGACCATACACAAGAATGTTAGGCAGGCAATTGAGCTGGCACGCACCAATGAAGAAAGGCACAAAGTGGACACCGTACTCTTTTTTGATGAAGCCAACACATCAGAAGCTATCTTTGCAATCAAAGAGGTGCTGTGTGATCACAGTGTAAATGGAGAGAAGATTCTCACTGACCGTTTGAAAGTAGTAACTTCTTGCAACCCTTACAAAAGGCACACCATGGAAACTGTAGAGAAACTTGAAAAAGCTGGCTTGGGGTACCGAGTCTGGAGTGAAGACACACTGGAGAAACTAGGCTACATTCCTTTGCGGCAGCTGGTGTATCAGGTCAAGCCCCTGCCACCTAGCTTATTGCCTCTTGTCTGGGATTTTGGACAGCTGAATGAAAAGACACAGAGCCTGTACATCAGAGAGATTGTAAAGTCCACCATGAAGAACAAGATCACCATTGGAAATTTGGACGTCTTTACCAGTGTCATTTCAGCCTCCCAGAAGTTCCTCAGGAAGAAGAAGGATGAATGCAGGGTTGCCAGTCTTCGGGATATAGAGCGCTGCATGGGCATTGCACTCTGGTTTTATAAACTAAGAGACCTGCTGTTTCCTCAGATTGATAAGAAGAAGTACAAAAAGGAACAGAAGCCAATCTTAAATGATGCACAAAGGGCCTTGGTCCTTTCAGTGGGAGCTTGCTATTATGTATCTCTGGAGAGCCGCAAAGATTACCTGGAGGAGGTCGCGAAATGCTTTTCTGTCCCTGCATCCCTGCTGCAGCAAGAGATTGAGCTTTGCCAAGAGGTATTTCTTGATAACCTCTCTATTCCTGAGGCAACAGGCCGCAATGATGCTCTGAGGGAAAACATATTCATGTTAGTTATGTGCATGGACCTACGAGTTCCACTCTTTCTGGTTGGGAAGCCAGGAAGCTCAAAATCCCTGTCTAAAACCATTGCTGTGGATGCCATGGTGGGCAGGCTGTCCCAAAACCAGTTGTTCAAAAGATGCAAGGAGATCCAGCTGATGTCTTTTCAGTGCAGTCCCCATTCAAAGCCAGAAGGGATCATCTCCACTTTCCGACAATGTGCTCAGTTCCAGAAGGGGAAGAATCTGGATGAGTTGGCATCCGTGGTCCTCCTGGATGAGATTGGCCTTGCAGAAGACTCGCCAGAGATGCCACTGAAGACACTGCACCCTCTTCTTGAAGATGGTTGTGTTGATGATGAAACCCCAGAATCTTACCAAAAAGTTGGCTTTGTGGGCATTTCAAACTGGGCCCTAGACCCTGCCAAAATGAACAGGGGTCTTCTAGTATTACGGACTGACCCTAGCAAAGAAGAGCTAGTTAAAACTGCAAAGGGCATCTGTGCTGCACAGCCTCACTTTGAAAGCATTGAGGATTTGCTCCCTTTGCTGGCAGAATTCTACTGCAAGGTGCTAAAAACACAAAAGAATGAGTTCTTTGGGCTCCGTGATTTCTACAGCTTGATCAAAATGATACTGTCCTACACCCAAGACAAGAAGTGCAATTCTCAAAAGGACATCGTTATAAAGGCCATTCAGAGAAACTTTGGAGGCTCCAGTGATATTAATCCTGTCGAGCTCTTCCAAAACTGCATCAGTGAGGTGTATCTTCCCCCTGACTTGGAAACCAGCCACACACTTTGTTTGCTGAAGGAAAATATGGGCAAACAGGGGGCAGGACTCATGTCTCGATATCTCCTGCTGCTGACAACCAACCACGCAGCTTTCCACATCATCCAGATGACACAGCTTATAGATACTGAGCACTGTGAAATCATATTTGGCTCTGGTTTTCCACAGGACCAAGATTATTCCCAGGTATGCTGGTCTGTCAGCAGGGTGAAGATCTGCATGGAGACAGGCAGGCCTGTTGTTCTTTTAAATATACACAACCTTTATGAGAGCCTTTACGATGCACTCAACCAGTGCTTCGTTAGTCTGGGGGGAAATTACTATGTGGACCTGGGTCTTGGCACTCACAGAGTGAAAAGCCGTGTGAAGGATGAGTTCAGACTCATTGTGATAGAGGAGAAGAATGTAGTCTACACCCAGTTCCCCACCCCACTGCTGAACCGCCTGGAGAAGCACTGCTTGGACATGAACACCATTCTGAACCGGCAGCAGCAACAGCTGAAGCAGGACCTGCAGACCTGGGCCAGGATGTTTGTCTTCATTGACAGCAGCAAGTTCTCCAATGTTTGGTCCACCAGGCTGAACACCAAGGAACAGGATGTCTTCATCGGTTTCAGCAATGACACATCTGCAGCTGTTGCTTTGCAAAGCACTCAGAGTAGGTCCTGGGGAGACTTTGAGCCCTATGAAGAGCCAGTGTTCTCTATTGCCAAAAGGAAACTTGTTCAGGGTGCAACCCCTGACTCCATCCTGCGCCTTAAATACTCCCTTGTGGATGATGCTGAGCAGATCCAAGACTTGTACTTCCACAAGCAGAAGCACAACAGCCTTGTCAGTGTTTTGAGAGAGACAGCTAACTGGCAGCCAAGGAAAGAGAGGACTGCTGGGCTCTGTCTGCAGGTACGTGTGCTTCACTGTAAAGCAGTGAGAGTAGTCTTTGTTTTCCCAATGAGGGAGGTTGCAACACAACCTCCATTAAGCCACTGGATAATTTCCACTGTTGAACAGTGATGGGCTTCTACCTGTCCTCTTTGGCTCCTGCCCCATCAGTTGTATCACACATGTGCCTGGCTTCTGCCTTGTGGTCCTCTGCACTTAGGGTGGGCTCTGCTTCTCCTCTTGACCTGAATGTGGTGTATCTGCTAACAGACAGGCAGTGGGTGCCAGCTCCTAACTCTGAAGGCTCTGGAGGTTCAAGGCTAAGATAGCCAGGCCATCATTCATTGCCTGCAGACAAGTGACAAGCACCACTGGTGATGCTGTGGGGATCTCACCAAGCATCCAGCAGGACTTTAGGTGGTTCAGGCAATTCTGCAGATCCTGGGTCATGCCCACTGCCCATGTCATCTATTATCAGGAGTTGTCCATGCCAAAGAAAGCATCCTGATCAGTTCTCCACTGACCATCACAGGAGCTCAGGAACCTATGTTGCATACAGATACCTAAAAGGGTATCGGCTGAATCCCCAAACAGCATCTACAGTACTGGGAGCCCACAGCCTTGAGAGAGAGTCAGCCCAGTAGAGTCATGTGTGGGGACCATCGTGCTGGGTCCATAACATTGCATGGAAAGGCTTTTCCAGCCCTCAAGGTCTGAAGTGCTCATGTACATCTCCCAGCAGGATTCCTTTGGAGTCACTGCCTCACAGCATCTGAGTCATTGCTAAGGATGCATCTCAAGTCTAAGTCACTTGTAGCACTAGGAATCAGGGTTCTTCTGGTTGTTAACAGTGCTCCTACACTTCTTCCCTGTAAGCAGGGCACATTTCTGTGTCTTGCCTTTAGGAAGCACTTAAAAAAGTCCATAAGGGGATCACTTCAGTTTTCCCACCCATTAGGAATGGTAATACTACAATTATGATATTTCCCTGGAATTTATTTCCCTTTCACTGCAGGTTTCTACACATGCAAGACTTCTAAATGAGAGAGATTTAGAAGAGATAAAGAAGACACTTAACCTTCAAAATAAAATCCACTGCCTCTTTCTAAGCCAGTTTGACACCAAATACACTTTCTGCCAGGAACTCAGGTGAGGAGAGATTTCCTTCTCACCTTTGTTAATTTTATAGACTGGGGTTTTGGGGAAAGAGGGCAAGGGGGGAGTAGGGAGAGTGGAGAACAGAGGTGGTTTTATGAATAGAGCAATGACACACCCTTTCATTGTCTGCAGGAATTTTTTTGCACAATCATCAGAAGAGAAATTGCTCCTGATCCAGTTTCACTTTGATGAGCCACAGAGCAGCAAAAGGCTTCTAGCTTGTGCCAAGTAAACATCCTTCCTTCTTTCTTCTTTCCTTCTGTATTTCTTTAGTCAGGTGCAAAGGTAAGGGAGGATGCAGTGGCCAAATAGCCATGGGATACAGAATTGGTTTTAGTGACCTGTTCAGTGGAGTCATTGGAGATGTTCTCATATATCTTTATGTGTATATCTGTGTGGGTGGGCTCATGACTATGTTCTGTAGCTTAAATTTCCAAGCCTGTGTTTGTTAAGATATTAAGATAAAGCATCCCTAACATCTCAGCTTTCCTTTGTCTAAAAGAGCATCTTCTTCATTCTGGGAGCATGCTTTATACATCCTTCACACATTAAAACCACCTTCCCCTAGCATGACTGACTTACAGCACAAGGTACTCCAAACAGGGCCTAACACCAGATGACTTTTTTCTCTTTAGTCATCAAACCAAAGCACCTAAACTGACATCTGGTGCCATTTGAGACATCCTAGGGATCCAAGACACCTCTTAGGGCTGGCTGATAGGACACAGGACCTTCAGGAGACTTAAGCCCTTCTTGACACAAGTGAGGGCTGAAGTCATTGACATTATATGAGGTTATGAATATTGTCTGAGTAGCATTATATGAGGTTGGTCTCAAGCCCTTGAAGTAAATTAGTGACATCCTCCCCCAGCCAGACACATCCTCTCTCAATATAGTCCCTCTTACCCCTTTCCTCACTCTCCTGCATTTCCTGTTCATATCCTCTCTTCACCATCTCAGCTAATGTGCATGTTGTCTCCTGAAATGCTTTCTTCTGGGTGGATTTGTGCTTTTCTAGAGAGGGACTTGAACTTTTTTCGTCCTACTTCTAGGAAAGCTGTGCTGGGTTTTGGCCTGTTTCCCCGCAAGTCCTGGATTGGTCTGCGTTGTGGATTTTGTTGTCTAATATGTCTGTATGTTTGTGGCAGATATTGCTAATATTATTCCCGTGATTGCCAGAAGGAACATATGATTGGGCAGAGACCCATACATACAACAATACAAATTCAGATTAAAATAAAGATTCAGTATTCAGCAGAGAGGGAAATTTGTCATGAAAGAGTTTGCTGAGGTGTGTGACTTAGTCATTGTTTGGAGAGGGTGTAGGGGAGCTATGTGGGCATGAGTCTTGAAGTAGCCAGATCCAAACTGGCTCTTGGCCCAGCCAGGGCTCGGCTGAGCTGACCTTCTCTTTTCCCTTTCCATCGCTGCAGCACAGGCACACCTCAAGCTGTTAGTCTTTCCAAAAGCTCTACCTGAGCCCTGGAAAGGCAGGGGGTGGTTTTGGGAGACTCTCTGCCCAACTGACAAAGAGAATGGACTTTTTAGACTCCCTGTCCTGATTCTAGGTACTGTATCATAGATGAGAGAAGGAAATCAACAGGCACAGGCTCATCACATGTTGTGCTGGCCACTCAAGTCCCGCGAGTTCTGGGAGGCTGCGGCTACATGGCATTTGACGGTGGTAAGGCTGAAATTGCTATTTTGGATGAGGGTGAGAGTGGGAGGGAAAGGAGAGGTTATGCAAAGGCAAGAAGGAGGATCCAGAGAACTACAGACCAGATAGCCTCACACTGATCCCCGGAAAGATGATGCAGGAAATAATCCTGGAAACCTTTTCCAAACACATGAAAAGCAGCAAGTCAACATGGATTTATGAATGGGAAATCAAGTCTGACCAACCTGATACCCTTTATGATGAGATGACTGGCTTGGTGGATGAGGAGAGAATGGTGCATGGTGTTTATCTTGACTTTAGTAAGGCTTTTGACACTGTCTCCCATAACATCCTCACTGACAAACTAATGAAGTATGCACTAGATAAATGGACAGTGAATTGGACTGACAAGTAGCTGAGCTGCTGCGCTTAGGAGGTTTTGCTCAACAGCACGAAATCCAGCTGGTGGCCAGTCATTAGTGGTGTTACTTCAAGGATCGATACTGGGGTCAGTACCGTTTAACAACCTCTTTAATGACCTGGATGATAGGACAGGGTGTACCTTCAGTAAGTTTGCTGATGATACAAAACTGGGAGGAGTGATTGATACACTGGAGGGTTATGCTGCCATCCAAAGGGACCTGGACAGGCTGGACAAATGGGCTGACAGGAACCTCATGAAGTTCAACAGAGAGAAGTGCAAAGTCCTGCATCTGTTGAAAGACCAGTACAGGCTGGTCACTGACCAGCTGGAAAGCAGCTTCGTAGAGAAGGACCTGGTGGTGCTGTTGGACATCAAGTTTAACATGAGCTAGCAATGCGTCCTCGTGGCAAAGGCGGCCAACATAGCCTTTATTAGGCAGAGCACTGCCAGCAGGTCGAGGAAGGTGATCCTTCCCCTCTACTCAGCACTGGTGAGGCCACACCTCATCTCCTGTGTCCATTTCTGTGCTTCCCAATATAAAGAGACATGGACATACTGGAACAACCCTAGTGAAGGGCCACAAAGATGATTAAGGGACTGGAGCATCTTTCATATGAGGAGAGGCTGAGAGAGCTGAGACGGTTCAGCCTGGAGAAGAGAAGGCTCGTGGGATCTTATCACTGTGTATACATGCATGATGGGAGGGCATAAAGAAGAAGGAGCCAGATGCTTCGGTGGTGTCCCATGACAGGACAAGAGGCAATGGGCACAAACTGAAATACAAGAAATTCCATTCAAACATAAGAAAAAACTTCTTTAGGTTGAAGGTGGTCAAACACCTTTTGGGTTATAGCATCATTCTCTTCCTTAGTTAAAGGACAAGAATGACAGTTAGCGCATTTGTGCCCATTAGCACTGGGAAGATGGAGAGGAGGGGAACAGAATGATATAAGAGAAGCATGTCCTTCCTCAGAGCAAAAAGAAACAGGAGGTGGTAAATCTTCCATCTCTCAATATCTTATTATCCAGGCTGCTGGTAGGTCAGGGCAGCCAAAGTTTATTGATTTTTCTGGATGGGTGTGGTACACCAAGGAGAGCAGGTCAACTGTTCACAGCAGTTATGTCCGGTATTACTATTTCTGCCATGCTTACTGCCTCCCCAGGTGAATGGATGTCGATCCACTTGGATGATCTGATGCCCCCAGAAAACTTTACAGCCAATCTAGGCCATCTCGCCAAAATGACTGTTGCTGAGATTTTCATGACCACTTTCCAGGAGCATCTCCCAACAGGTAACCAGCCACTTGCTTTTCACCCACTACCTGCACAGCTCCATCCCTTCCTCTGTCCCATTTGCTCCTCCTACAGCTTTAAGTACAGCTAGATCAAGTGGTCCATGAAGGCACTGGCTCTGGGTCTCAGCAGGACTTCCTTCACTTGCTGTTTCTGAAGTCCTCACAGCATTGCATTTTTTTCCTCCTGTTCTGAAAGCTGTGACTGTAGGGTAGCAGGGTACCTAAGCTAGTCTTTCAGTTACAATAGCAAATTGGCTGTGCTGCTGTGGCATTCAGCATACAGTAGACACACTCTGATTCCCAGCAAGTCTTTCTGCCCACCTTGCCCAAATAAAACCACTAAATATTCATGATCTGGTGAGTTCAAAGCCAACTCAATACATCCTTTCCATTGTTTTCAGGATGTATGGACAAGGGGAGGCAGGAGCAGTTGGGGAGGAACTCCATTTCTTGTCCTTACACACCCACATTTCCTATGGGGTGCCAACCAAAACTGAGATCTGGTTATTGGGCAATTCTCCCCAGAGGGGACAAAGCCCAGGCTGAAATTTCTGAGATTGACAGCTTTGCAACCCTTCGTTGATTGTTGAGATACTCCAGATGCTTCATTTGGATAGAGGTATCTGTCTTTCAGGTTTCTACATTTTTTACAAAGGAGTCTTATGACTGATTGTGATTTCAGGTTCTCCAGAGGAATCTGCTGCTCTTGAAGATCCAGCCAAGTCTAGTCTTCTTCCAGAAGGAAATGTATGATTTTTTTTTTTCTTATTTCAGCTGCCTGACATTACACAGGGACTGGTTTAGGAAACAATAGCTTTCATAGGCATTTAGGGATCCAGTTATGCTGGTCCCTGGTTCAAATAGTACATTTACCACAGGAAAAAGTAGTTGCAGGTCTTTGTGAGTCACACAGTGAGGGTGAAGTTGTCCCCACCCTATGACAGACCAGCACAAGGTCAGAGTAGGCACATTTAAGCCTTTTGTGAACTTTAACAAAGCATGAAATCTCTTTCCCCATTTCTCCATCCCTTGCCAGGGCTTTTAGCACTTCTCTGCAATGTTGGGATTGATTTACTAGGGATGGTGTGGTGAAGTAGATACATACCTGCGAGTCCATTGTGTCAAGTTAAGTAGGAATTGACAGAGCAAATGCAATGGAGTGTTAGGCAATACACTGACCTCCAGTCTTTTCCATTCACAGCTCCTCAGCATGGACTCTATGATCAAACAGAGCATCCAGAAAGCTGTGATCCAGCTGGAGGACAAGGCTGGCAACAGTCGGCGTGCCACTGAGAGAATCATGATCATTCACAACTTGCTTTTCCAGGATCATAGTAGAACCATGTGTAAGTACAAACCAAGGCCCAGAGGGCTGGGCTTTTTCATTTACACATCGCTGCATCTTGCACATTGCAAACCATGGTACAGGGGGAACGAAATGAGTGGTTTAATGAACTATCCTGGTGCCGGTCTAGGCCAGCATGGGGGGAGGTCCCAAAGGAGAGAGGACTAGGTTTTCTCAGGGCCTCTTCTTCTCTCCATGCACCCCACGTTGTGCGTTCTCAGAATCTGTACTGAAATATCCAGCTTTTCACATGACCTTTGATGGAGACCTTGGCAGAACAATCTGAGGCAGAGGTCACTTTATACCACCATGACTATTTTGGAGTCCAAAGCCACCCAACTGATTTCTACACAGAATTGATACAAATTATTTGTGCAGGTGATGTGGTGTCTTGATAGAAAACTGTAGCTTCAGCAAAATGGAAAAGGTCTGGTTTCATCAGAAACCAAGCACCAAAATCCTTGTAGGTGCATTTGGAAATTATTCTTTCCTGCATATGGAAAGACTTTGTCACTATGGTGCATGACTTGCTCTTCTTTGAACAATAAGTTCCTGTCAGGTGCCTAGGATGTTTGTTAATGACTGAAAAAGAAAAGAGACCGTGTTGCCACTTAAAAGATGTGGTGGGTCTGGAAAGTCCTTGTGGTCACATGGCAAAACCAGAATTTAATCTGTACTAAATTTTGACTATAAGAAAATGTTCCTCAGGAAAAGGTGTTTTCTTGTGATTGCGTAGTGACACCTTCATTCCTCAGCACAATGCAGGATGAATTTTGCTTGTCGTTATATCAGTACTAAAATAGAAACAATCCCATCAATTTTATTTTATATTGATACCAGTGTCATACAGATAAGAATGGGATGTTAAACCTTCTGCAGCACTGTGACTATTCTTGTGACATACAATACTAAACATTTCTCTATATCAATATGAATATCAGAGTACTTATACACCAAAGAGCCTAATTATTTTTAAAAGACTGAGACAGAGAAGTGGATTTTCTTTCCTCCATCAAAAATGGCATGTCTTTACTAAATGTTGCCCCCAAAATCAACTCACTAGAAATAAAGAGGAAAGGGAAGAGACTAGAATATAAAGTCCCTGGATTTTATTGTGGAGGCAAACCAAGAACTTTCATGGAGGTCACTTTCTATGACTAGCTTTACTTCGACTGAAAACTTTGCATGGGAACCCCTTTCATTCAAATGTTTTCATAAACTTTTTTTTATTATTAGTTTATAGTCATTTTATGACTGTGCTGAAAAGGAGAATTTGCCACCTCCTACAAGAACGTGAGAAAATAAGCCTTGAACCAAGGGACTGGGTTTTCCGCAGAGCTGTCTCCAGTGAGTTCATCCTTGAAGACACTTCATTCAGGTACTTTTATCTGTGCAGCCCTTTCCAAATTTCTGACAGGTCTGTTTCTGAGTCTGTTAAAAGAGCTGTGGTGTGTGAAGCACAATACTTAATGGGGCTCAGATATGACAACCAGGAGGGATATTGCTATCTGGTATAGAGAAATAGATGTGAGTTTCTGATGAATAGAAGATTGGTCAGGTACAAGGAAGACACTTGACAGGCCATGTTATCACTTCTAGGCATGTACTCTGGATGCATTTAGAAGACATCGTGGCCAATTTATTTGCTCAAATTCTCTCAGTGGTGGATGCAAACAACAACCTGGATCATCTCTCTCCACTGTCTGCATTCTCAGAACTGTGGCTTCAGATGTTTAAAGAAGAATCCTTCTTGAGAATTAAATATACCAGCAAGTAAGAGACTTGGTGGAAAAATACAGTATGTACATTAGGAGAATAAAAACCTGCTTTCATAACGCAACCCTCTACAGAAGGAAATGATCAAACAACAAGTCTGAAGTTACAATAAGCTCACACAACTCATAACTTATCCATGATAAGTCCTTTGTGTTGTGACACTGGAATCAGAACTTTCCAGTTCTCTTAAACCTTCAGCAACCCAGGAACATTAGCAAGGAACTCCAGTTCCTTGGAATAGTGATTAACACATGGTAAAGTCAGAAACAATAGGTCCAGAGTTTAGAAACTTGAATTTGTGTTCCCTAAGGTCAGAGCTGATGAATCCCCTCCCCAGCATAAAATGCATTTAGTGTCCAACTATCACATTTTAATTGATCAGTCAGCTTACTCTGAACAGCAGCTGTGGTCAGAGACAAGACAAATGTTGTCCAACTCAGTTGCCTTTCCCCTGCTGCAGCCTTTTTTAGCCTTCAGCTCCCAGTGACAGGAACTTTTTCTCCTCCTGCCTTGTTTTCACTGCTGCTGAGTTTTTAACAAAATATCTTTCTCTTCTTTTTAACCTTTTAAGCAGAACATATACTAGTGGCAGTCAGAAATTTCTCTGTGATGCTTCAGTTCAGTACACATAGAGCATATTATGTGATTGTTTCATTCTGTGCTTTTTAAGGAAACGAGATGCTAAGATTTCTGTGTTGTCAATGACTAAAGACCCCAACACATCTGTGTTTTGCCAGTTCCCATTCAGTTGGGTTTTGAAGGCCTACCTGGAGAAGCTGTGGGAGAGAGTCTATAATATGAAAGGTAACATCAGACTTTTCAAGCAGGTATTGTTCTTTAACCCAGGGAAGCTGATCTCCAAAGTTTCCCGCAATAGCCAGAGTTGTGGTAGGAGCAACCATGGCAGTTCTGTTCCCCACACAACCATAATGACTCAGAACATCTGTTGTGCACTCCTGTTTTCCTGTCAACTTCTATTTTCTGGGTACCTGACATCTCTGTCCTTTCCTCTAGGTCATCCAAAAGTGCCTATGAAGGAACCAGCCAAATTGTTCCAAACGCTGATCAAGGACGTGTTGATGCCAGATGGCAGTAATTCAGAGATGATGCAGTGTTACACAAATGACTTTCTAAGAATGACTTTTCCTGGGCAAGATCTTTCTGTCTATGAGGTAAATGGGGTTTGGTGGAGTACAGGCTTTAAATGACACTGGCTTGAGTCACAGGGCTACAGATATCTATGGTTCTAAGAACAGGGGGAAAAAAATAGCTTCTCATGTTCTGCACACTTCCCAGCAACTGTTGGTGCTCAGTCTTAATTCCACCTTAAGAAAAGTTTTTTTGATGTAGAAACTTGAGTGAACTGCTTCAGCAATGCTGAATGTCATCCTCAGTCCCCTGTTGTTTGTTTGGAACAGAA
Organism: Haliaeetus leucocephalus; assembly: GCF_000737465.1. NCBI lineage: Eukaryota > Metazoa > Chordata > Aves > Accipitriformes > Accipitridae > Haliaeetus > Haliaeetus leucocephalus. The sequence goes on from NW_010972787.1 coordinate 849,116, forward strand.
ATAACACCTTTTATTTTATCCACAGATTCTGTCAAAGGCTCTCCTAGTCAATGCGAAACAGCTCTGCTCTTCTGTGGGGCAGGAGATAAGTTTTTTCCCCATTTGGCTTCATATAGAATATTTCTACCTACGAGAGGAATATCAACTCTTTGTTGACTTGGTAAAAAGTGATGAGACTGTAACAAGCGAGCTGCAAAAGATGTACGAGAAGGACCCACCAGAAACGGTGAGCAAAAGGGAACAGCTGGTGTTTCACAGAGCAAAGTGGCACAGCCTGTTTCTAACAATGGTCACTAGCAAATACTCAGTGAAAGTGTGTAAGAAAAGAGTCAAGTCTTCAGGAGATATTTCCTTGGAAGTGTTTTCCAGCTTCCAGTAAGTCTTAGGGAGTTTCTGAGCTACTGATCATATCCAGCTCATTCCCTACCAAAGGACCTGTCCTTCATCCTCCTCTACCCATTTTTTTTAATTACATTTATACTTTTCGGTCTTCAAAACTTCTATAATTTAATCTGCACTATGTAGAAAAATATTACACAACCTTTTGCTTGTGTTCTGGGTATGACATTGATCTCTTCTTAGACACTCAGACCTTATAGATGATGGTCATAGTACTTAACTTCTGGGGTGGGGTCCAAGTCTAGATTCAGACACTGTAGGTTACATGTCTACAGGGATGTGTCTGCATTTGCAATGGTTGTCTGATCTCCTGTGATTGCTAGTGAAAACATGAGCTACAGAGACAGCGGAGAGTGACTCACTACTGAAGGGAGAGGTGCAGTTCAGTTGCCTACAAGTAGGCATCTACCGACATTTCAGATGCTGTTTGGCCTCCAGCTCCTGCTGCAGTAGGGCATGAGTCTCCTGTAGGTCCTATGCCCTATCTGCTGGCTCTGTACAGATGTCTCAGACATCCAAAGGCATTTCAGCTGACAGCAGAGACCTACAATCGAGCAGCTGGATCACACCTAAATATCTAAGTCTTTCCAAAGAACAATTCATTCAACAATCTTAAACATCTCTCTGTGAAATGGAAGAACTGTTCTTTGGAAATACCTATTTCTCCTTCCTGAATGTCAAGGGGACTGAAGGCAACAAGTTTAGAAGCTTAGAGCTGAAAGTTTCCCTGTGGAAGGAAACCAGTGGTCTGGTTCACGTATTTAAAGAGTATTCAAGACGCAAGTGCAACATAGAGTTACACTATGGTACAATTATGGTTTCTGTACTGTTCTCACTTCCCTACCTAATAAATTTCTGCTATGGTATTTGTTGCCATGTGCACCAAGCTAAGGTTTTCAGAGAATTCCCCATCACAGACTCCAAAGCTTTTTTATTCACCAGGGTCCAATGGGGCTAGGTCAGCTATAAAGGCTATGTTTTTCTTCTCTCTTTTCAAATACAGTTTCAGTTTGTCACTCCTGACACCTTGAACATTCTCCTGAAGAAGGTGCAGCCCACAGATAATCTTCTGTCATTTGAGGCCTGTACAGAATGGCTTAGAAGGGTCAAGTCCATTAAGCCCTGGATGGAGTGGATCAGTATGGACAATTACCAGATTCATCTTTGCCAGAAGAAAAGGGAACTCCTGAGGAGTGTGTTGTAAGTCTGACCCTTGTCAACAGCCTTATCTTCGTCTTTCAAGTAACAGGTCCTCTTTCAGACAAGCCAAAATTTTTTCCTTCAAATTGTTGGCATCTGTTTTCCAAATGATTCTGCCAGCTCTCACCAAAAGATTTGAAAACTACAATGCTTGAAGGTTAAAAATACAGTCTGTGGAGAAGGATTGCTCATTGCCTACCCTTTTTCCCTGGAGCTCCTAATCCGGTGTTTCAGTGAATTCAAAAACTTCAGACAAATATATGGGGCCGTATCTCACCTCTTCCATGAGCTAGGTGTCTACACTGTGAGCTTAATCCATCCTTTCCTTGGGAAGCCATAGTAATTAGTTTAAGAACCTTGATCTCTGAAACTGTTGTCTCCTTCCTAATCCTTTGCTCGTTCTGTTGTCTGATTATCACAAAAACATTCGCAAAATCACCCCAAAAAGTTGTGTTAAGAACTCTTCATTTTGGTCATGGTCATGCACCCATCATTCCTTGACAATAAGACCTGTTTCCCTGAACATCTGACTGTATGCTTGATCATGCCCAGGATGCTTGCTGTAATAGAGTAGGTATCTACATAGACAAAACCCAGTAAAGATTCAATAACTCAGTTTGGTCTGGGGACACTCCAACAAGTGACGTAGACAGGACGATGCTGTATTTTTCTCTCCTTGCTTAGTCTAGTCCTCCAAAGCCAGCCCAGGAGTTCTTGTGTCCTCAGATCATCTCACAGTACCTGGGACCTGTCACAGAAATCTTGATTGGAAGGGACCTCAGAGGTCTGTAGGCCAGCCTCCCATTTAAAATTGCACCATTGCCAACAGTAGAGTAGGTCAGCTGTGGCTTTCTCTGGCAAGTCTTGAAGCTTTGTTCAACATCCATGTGTGTGTGCTTTCCAGACACCAGTGGACCTGCACCAACATTGTCTACATGTTCTTTGACCACCTGCTGCACAACGAGACACAAATAGATGAGAAGCTTCTGAGAATTCTTGTGAAGCAGTTCATCTTCACCTGGAATGTATGTGCTCATGTAGTGCTTGCCTGGACAATTTATAGCCTTGGAGACCAGCAGAGTTTGGAAGGAGCCTTATCTTCCAGGGATTCCTCTGATGCCAGCTTGAGGGAGGGCATAGAAATGGGAAGAGGGTGGAAACACCATCCAGTGCAAAAAAACCACTGAGATTTCAGACTCATCATGATAGCCCCACAAAATCGGAATTTTATTTAAAGGAAGGTTTCCTTGAAAGCTTAAGACATATTTCAGGCCAATTATTCCTGGCATTACATGAGGAAAGATACGTGGTGGGTCTGTTTGATTCTGGTGTTTTTTAATGTAATTTTGTGGTGCTGACATCCCATATGGTTCCTCTTTCATATGCCAAGAAGATATTTCCATTGAGCTTTCACCACTCTTTCTTTCCTACAGTGCCTGACTGAAACACAAAATTTTGAGCCAGCAGAAACTTTTGAGTTGGTGACAGAAGTACTCAAGATATGCAACCAAAATGCTGACACTGTGTACCTTGTGTAAGTCCAAGTCAAAAAAAAAAAAAAAAATCTGTTCTGGGGACATTTTACATCAAAACCATTTTTTCTAAGGGGTGGGGCAAGATTGTCACTAGTCAATGGGGATGAATCTCCTCAGGCCAAAGGATTCCTCCTGGAGACTCCTAATGCCCAACCTCAGAAGGCCATGGAGCAAAGTCTTTCCTATGCAGTGGTGTGCCTGGCTGATGACAGAGACAACCTGGAATTGAATGCAGTGTAATTGATGTAGGTATTCACAGGCCTAATGAGGCTGTGAATAACACCCACCCCCCTCACCCAGCCATGCTTAGCATGATGGGCCACATTTCTTAGATGGGATGGTCCTTGGTGGAGCCACCCCCTTATTAAACTAGCAGGTGTTGCCCTTATTCTCTGCTCACCAGTAAGGCTAGTTAAAAATGACCATCCAGTTTTGATGCCCACAGCAAAAGTTGGGCATGAGAATCCCATGACCACCCTCAGGTCTGGCACCAGTGTAAAATCAGTCCTGAGTTGTGTCTTCCTTTGGTGGCATCTTTCAGGAAGGGTGTGAAGGACTGCAAGAGCTGTCTACTTGAGATCACTGACCCAGCAGAGCTGCCCTGTGGCCACATTTTCTGCTCACAGTGCATCTGTGAGTGGAGAAGCAAACAGTGTAAGATCTGCAAGGCTAACTTCCCGGAGGACTACACACCCACAGCTACAGCGGCCACAAGGTATCCTGTAACTAGTAAAACAACTGGTTTTGTTGTTTCAGTCTCTATCACTTTGTATAAAATACTGGAATAGTTACCAGAGCAGAGGCTACACAAGTGGTATTAACACGTGATCTCCATGGAAATGTCAGTATCTACCATGTGTAGCAAACTCTTGGTGGTGAAAGGATTCATGTGAAGTGATTTGGGGTCAGTTCCAGCACTTCTACCTCCATCTCAACAGGCAGTCTATCCAGGCATACATCCTACATGAGAGTCCATTTGTCTTTGTTCTCTAGCTATCTTGAGTGGAGATAGGAGAGAGGGAGAGTACAGGGAAGAAGAAAGTTTGTCCTTGGTATTCAAGAAAAAATGTTATAGTGGGTTTTCTGGGGGTTAACTCCCCTCTCTATTTAAAAAGCTTATTTATTCCCCACAGTCTAGGTGTACCTGGTCTCCTGGTTGCATTCAGAGAAGCAGAAAACAGAAGTTGTTTCTTTGCTTTGTTGGATTTTGATGGTAGATCTTGATTTTATTCCTCCTTACAGGGAAGCTGTTGCATGTCATAACAAATTCAGGAGGAAATGTAACTCCTTCTTTGTGGAGTTTGTTACCACCTGTATCTTGGGAGACAGAGGCACACCATCCCCAGAAGTCATCACTCGGCTGACCCAATTTGTGGCCTGCAAGCCATCCAGCCCTGAGCACCAGGCAGTAAAAAGGGGTAAGAGCCTAATTTCACTGGGACCCTGACCCGATCTTGTACTGAAAAAAAATAATGAATGTCATCCTTCATTTTTAGTGTGCAAGTCAAAAAGTGAGCTGTCACCCTTTGAAGAGTGCATGGACACCAGTCCAACAATCAAGTCCTCCCTCTTGAAACTGCTCCTACGACATGGGTTAGCATGAGCTAGCTCCTAGCCTGATCACTGACCCACACGGGCTACATGGATGCTCACATCCTGTCTTTTTTTGCCATAGGTTCAACAACATAAAGGTTCACCTGGAAACATACCTTTCTGAGATGGAGGAAAAGATAACCATCAACAAAAGCAACTGGAACCATTTCTACTTCATGGTGGTGCATTGTCTGGAGGTAGGTGCAAATATCTTGAGGTGTTCCTGGAATTCACACTCAAACTAACATTCATTTTCTGTCCTGCCCTTTGCAGATCACACTCTTCGTCTCTCTTTCCCCCCACTGGCTCCTGAGGGTGTCTGGAACAGGCTGCTGACCTGCCTTGCTTATATGCCTAAGCGTAGTCTGGAAGAATCCAGGCCTGAGTTAATAAGGTCCAATGTACAGTCTGAATTTTGGAGCTGGAGCTCCTGGAGTCCAGGGGTGCCCATGGCCTGATTTGTAAGCCATGACAGCCTCCCTTGAGCACAGCTGATACTCTGAACAGAACTGTCCCTGGTCTCTGGTCCGTTTTGAACCGGTACACCACAGATGTGCACAAGCACATCTGTTCAACATGTGATTCTCCACCAAGTGAATCAAGAAAGGAGGCAGTCCTGTCCTGCCAGAGAAGCAGAGTTGGGGCTACCCTCAAAGGTGGTGAAAAACAGTACACCTGCAAAGCAGGTCATTGCTGGGGACTTGAAATTCACAGGGTACAACATCACAGCAGAAATGAGCTCTGTACCTGGTGAAAAGGCTTAGGAATGAAGAGGGGACTATCCAGAATCTATGGCAGCTTTGGACTCTTAACGTTCCCTCTGTCTTTCCGTTGAACAGGATTTTATGTATCCTTCGCAAGATGATGTCAACCAGCTTGCTGAAAGCTGCCTCTCTACTGCAGACCTTTCTGCTTTCTGCTCACCCAAGGCCTCAAAAATTGACACCCTCCAGTTCATAGCCTGTCTCCGGTTCTCCATCAGCCACGTGGCCACTGTGCTTGGCAGACAGGTCCTCTGTGGTGAGTCATTCTGCTAGCTGCAGAGAGCATGAGAGTTGTGTTTCCTCATAAGCAGGTTTAGAACAAGGCAAACATTCACTATTATAGGAGGTTTCTGAAGGAAAAAAAAAGGAAAAAAAAAAGAAGAAAAAAAAAGACGAAGTTTTGTCTAAATTTAGGGGGTTTAACAGATGAATTTTCAAGAGGTGATTCAGGATCAGAAGGGCTAATTTATTTCCTTTAAATCTACATAATTTTTAATCCTCTTATTCTGACATTATAAAACTATTTTTTGGCAAGATTGAAACTGAATGGGGTTAAGGTAGCTAAATTTTGTATATAAATACGTTGCATCCAAAGATGTGTATGTTGCACCCAAAATGTATACATTACCTAGAACTTGTTGATTTCCTCTGAAACCATTTTCATTTTTCTGGATTATTTTCTCAGTATTAAAATATCCAGGTTTTGTTCAGAGTTGAAAGAAACTTACCTGAATATTGGCATTTCCCCTGAATAAATAGTTCACCAGACTTAAGGAGTGGTGTGCAGCAGTGTATAATAATTTAAGTGTATACAGGTAGGTGCATGTGCTGGCACTCTGTTCTCCCATTAGTCTGTTGAGAATGACAGGCAGAGTCAATGGAGTTCACACTGAACATGTGTGAGTCTCCTGGTTGAGAAGCGGATGTATTGCATTTTAGACTCTGTTGAGTCACTTTCTTACATCTTTGTCAGCTTTGAAGAGTGTCCAAGTAAAGTCTGAGTGACAAGACCAACACAATCTTACCTCAACCCTTATAATCAACGGAGATACAGGAGACCCTTTATAAGGCCAAGATGTAAAATAGGCCAGATAATTCCCACTTCTCTCAGCTACCTAGGACAGAGCCATGAGATTGCTCTCTACCTTCTGGACAGCCTTTGAGAGCTTTCCTCTCTGATTTAAGATAGAGGCTAGAGAAGATTACCCAACCAAGATCCTGTAAGGACCAAAAATGGGAAAACAGTGGGCCATTCAGTCCCCATATTCACTGCCTAGTATTCAACTTCCCTGCATGCTGTAAGTATTAAGAAGCCCAGGATACTATGGTTGCAGGCCATATTTCTACTCTTGGGGGAAAAGTGTTATTGAAACCTAAGCAGGTGGTGTGTTTGCAAAAAGGATCTATGATATACAACTGCATGGGAGTGAGTCTAATAAGAAATCTCACTGGTAGCTGCAGATCCAAACATACTGTCTCCTGGTGGGAACAAGCAAGAGGAGCAAGACCTGGTGAATGCAATGAAGAAGCTGGTGGCAAATGCACAGACACCATGGCCTCAAATATTCCTCATTAGAAATCTCTATAACAACTATGGGTTCATCCCAATGCAGAAGATTCTTCAGGCAGAAAAATGGATTTTACCCAGAGGGGTTGAAAATTCACAGGTAAGCATCTTCTAAAAGCCCATCTACAGGTCACTGAAGTTGTGCCACTAAAGCACATAGATGCACCCAGGCTTTTCTTTGCAGCCAGCTCTGAGGGTGTACAGCTGGCTAACTGGAGCCCTGCCTGTTGAAATACATCTTGTATTGTAGCCTGTGTGCCTTATTAGAGCCGATGGGATAGGAAACACCCAACTTAAGTCACAAAAAATTTCTTCTTGGGGGCTTTCTTCCAGTCTGGGGAGAGACATAAGCTCCTCTAGAGAACAATTCATCCCTATACCTGCTTAGCATGTGACTGTTCTCCTGGAGGGACCTATTTTTGTATTTGGAAGATTGCAGAAATGAAACCATTGCACAGTAAAATTCAGGCAGAACAGATTTCAGAGCCCATATCTCTACAGCACCCCAAGCTTGCCCCCATGATAAAAATACACGTTTTTAAAAGATGCAAAACCAGTTTGTAATATTCACAACACAAAAATAGCATGATCATTTGTGAGGGGTCTATCTGAATGCTTCAGTGGGCTTGAGATAGCCTTCTACATGCTAGTGGTATCTTCATTACCATAACGTAACTTCCATCTGTGTTTCATAGCATATGGGTGCCTGCTCAAATATAACACTGATGCTTTCGGTGCTGGACAGAGCAGAAAATCAAATAAAGAACAAAAATCCCAAGGAAACCCAGGGACTGATTGTGAGTATCCAAGTATCCATTGTATCTCCTACAGAAGATTTCTATGCGGTGTTTGTAGAAAGCTATGAGAATTTCCTCCTGAGTTGGAGGCAAAAGGATCATCACATTTATCTAAACCACCACTTTTGAAGCCTCCCAGTGGGCCCCTCATCAAGAGGTGTCTTATGGATCTCCTTAGATTCCATCTGGTTTGTTCAATTTCTTTCCTAGCCTGTCATAAGACAAATGGAAAACATCCTCTAAACAGCGTTGCTCCCCGAAGAGCCTCTGGAAAACAAGATGAAGAAGATCGTGGATGCTCTGTGCAGACACAAAAACAAGGTCTTGATGGAGGTGGTGTTTCACACTGCACTTACTCTGGCCCTATCCCAAAGTCCTCTCGCTCAACTTTTCAGAAATATCTGCTTTAAGCCTCATGTGGTGAAGGTAAGTCAAGATGTAGGGGTACAGATACTTCTCTTCATGACAATACTGTCAGGGTGGGACCTGCTTTTATACAACCAGCTCTGTCAGCTTACAGCCAGATTTGGTTTGGGTCAGTTTGCAGCTTTCTGGGTTGTTGCAAACACCATATGGAGCCTTCTAGTTCTTCTGCTTCCTTCCGGACAGTCCACTGAGAGCAAACTGAGACTGTCCATCACTATCCGTATTAAAAGTGGAGGATGCAGCCTGCTGAAGATGCCCATCTCTTTCCAGTAAGTCTAAGGGAGCCTGAGGGTCTGCCAAGTATTAGTTGTTGACTGAGCTTATACGACTCAAATCCTAACCCAAACTTCTTCACTCTGACCACAAATATGCCAGCTGTCAGGTAAAGATAAACTTTTTACTAGACTAGGCCCTCCCTTGCATCTATGATGCATAAATTGTTCCTGTTATTTGAGAAGTGCAGAAAGCAATTGAGACGTGCATTGCCCATCTCTTGGCTGTGAAGACAATGGCAGTGTCCAGATCCTGCTCCTTCCCTCTGAATCCTCAGTTTGGTAGGCAGATACCAAAGAAGTGATGAAGATGCTAACTTGGGCATCGCTGTTCTTGTAAGCCCAGCCATCCTCAATGCATCTCCAGTTGATGTAATGCTGTGTCCCTTGGTCCATGTCTCAGTCAAGCTTTCATGTACCCATTTGCACCTAATGTGTTTATCTCAAGAACTGTTATTTCTCCAGTAGATGAGAAGCAAACTAGGAAAATGGTTACATAGTTCCTCAAATCCTTCTTTACACCAGTGTTTTCTTTCTAAGGGGTCCTACCTTCCCACCATGCCTGGAGACCTGCTTTTTGACCAGAAGAACTGGAAAATTGGTCAATATGATACATCTTGGAGTAAGTGCTGGGGAAATTTTACCTCAGTCCAGCCCAGCTGCTCCTATGTGGATGGCAGACACAGGGAACTTGCTATAAATGTGCCCTGAGACAGACTGGCCAGAGGATGGAGGGAAAGGGGGAACAGGTGGATGGAGGGAAGGGTGGCTTTCTTTAAGGCTACCTCTGTGCTTCTGTTGAGTACTTTACCAACTTCCTTTTGGCTGCAGCAACCTCAGGTCCATTTATGGCAAACTCTGTGAGACCAGATCCCAACAGATGGGAAGAAGGTCTTACTTGAAAAAAGTCTGGGCTGTTGCCCTCCTAGTGAAATCTGGCTGTGCTTTTATCATGGAAGATTTTGTAATTGGGAGAAAATTGACTGATTAATCTAATTCCCTTTCATACACAGCTTGTCAGTGTGGCACATACTGGATTGTCACCAATGTAAGTGTCTTTTGGCTTTTTGTGATGCTGAAGGTCTTCTGTATGCTGTTAGGTTTTCTGCCCTACATCTTACACTGCTGTTATTTCTTTACCTACAGTGTGGGTGTCCTGGGGAAGTCAAACAATGCCCATGTGGTGCTGAAGTTGGAGGAATTAATCACAAACCTGAGAAAGGTTTTGTGAGGAAGGAAATGTAAGTTGATGCTCCCTGCCCTACAGCCGAAGACTGATGAACAGGGCTGTGGCCACTTGACCCTCTTTCCATTCTCCAGGCACAGGAGAAACACTGTAGCTGACTAAAGCAGGGTCTTTGTGACCCAGGGTCCAATTGCAGGAGGAAATTTTGGACATACCTACTGGGGGAACAGAAATGAAAGAAAGCGTAAGTGGCATGAAACAGCTGGAAAGGGCATTTCTTCAGCAGCAGTTCACCCCTTCCAAAAGTTTCATCTCACCCCAAGTTCACATTTGTTCTGACCCAGTGATGGCCAAGCCTCTGTCAATCTTAACTTACATAAGAGGAGCCCAGTCATTGAGAGTGTAAATTGAATTACATTCCTTATCACAGCACAGAGGATAAAACAGGAAAAGGATACATCCTTGGGAGCCCTTCAATACGGACAAATGAATTGGAGAGAGACCTGTCGCCTGCCTCTGTCTGTCTTGCAAGAGCTCTGCTGCCTTCATCCATGCTGCTGGGAATCTATACAGATAAACAGGTGAGACAGCTCCTACTTCTTTTCTCTCCCTTACCTCCTGTCTGTCTGAAGCCTGCAGCTTCCACATGATGAATAACTTCTGCCCTACCCTGGGAGTAAGCTTTCTTCAGAGCTAAATTAAGAAACCACCCTGTCTTCCAGGCAATTCTGAGTCTGATGGCAGAGAAGCCAAAGGATGTGGCAAAATTCTTCTGGGACCATCTTGAAAAAGATATTGAATGCCTGGCAGAGGCACTTAGCAGAAACACGGAGGATGCCACAGTGACTGTCCATCTGTTTCTCCAGCACTTGAACAACCGTACAACAACTGAAGGTACATTCCATGCATAGGGAGGGTACCAGCAGGCTTACATCACGTTGGTTTTCACACAGCCACTGGAAGTGGTGGTTCTCATCCCATGAGTGCAGCTGTTCTGCACAGACTCCAGTGTCTACTGGGTGAGGGTCCTTATTTTGCTTTGCATTTCCTACAGGACAAAACACGGCCTTGAATATTTTGCTTAGGCAAGAAGACCGAAGACAGTGGGAAACCTGCTTTAAAACCCTGACTCAGCCATTCTTCCAGGTATGCAAGGGACTGGTCACTGAGTTTCCAGGTATCCCATGTACAAACTACCACTTTGCTAGGGATCAAGTGCAGAGCCCACATGGGCTCTGGTGAATACCCAGACACATCCAATGAACTGGGACATTCCCACACACAATAAACAGGTTTATCACCTCTTTTTTAAGATACTTTTTCTATGCTGATGCAAATCCCCATTACAAAAAATGGCTCTATGCCTTGGAGGGCAAGAAAATTCCCTGTTGATTTCTTCTTAGGCAATTTTGTTCTTGTCCCAGCTTCATTCTTCAACAGGAAGTTTTTACTGTCTCTTCCCTTTCTTCAGAGCCACCATTGTCTTCCCTCATGAGAAGACTTGTAAGTCCTCCCAAACCCTTTTGTAACAAAAGGCAGCTCCTAACAGCCCTTCAAATTCTGCAGGCCTTGGAGCAGAGCCTTACTTCTGTCAAGCAGCAGAGGATGAGAGATCCTCAGGGCTCCAACCTGCTCCTACAAATAGCTTATGGCCAGATGACTCCTTTCAAAGACCAGCCAAACCTTGGACTGATTGGCGTGTCCTACATGTGGAGATTTGAACAGAAGACATCCATCCAGACTTTGATGCATCTCCTTCAGCAAGAACACAGAGAGGGTGAAGGAAACCCCTACCCTGTTCTTCTGGAGCTCATGTCTAAGGTTTGCTGTAGAATCATTCCTCCCCTTCAAAGCAGAGACAGGCACCATTGTTGGTGTCAGTGGGGCACCAAGTTGACTCATTTCCCTGTATTTCCCAGTACAGTGCCCTTCTCCTGAATACCACACAATGCCAGACACAATCCTGGTTCCTCAGATAAGTGCAAGGATAGCAAAGTCATGCTGAATTTTCCCTTCCAGCTCCAAAACATCCAGCATGTCCAACACCTGCCTGACATTTTCAGTCTGCAGAAAGCTCTGATCCACTTCTTCCAGAACAGCCATGGAGGGGAAATGTACTCAGTACAACAGTTTCTAGACCAACATGGTTCAGGTATGACACGGACCTATTCCGATCCCAGTAAACTGGCCTCTACCACTCCTCAACACCCACAGATTCTGCTCTAATGTTACAGCAGGACCTGTGATTTCTGTTGCAAGCTGTGAGGGAGCAGAAAACACAAGACTGCTCCATGAGGGAAGATGAGCCAAGAGCTAAGGGTGACCATAGCAGTGAGCAGGGTGCAGTCCCACAGTATTGGGGCAAGACAAGGGTAGTGATAGAGCCAGTTTCTGTCAACAGACAAGGGATCACACCACCAGGGAAGGTAATAAGACCAGGAGGAGTCTAGGAAGGCCAGCCAATAAGTTATGAGAGCAGGACACAGGGCTGCTTACAACTCAGGCACTGCCCTGAGCTTTCATGTGTCTCCTGGGCCCATGGGGAAGGGGTGAGGCAGAGCCCCCAGGTCAGGCTGCTCAGAGCTATTAAGGCCTATTAGTGCCCTCAGGGCCCTGACACAAGTTCACAGTGGTGACTTTTTCAGTCATCTCCATCTTTATGGCCATCTTTGGGGTTTGGGGGAGAGGGTAGAGATCTCTGAGACACTTGAATGACCTCTGAAACATTGGAATGGGTCTTGAGCAGATTGCCTCCCACCCTCAGAGTAAGTATAGCCAGCAGGACTTGAGAAACTTGTAGAGACTTTTCCTGATGTTTCACCTATGAATGGGCAATGTACACAAGACAGGTTTTTAAGACTGTAAGCAGGTGTATTAGCACGGTGCATGTGAGCTGGAATTCGGCACCTGGCATTCTTAATGCCAGATATGGTATAATATGGGCTAGAAAAAAATTAACTCTGGTTAAGCTTGGAGCCACAGCTGTGAATGGCAACTAAGGCCCAGCCTAACACACTTTACTGAGCAGTTGCACACCCTGAGATATATCTTTCAAGGAGACAAAAATAAATCTTTTTCAATTCCTTTTTCTTGGGAGCATGCATTGACACTGCTGTTTTTCTCCCCTCTCTGTGCCTGAAGAGGACCAGCGTTCAGCTTTCTGCCGAGCTATAGGGACCATCCAGAAAGTCTGGAGTAATATCAGAATGAAACCACTATGCTCAGGTATTTTGACTTCCCAGGTATTGTTACTTCCCTTTCCTAAGCCATTGATGAAGGCTAGAACCCATGCCAGTTGCTGGGCTTGCTTTGTTTTGACCCTCTAGCTGAAAACAAATTAAAAACCCTTCCAAAAATTCAAAACCTAATATAAAAAAACTCAAAAAGGTTTTAACAAAGGCTAGTCAGTTTTCCCCTTGGAAGAATTCTTCCTAACACTACATGAGGCAGAAGAGAAACCCTCCATTTTGTTACAGATGTCAGAGTCCCCCTGGACCTGTTGCAAAAGGACATCAATGCCAACACTGCTGTCCTGAAACTCCTCCCAACTCCACTTTCTATTGGTTACCTTGTGACGAGGCTTCTCATACAGCTCCAGAACAGTTGTGTGGACACAGCTACACGGATCACAAACGAACAGCAATGGTACATTGCAAACCATCCCTCTGGAGCAAATCAGGACTCGTCTAAGAGCTGCACGTGTCACTGATTGCAAAGTGGGATGAGGTAAGAAGCAAGCTGCTATCCTTAACAGCAAAGGGTAACTTCTTCTTTCCCAGGATCATCTCTGCAGAAGAAGTGAAACCATCTTCAGTGCTGAAGATAACTGAGAATGATCTGATCACTGCGACACTGGCCAACTCCCAGTATGTGATAGAGGAAGACGGCACCAAGACAACCCATTTTGACTTCCAGACACTGCAGCGGCAAGTGATCCAACATTTTATCAGTGGGAGACCTATCATCAAAGTTCAGCATGACGCATTTTCGGCACAAGCCAAGTTGCAGTCCTCCAGGCCAGCAGAGGGTGTAGGATTTTACTTCCAGCACCTGATACCTCTCCAGAGCTGGAGGAAATACAAATGGGGTGCGTGTGCGTTTGGCCACCCACCACTCTGCATCTGTCTGCATTCCTTGGATTGTAACAGTTGTGTGGTCAAAAAACACACTGTGCTCGGCAAACCTTGGTGGTGTGAATGGCAATGTGCGCCTTTCTGTTCAAAGCCTGCAGGGGAAGTTGGCCTGGATTTTTCTTACAACCAAGAAGGAGTCAGACACTATCTAAAAAGACTCAAGAGAGTTGAGTTCCTGGGCATAGTATAGGGCTGGGGTCTAATGTGGGTCCATATTGGAGAAGCCAGTCTTCTGCTGTGGTATTCATCTTCACTTACATTAGCCTTTGGCTTTCCTCCAGAAGCTCTCAGGGGACCAGGTTTGCAAACGGTTATTCACATCTGAAAAGGCAGGCCAGAGGTACATACCTCAAAAATTAAGTCTTGCAGGACAGCAAGGAACTTAGGTAACTAAGTCCCTTCAGCCCATTTAAAACTTCCCATAACCCTCAGATGGTTATGTAAACTTCAGCTGGGGTTCTCCTATGACTGCTGGTTGTCCCAGCTATTTCCTATGTCAGAGGAAGGGCCTACTGGGTGTTTGGAGTTGTGAAATGTGAAAATCTGGCCACAAGGGAGTGAGAAAAAGGGGTTCAAGGGCATTATAACATGGCTGTCATGTAGTGATTCAGGTCCACATGCTTGTCCTACAGTAGTAGAGTAGGATAAGGAAAGAAACTGACACACAGTCACAGAGAAACTGAAAGAGTTTGGCTGGAGGCACCTCTGAATGTTTCTGGTCCAATTGTTTTCTCCAAGTAAGGATAACTTCAAAGCAAGAGCAGATTGCTCAGGCTGTTGTACAGTTGAATTTTGGAAATCTCCAAGGGTAGACATTCACCACCTCTCTGCTCCTCTGATGTTTTAGCACCATCACCGTGAAAATGTTTTCTGCATGCTTAAGTAGGAGATCTATGGCTGCCCCTTGTCATTATTGCTTTCACTGCGATCCCCCTTTTAGTAGTGGAAGAACAATTAGATTCTTCCCACAGAGTTCTCTTTTATAGGGCGAACAATCCCCTGCATCCTGTTCTGCAGCCCCTCAATCATCTTGTTGGTCTCTGCTGGACTCGCTTCAATTCGTCAATGTCTCTTGTACTGAGGAACCACAAATTGGACACAGTACTCAAATGTAATGTCATAAATGTTGACTAGATGGAAAGAATCACTTCCCCCAAGCTGCCGGCTACACTCCTGCTAATGTAGCCTGGTGTGCACATGGCCTTTTTCACCATAAGAGCACACTGCTGACTCCTGTTCAACCTGTCTACCAGGACACACAGGTCTTTTCTGCAAAGCTGCTCCAAGCTGCTCTGCTCTCAGCCTTATGCTGTTGCATATGATTGTTCCATCCCAGATGCAGGATTTTGCATTTGCCTTTGTTGAACTTCATGAGGTTCCTGTTGGCCCATTTCTCCAGCATGTTGAGACCCCTCTGAATGGCAGCCATGCCCTCTAGCATATCAGCTCTTTTCCCCAATTTGGTATCATCCACAAACTTGCTGAGATGTCATGTCAGTTGTTGCTGAAGTATCTTAACAACATCAGCCAGCTCCCTCAGCACCATTGGATGTGTTCTGTCTGGTCCCATGGACCTGTCTCTATCCAGCTGTACTGGGTCTGGCTGAGATGGAGTTAATTTTCATCATAGCAGCTTATATGGTGCTGTGTTTTAGATTTGTGACCAAAACAGTGTTGATAACACACTAATGTTTCAGTTATTGCTGAACAGTGTTTGCACAGCATCAAAGGCCTTCTCCATTTCTCATTCTGCTCCCCCCCAGTGAATAGATTGGGGATGTGCAGGAGGTTGGAATAGGACACAGTCAGGCAGATGACCCAAACTAACCAAAGAGGTATTCCAAGCCATATAACATCATGCTCAGCAATAAAACAGAGAAGAAGGTGTTTTAGGGAGGTTAGTCACCTTTTGCTCGGGAAATGGCTGGGCATTGGTCTACCCATGGGAGGTGGTGAGTGGTTGCCTTTGCATCACTCATTTTGTTTTCTCACTTTTATTCTTCCTTTCCTTTTTCGCCATCCCACTGAGGGTAAGGAGGGGAGGGAAGTGAGTGAGCAGCACTGTGGTGCTTAGCTGCCACAACAGCAACTTATCTCAGTGGTCCCTAATTTGGTCCTCTTTTTTTTTGTGACATGCCTTTAAACTTTGCCAGTAAACACAGAGGACTGAAAGCAGGCCTTTACAATAAAGAGTGAGGCAAAGAAAGCACCGGATATCTCAATGAGTATCTTTTCCATGTCTCTTTGTCAGCAGGTCCCCTTCCTTGTTGAGCAGTGGGCCCAGTTTTCATTTGGTCTTCCTTTTGCTACTGATGTACTGATATAGGAGCCCTTCTTGTTGGCCTTCACATCCCTCAGCAGTTTCAACTCCAGATGAGCTTTGTCCTTCCTATCTCCACCCGTGCATGCCTAGGCAATGTCTCTATATTCCACTTGGGTAGCTCCTCCCTGCTTCTGCCTTCCCTATACCTCCTCTACTAGGCTATCATTGCTACTGGCCCTGCAACCAAGACATGGGTGACTGTGTCCTACTGCATGGTCATGGGTTTCCCATTTGGCCTGTACCAACTGATACTTTCTGTCTTCATAGCCACTCATTTGCTTTCCAGACGGCTCCATCGTTTACACTGAACAGCATGAAGACCCTGCAGCACACAAAAACAAAAGTGAGAGAACAGCTGCAACAGGTACGAAAAGAGCTTACCATCATTTTTTCTATCCAATCTTCCTTCTGCCTTGTAATGCTTATTAATAAGCCACCCCAGGGGACAGAGAGCTCAACAGAGAATACGGCACCCGCAGAATGTGTAAAAAGGTCCAAGTCCAAATCAGGCAGGTGGCTGGAGCCTCACAAGGAGCCAATTTTCTTTGCTGGCTCTAAAGTGAATCTAGGCAACTCACTCAGATGGACTCACCTATACAAGTGTCTAAACCGGGGGATATGGTGACCACAGCATGCCATTCACTGGCATGGTGGATCAGCACAGGTGGCAGCTGTAGGGTTATTGCTCCTGCTTGCAACTAGACTGGGGAACCCATGTCCTTGTAGTGTCTCTGTCTTTCCCATGTAGACCCTGCACGTCACCCACATATCTTTAGCTCTCCCTCTGATAAGAGGACAGAACTGGTGCCAAAGATTCTACAGTCATTTTGCTGTACAGGCACACTTGCAGGACCCAGACCTCATGTGTCAGGGTCACAGTCTGGCTGTATTTCTCCTATTGATAGGAATCACTAAGTGTGAACCAGCTGAAACGGATCATGGCAGAAGCCCGATCAGTGAATGCTATTTCCCAGACGCTTGCCACCTTGAAAGTGGCTGCTGAGTTCCTGGCCGTGACTGGTGGGCACCCAGAGTGCCAGTTGTCTGCGTATGTAAAAAATGAGCTGAAGATGGATGCAGGTGTGGAACAGTTCAGAGAGTTGCCGGTAAGAAAGGCGCTTTCCTTGTACTAAATGGGAAACTGGCTGAACATTTCCATCCCTCATATCCTCCCCTAAGGATTAAGACATCACCTTTTAAGTCACACACTCTTTTGTGAGCTAACCCAGAACATGGCCAACTCAGCCATGGCCTTTCTGAAGAGCAGGAACTGGCTGACTGATTGCCCATGTTTTCTCCTCCTCCAGGTGGTACCAAACACTCAACTGAAGCACATCCTGTCTCTGTGGCAGACATTGTCAGCAAAGAGATCTGTGCTGCTGGTGCAGATGAATCAGGTGAGGGAGACAGCCTGGTTCACAAAACTGTCTACAAGAGCTAGGGGAAGAGAGAAACTTCTTGACAAAGTGGATTTTCTGTGGAAAACTTTGGAATTTTTTAGGAAAACAATAGGAAAATTTTGTGATTTTAATATCTTACCATTCAGCAAGAGCCAAGCAATATTAATCTACTTAAGTCACGTTAAGACCCTTGGAAAAGGGCCATCCACAAGATTTTGTGCTAGAAGCAGTGGTGCTTTCTGGCATGGGTCACACCAGCAGCTGGTGCTGTGGTCTCTGGTGGGCCTGGCATAACAGCCAGGAACAAAGAGGGTCCCAGTTCTACCTCTTCTATCAAATGTAGCCCCCAGACAGTCTTTGTGGGTAGTCCCAGGCTGTCCTCTTGCTGATGTTGTTTGTCATTGCAGAATCCCTTCTGCCTGGTTTCTGAGCAGTACCACGAGGAGCTGAGTGCAGAGCAGGAGAAGGCTCTGACTACTGCACTCTGCACAGTTAACCTGGATTTGTTCCTCATTGAGCTCCACGAGATGATCATTGTGCCTCTGGATAGCTTTGATCCACAGTGGGGGTAAGAGCAGATTTTTCCTGGTTTGTTCCAGGGGTAGATGCCAACTCTTTAGACCCAGATGGAAGGGGTCTTGAAGTCCCTTTTAAGGTGGGCTCTTGAAGCTTGCTGGAGAGAAGGGCCATGCCTTCCAAAAGTGGGAGTTACTGTGGCTGTGATGAGCATCATCGAGTTTTTTTGTGGTGCCCAGATAAAGAGAAGTGGGAGCAAAATACAGCAGAAACCCCAGCACCTTTCATCTGGCATGTCATGGGGAAGCAAGAGAACCACTAGAAATCATACCATCATGGAGTCTTAGGTTGGGAGGGCCCTCTAGAGGTCTCTAGTCCCCCCTTTTCATTAAAGCAGGTCTGACTTCAAAGCTACAGCAGACTGTTTGTCCAGTTGTGTTCTGACTATCTCCAAGGGTAGTGCCACCACCACTCTGCATTGTCCCAGGGCTGCACCACCTGTGTGGAGAATATTTTTTTCATTATGTTTATTCAAGATTTCCACTGTTGCATCTTGTGCTTGTTAATTCTTGTCTTTTCCCTGGGCACTCCAAGAAGAGTCTGGCTTCATCTTCTTGACACTCTCCCACTACATAGTTAAAGATGCATTTGGACTTCCCCTTTACCTTCTCTGCTGAAGGCTGAGTAACCCAGTTCTCTACCTTCTCTTCATATGTCCTGTGCTCCAGATCTCTAATCATACTGGTTGTGCTCCACTGAACTCACTCCAAAAAGTCAATGTTTTTCTTGTACCGGCAGCACAAAATCGGATGCAATCTTCCAGATGTGATTTCACAAGTGCCAACAGTGGAGAAAAATCACTTAACCAGCTGGCTACATTCCTGTTAATACAGTTCCATATGTGTCTGGCCTTTGGAAAAAAAAAAAAAGGATCACGTAAGGGAACAGAAAAGGTGCCCCCTATACAGGACCAATGAGAAACCCCAATGTGCCAATGTGAGGATATGGCCACACCACCTCCCTTTCCCTGTTTCTTGCATAAGAAAGGTCTCCTAATGCCACTGTGACAGCATGACAGGCCCCATGAAGGAGGGAGCTGGGGATATATAGAGTTGAGTACAGGTAAGTTCAGCAAGCTGTGTTATACCTGAGATGGGAGAGGTGGTCAGTGAAGCCGAGAGCTCAGCTTTGAGGAGGCCACAACGTCTGTTTGGGTGCTGTTGACAATATTGACCAACAGTTGCCCACATTGTTGTCTGATACCACCAGAGATGCCCCAGAGACTACTGCCTGGCTTCCAGCTGCGAGGCCATCTCAGGGGTACCAGCACTGAGTGTCATTGACTGCCAGTATTGCCTGCCAAAGGTCAGGGCATTTGGATACCCAGCAGACCAGACACTTAAAATTATCATCTGTCACCCACAGGCTAAAGGAAACTTTCATATCCTTCCTGGGAGACAGGCAAGATGATGCCTCCATTGCGAACCTGACAGGCACTTTGAGTCCAGACCTACTACTGAAGGATGTTGTTTCCATCTGGAAGACAGCTGTGAGGATCAGCAAACTTCATAGCTCTACTTACATCCAGGAGAGACCAACCTAACTCTTGCTTAGTCCCCCAGGAATTAACTTACCTGCAGCTTCTCCAGCCCACTTGTCAGCACCCTGAGTGCTTTAATTGTCCTGACCAACCTCACCAAGACTTTTCACCCATGCACCCACTGTCCACTGGTCCAGGAGCTCCACTTAAGCTTAGCCCTGGGCCTTCTGTCCCTGCCTGAGCTATGTTGTAGGTGCATTGGTGTCCAACCCTGTGCCCTGATAATCCTGATTTGCTCACTAGCCTTCCTGCTTTGACCTTGGACCTGTCTCATCACCTCACCTTGTTTGATGATCATTGGGCAGTCAATAAAATCTGTCTCTGCCCAGGTTCTGTGGGACTGCGCCTGGTCGATGGGGACACTCTCCTGCCTTTTCTGGGGTCACCCTCTGCTCCCAGCTCATTTTCATGTGTGGAACAGCCCCATGCCTGCTGCTCCCTGAAAAAAAATCTCCCCACCAACCATTCAGTTCTTTGCCAAGTTATTGCATCTAAGTTTCAGAGCAGGTTACCAAAAAACAATCAACTGGAAAGGGGGAGGGAAAGGGAACCTCATTTAATGCTTAGTACAGTATTTGTGCTTTTTTCCTAATAGGTGTGATAGCATATTCAAGGCAGCAAAAGTAATGTAAGCAAAAATACGCCTAGAAATAAAAATCAAAAGCAAGAAACAGAGCAGCTGCAGCTCTGCGGCATGGATGAGCAGTGGTACTTCCACAATAAAGACACACTTCACAACTGCAGCGAAAACCCATTTTATATCCATATTTGGGGACTCTGCACCTTGAGAGAGATTATAAGTCACCCCTTCAGTTGGCCCAGATCAGGTCTTCAGTTTTGGTCATCCTGACATAGAAGTACATGCTGTGCTTCCTTACTGGTCCCAACTTTGTTTTCTTTGGTGTCCTCCAAATCAATCCCAGTTCCCAAGATTGAATTCCTCTGGTGATGAGTGATTGACTATTGGTGAGTAATTTATAGCCCTGGGCCTTCAAATATAACCTTGTGCCTGTATTTTCAAGGCCTCTGCTCTCATCTCATGCCTGTACTCCACTGCATTTTTATTCTAGGGTCATATGTACTTTATCCTGCATATAGTAACTACTTGTTACTAGTGTTAGTCACTATATATATATGTGTGTGTGTGTATATATATATACACACACACAAAAATACACATGTATATGTACATACGTATATATGCATGCATTTATATATACACACATACATGCACATGTATAAATATATATACACACGTGCACACAGAAAAACTATTGTAATGGTAGAAAACACAGTTATACAGCACTAAAGCTCAGACAATTTTAGGTGCTATAAGCTTGTGGAGAAAGGAAGGAAGAGAGGGATCCTTCTGGCGCTGGTGCAAAGCAAAACCTCGGCATCCCCTTTCCCCACCATAACTTTGCAGCTGAGCAGCAAGAAGTAGAACAACTGGCTCATCTTCTTCCACGTAGCCAGTGGAGGATGACACGGGAGGTGAGCCAGGCTTTTGCGGGAATAAACCAGCTGGGCTCACCCACAGTGATGTGTTCTTGGAGCAGCTCTGTGGAGACTTGGATGTGGGGTCTGCCACAGGGCTGGGGGTTGAGAGCCAGGGGCCCTGATGGATTGCCAGGCTCCAAAACTGGCCAAGACCTCTGGTGGGAACCGGGAGCATGCTGAAAACTGTTCCAATACAGAGATAGGATGTGAGAACAAAATGCACAAATATTGTTGCTGTGGTATGCAAACTCTGTGCTTGAGATGAGAAACTGCTTTTGCTTAATTAAACTTAGGTAGGTGAGTAAGGCTAAAGTAAGGTAATTCTGCCCCCAAAAACATAAAATGTAAATCAGATGCTACCGCTATGGACCATGCAGTCTTGCAGCATAAGACATCCTTCATCTAAAGAATTGTATCAGTAATCCCGTAATAGGCCTAAAATGCCCAAGTAACAGTGTCAGAAACGTTGAATTTGGGTATGAATGTTACAGAGTTGAGACCAAGGAGTAATTAAGGATTGTTTACTTGGGAGGACTCTGAAGGGCAAAAAAGAAGTGCAAAGGAGGCAAAAATGTGGGTTCAGGAAAAGGAAAAAAATGGGCTTACCAGGCTGGTCCACAAGACTTGGTGTGGGAAGGTGCAGCAAAGATGCATAAACTTATAAGGAAGGTTAGACTTGGTACCTTAATACTAAGTGCAGGAGGAAAGGCAATAGAATTGCAGCTTAATAAGTGCTTGATTTATAAGATTTCTTTGTAGTAATATAATTATGATCAGTACTAATACTAGTAATAAGCAATAGAACTGTCACTCTGTATTACTTGCAGTGGCATAATTGTGAATTATGCTACTAAAAAGTGGTGTGTTTATAAGGTAGTTAAGGTGTTACAAGCTTTTTAGAGGTGTGTTTTTCTTAATTAATAAACATCATTACTATCTCAGTCCACTACCTCTCAAGCCTCCAACTGAAAGGAGAAGAGTTGGACTTGGGGCATAGCTGCTTTCCACCCTTGGGAAGAACAGGAGACAAGGAGAGGCGATTTTGACACATGGTGGACCTTCCTTCGGTGAAAAGGGGCTTTTAATAGGGGTAGGGTGGGGCTTCTAAGGCCCTGTGGCCAGACATACTCATGGCATAGCAGAGAGAGCGGGGGTGACAGGAGCTGCTCAGCACAGTTAAAGGGATGTAATGGGGAGAGATGATGTCTCCATTTGTGAAAGAGGGAACAATGCTGTAGTAGGGCCATACCTCCCCTCTGCTGTTTCCTTCAACACAAAGATAAAACTCTACGTCCAGATTTGGATTGGAGAGCACGTGGGGTGGATAAGCCAGCATGTTTGGACTGTAGTGGTCCCCAGACAGTGGCCTTGGTATTTGGCCAGTCATTTCCTCCTCCACTTGAATGGGAAACTCCTTTTCCATTCCCTCCCAGCACAAGGTCTCCCACATTGGTCAGATTTTCCTTGGATGAACCCTGGTAAAGACAAAGACTGACCATACCACGTAATGTTGCCCAGACAGCTAGCTGATGGGATCTCCATCCTTGGAGTCATTGAACGCTCATTTGGCCATGGCCGATGCCAGCCACACTCAGATGCTGGAGGCCATCAGTGAAACCTGGGATGGGGCTGAGTTCTTCAGCTTCATCCATCCATCCATAGCTTCATGTGGAGCTGACACAGAGCCCTAAAGTCCCACAGGTATTGCAGGATGCTGGTCAAGGTGTGCCAGGACAGGCTGACAGATTGGGAAATGGCTGAGCCTTGGCCACCACCTATTTCAAGGCCTTTCTTTGCAGCCATGTATGGGTTGAGGAGAAGGAGGAAGAAGAGGGAGGGGTGGAAATTTATATCATCTGTCAGAATTCACCCAAGAGGAAACTAAATTCTTCCAATCTCGCCCTAGGCAGACAAGTTTGGTTTTACTAATACATCAAAACTTCCGCTTTTTGCTTTGTGGCACATTCCAAGCAAAACATAAAGCCATAAATCACAGAGCAGTGGGATGATTGATTTAACTTAATAAAGGGAGATGGTAGGAGGAGAAAGTAAATCATACAGATGGGCTTGATTTGTGGCTACAAAAGCCACGTGCCAGCCTACATACACAGACAAAACATACAACTTAAGAGTTCTCTCTGCCCCACTACAACTCAGCCCTGTTACTTACTGCACTCCTGTAATCCCCGCTGCTCAAACATCCTGCTGATACACACCAATGACTGCCAGTTCTTTTGCTCAGAAGAAACCTTTTTGTTCTCTGCAGGAGTGAAAAATCTTGATGACATTCCTAGTGTTCACCGGTGTATGTCTCTGCTCGGTGTGTTACAGCTTGCACGGTGGACCACAGCACCCATCCTAAAACTGATGTTGCTAGAATCAGGAAGGAGACATAGCAGTCCTGGAGACCTGGTATCAGCAGCCTCCATTTGTTCACATGAGCTGAGCAGGGGATCACCAGAGTTCCCTGACCTGCACTGTCTCCAGCAGCAGCTGGGGATGTAAATCTCTGTCTGCAATCCCAGTCCTCACGTCCTTACCCCCTTGGGGCCAACTGCCTGCACCTGAGGGCCCAAAGCCCAGCTCTGACACAGCCCTCATGGCTGTGTGGCTGTGGCTCAGGCTGCTGCAGGTGTTGCACAGTTGTCAGGAGAAGCCAGGAGACATCTGTAGAGCAGAGCCAGGAAAGGACACAAGGTGACACCACAGGCACAAAGATAGGGCAGTTGAGATGGCATTTCTACCAGCTCAAGGGTTCATGAGAAAAAACCCATCATGGGAAAGTATAAAACCCTCAAGAAGCAAATAGGAAGATGAAATAGGGAGACTCAGCACCATCGAGGATGCGACCTGGGGCTGCAGAGATCAACTCTTCTCCCCTGAGGTGGTGCCCGTGCAGCCAGCCAAGGCACTGGGGTGCCGTACAGGGGTGGTGGGCTCCCTGTGCTCAGCTGGGTAGCTCGTTAAGCCCACGCTATCCTGTGTGTGTTAGCTAGCAAATACTAGCTTTGTTCTTTGGAGCTGTGTGTGTCCTGCTTGCAGCACCTCCTTGCCTGTGCAAGGAGTGCCCAAAAAATGACCCGGGGAGGGGAGGCTTGCATCTCACTGGGGCTCCTGTACTAAGCGCCACAACCTAGATACAAACAAGACTGCTCACAGGGGGAAGGACAGACTCTCCCATCCACAGCAAAGTTTAGGATCTGGGTCATGCAGCATGAGCCCAGCCATGGCAGCTGGTGAACTGCATGGGCGAAAGTGCTGCAGGGGAGGCAGGAAAAGCATTTACAGTCTGCCAGGAGGGCAGTAAAGTCAACACTTCAGGTTGCTGGCTATGGGCTTTGTGGAAAGTTGCAGCTACATTGACTAGTCTAGTAAAAGTGATAAAGGGAAGGCTTAGAGAGAAAATTGCATGTCTAGAAAAGAGAAAGATGGATTTAAAATAAGAGACTGAATTGCTGAAGGAATTGAGGCAGAAACGCATGTGCCTCTTGCAGGAGAAAACCTGCCATCTGCACCAGTGGGGGAGTGAGACCAGGCAGGATGCAATGGACAGCTTACAAGAGCTAATGCAGCAGAAAATTGAGATCAGGATCCAGATCAGCAGCAAGCACCTGTGAAGACAATGGCAAGAGAGACTCAGCATCGTGGATCTGATGCTTTGGTTTGCCAGAGGATGACTGAGTCTTTGGAAGAGCTGTGCAGCAGCAGGCTGTGGCTGCAGCCCTCCAAGAGGGATTCCTGGGGGGAGATATTGACCACTGGGCCAGGGAGGGGGCTGGGTGGTCTGATCCCAGGCCGGCTCATGTGGAGCCACCAGGTTACTCCCCTCCCCTCTGACCACTCCTCAGCAAAGCGCTGGACCCTGACCCTCCTCATGTCCCTGGTCACTGCTGGCACACAGCTGCTGCTGAAGGGATGCAGGAGCCAATTTCAGCCAGACCCACTTCAGAGCCTGGAACAAGCTAGAGCTGTATGACAGCTGCTAGGACCCTGTGTGGATACTGCTGTACAGGGGTGGTGGGATTTGCAGGAGCCCCAGAAACGGCCACCCGTAACCCCACCACAGCACCATCCAACCTTGTCCCAGTGTCAGCAGCACTGGGGGAAGAAGCTGGGGGAGAACACCATAGCCCGCTGTGGACAACTGCGGAGGCACCGCTGCTGTCCCTAATCATGGTGCAGTTGCTCAGTTTGGAAGAAGAGAAAGCTGAGGAAGGACCAGAGGGGGTTTTTTTAATCAAGAAAGCAGGTACTGAATACAAGATCAGATTTCATGCAGGAGGGACCAAGACAGCAACCTAATGCTGAGGTTCAAAATTAAACCTGCAATGATGGATAGATTGGTACCAGCTGCTAGGGCAATTACTGAACCTGTAAATCAACAGCATTTGACTCAGTTCTAGCTTAAGAGGAAAGCCATTCAGGCAGAACAATTTTACCGGGCACAGATAAATATAAAATGTAAAGAGAAAGAAGAGGGTCAGTGAAACAGTCCAAGCAGTAACATTTGCCACTAATTGTTTGCTCCATAGAAAACAAGGTTAATGGAGAAAAGCCAGTATTTCACAGTTGAGGCAAAGGCCAGTGATTTTGCTGGAGTACTGGAGACAGAGATGGAAAAGGGAATTTCAGCAGGTCATGGAGCTGAGGACTGAAAGAGAAAATATAAATGCCAGGAGAGCGGCACCCTTTAGTACCTTTAAGAACAACAAGCTGAATTAACTAAACCACAAGAGCTGGAAAAGGAACAAGTGGTAAAGCCTGACCCAGACAGACCTGATTCTGCACAGTAAGGATGCCCACCTCCTCAAAATCTCCAGCTGCTCCTGCCCAGATCTGTCCATGCTTTACAGGGGGCAACCAGCAACTAGAGCGCTGATCACAACGAAATGAATACACATAGTCACAAAATGCTAACTGGTGCAGGACCCTCAGCTGGGTCAATGCAAGAGCCTCTTGGGGGAGCCCAGAGAGCCACCAAGCAAAGCAGCCATGACCTATACTGGACATGAAGTAGAAACACAGATTTTAGGACTGTTTCATAGTCAGGTCAGGCAGCCAGTGCTTTAGGGATCCTAATGCTCCTGCAACCTGTGCTGTGTGTGTAATGGTAAATGTGGAGAAGTTCTTGGAAAACAGCCAAGCTTCAGTTACACCTTCTGTAGATGGTATTTTGATCCATGGACCCTCTTGTGCAGCCATAAGAGCAAATAAAGAGATAGTGCTGCAGGTAACAGAGGAAACTGGCTTTCAGTTTAGGTGACCAAAGACCCAACTGGTACAGTGGGAACTTAAAGACCTGGGCATAATTTTAGCTCAAGAGGTCAGGTTGCTGATAAACAACAGGTATAGAGCTCATTGAAGCACATACACACATGCCCAAACATATCAGGATTATGGGTCTTGCAAGGAATATTTAACATTCCAGAGGTTTTATTCCAATATTAGCAGGCAACAGCCAGATGCTGACCATGTCCCTCAAGGAGAAGAGATGGTGGCCATGAGGCCCAGACCAGGCAGGGGCACCAAGGCGGCTGAAGGAAGAGTTTGCTCAGGCTCCTGCACTGGCATACCCCAGCATAGGAGGCCTGTTGCATGTTCAGTGACCCATCACTGACAAGGTGGGGGTAGTCTTGACGCAAAAGGAAAAACTATGTGCAGGGCAAGAGCTCTGGCAGCCCTGCAGCCAGCTCTTGCACCATGCAGAGGAGCATGCACGGGTCAGGGGACATGGGGAAGTCACCCCTGGCACAGACCTATCAAATGCACAGAGCTGGGAACGCTTGAAACAGCAGGTAGTAACCACAGCTAATACTGCAGATGCCAGCCTTAATGAGATGAAAGGCAGAAAACACTGGGAAGAGGAAAGGTTTTTGCACCTCTACCAAATATGAGGATCTGAATATGAATATACCAGGAAGAAAACTTCGCTGTTAAATCCAGACTCAGACTTAAAAAAAAAAACGGAGGGAAGAAAAATCACTAATACTGTTTACTGATGGATCCAGTTAGGGTAAATATGAGGAACCTGAAAGAGGATTTGCAGCTATTTGGATAAGCACAAAAACATACACAAAAATGAAAGTACTCCTCCATTCAGCTCCAGCAGCTGAAACTTGGGCTGCTAAAGAAATATTACAAAATGAGAACTGAGAGAAATTACTTGCTATTTTCATACATTTGCCAAGCTATTGCTGTCTGCCACCAACAGGGGAAAACAAAGGGTCATGGTCAGGAGATGGCAAGCTAATACTACATGTTGCCCTCTGGGAACAAGTGGCCCAAACCCTAAGGAAAAGAAATGGTGATAAACAAGCATTGCATGTGTAAGCCCACCAAAAGTCAGACAGAAAAAGGGGACTGAGGTAACAAAGTGGATGCACTAGCAAAGGCTGCAGCCCTAAGAGCCGTGGGGTGTACAGAGACACAGAGATAGAGCAGCTGCTCCAAAATGGAACAAAGTTTTAGGAGTCAAGCAATGATTTCACATAAAAGGACATTCCCAAAGCTCCGACTCAGTGGGAAGAGCAAACTGAACATCAAAGGAAGCCTTGAGAAAGACAGCCAGTAGTACAGGAAAAGACTGGGATGAAAAACTTCCAGTCATTCTAATGGTGTAAGTTCTGTCCCTGTCGTACATGGATCTTCTTCTCACATGGCAGTGACTGGCCAAGAAATAAGACACCTCAGTTGTAGTGCATTGATAGTGAAGTACCAGATGAATATCAGCTAAAAGTATTAAGCATTAAATAGCTACATATTCAAATAAAACAAATTGTAAAAACAAACAAAAAAATCAAGATAGCTATCCAGCTAGGTTGCAACTTAAAAAAAAAAAAAAAAAGGAAAAAAAAAAAAGCAGGGGACTTGGAAAGCCCCAAAACCACAGAGTGTAATGCAGGAGGGCAGGCTGTGTGCCAGCACTTCAGTGAAACCCCACAGGGGCTTTCCAGGAAAGGGCAAGGTCCAGTTCTAACAGTGGAAATTGTCAGCCCTACAGTGTAGCACACAGAAATATCAAAACAAAGAGCCAATCCATCTTGGAAGAAGAGATTTCATCAATCATAGTTCAAGTTTTGGGAAAATGCACTCAAAAATATAATAACCATCTTGATGGTTTTTGTTTGGTTGTGTTACAGGGTGGTACAAGAACTCGAAGCAGAGCAGCTCAACTTAACTGATAGTACTGTTGACTCCAGTAAATCCTGTCAAGCAGGTGTGTAAGTATGGAAATAATCTAGGACAGGTAAGTAATAAATAATAAAATACTATGATTGAATTGGGACAGAAGTAACATTCTCAGATTGTACAGATAGCTATTAGATGAAATTTATACCTGTCTAGTAACCAGGGCTTAACCAAGGCAACATACATAATGGTTCAAATGCAGATGGTTAACTGAAAAACTTAATTGGTAACTGATAAACTTAAACCTTAATCAGTTTTAAATCAAAATCTCTTTTAGAGGGAAAGAAGAAAGATAAAGACACCAATTTTTAATAGTATTGAACACCCTAGCCATTAAAGATCTCTCTTTCCGTCCAAGCTGCAACAAAGCATTAAGAAGCAATGTTAAAAGATCTCTGCAGTAAGACTGACTATGCCTAGAAAACACAAGGATTTCAGTTGCTGTTGTTCTGCTGCCATACAATGTCACCCTGGCATTACTGCTTGCTTATTTATGCCAAATATAAAGAAAATTTGTTTACTAGTGGAAGAAGATGGAACTGATGGATATCAAGCAAGTAGAGAACAAAAGCAATCAAAAGATCACAGAGAAATAGTGCCTTGTGGGCTGGAATATTAGCTTATAAATTAGAATAAGATATTTGCTTTGCTGCATGAATGAACTTACAATAGAATAACTCGCTCTATGGATGATCAGTTCTGGTGCCATCCCCTGTCATTACAAGCTACTGGAGTTTATATAGATTACTGACGTTTGCATAGATTATAACAATGTGAGACAAATATATTTTATATATCTTCTAGAAAATACATAAATGCGAACATTGCTGTCACTGAAGAGCAAGTATTAAATATCAGTGAAACCCACTTTTATATGTCTGAAGTTGTTATGCAGTATAATGTTTTGCGATATGTACACTTTGATTTGTATATGTTCAAGCTGGAGAGAAAGAGTCACAGCTGATGTCTTCACATTGTTAGCACTAAGCTTGCACTGTCAGGTAAAGAAACACTGTCAGGTTTTGTAAACACCCTCCAATCAGCTAATGCAACTTTCAGCTCCATCATCCACCATGCCACAGTTCCTCGAACATTGCAGCAGCCACTTGTACCTCCAGCTGGCTGCAGAGAGCACCACATAACAGCATGGCTCCAGACCTGGGAGCAGAGCAGCATCACGCCCCACACAGACGAGGGAGTGGGGAAAGGCTGGACCTGTGGAGACCCTTATCCCAGCCAGTGGCTGCAGCCCATTAGGCAGAAGTGCCAGGGGAGGCTTAGCCTGGTACCAAGCCCTAATACTATGTGTGGGGATGGCATCCACGCTCAAATGATAGCAGGTGGTGATGGCATCCGTGATCAAATGGAATCGGGCCATGGATGCTGGGAGCTGCAACCTCTGTCTGCAGCCCCAGCTGTCACCTCCTCACCGCACCCCCGGACCAACCGCCTGTACCTGTGGCCCCAAAGCCCAGCTCTGATACAGTCCTTCTGGTTGCACAGCCATAGCTCCAGCTCCTGTGGCCATGGCAGTCATCAGGAGAAGCCATGAGACATCCGCAGAGCAGAGCCAGGCAAGGACACAAAGGTGACACCACAGACAGAGGCAGGGTGTTGACACGGCATCACTACCAGCTCAAAGGTTAGGGGGAAAACCCCAACATGGAAATGCGCGGAGCTGCGTATGTCCTGCTTGCAGCCTCTCTTTGCATGTGCCAAATGCTGCCCAAACAGGGTGAGCCGGAGGGATAGTAACAGCAGCCAGCAGAAGTGACAGCCAGGCTGAGGTCACTCTCATTGAAGCCCAGGTCCCCTGTCCTTCATGGCACAGTAGATCTGGACTTGAGAGTGTGCTGCTGGAGGAAACACTTACACCTCAATTCAGCCTTGACTTGCACTGGCCTTTGAACCTGCAGAGAAAGAGAGGTTACAGATTTTGTTTGAATTGGGAGATAATTCTGGAATTTTTTTTGAGAATACAAAAGCTTCCAAAAGATGTGCCATTTCTGCCTCTACACGCGGTGTTCACTTTGCCTCTGTTCAGCATAATCTCTTTGAACATGTATAAGGGTATGTATCTTGGAATATACGAAGGTGTGTTATACGTATCCTGCTGCACCATGAAGAAAAGACACTATCCCGTTACCATGGTGTTCATTTACACAATAGTGGCCAGTAGCCAATATTTTAGCAGGTTCAGACAGCCCTTTCCTGTGTCTGGGAACTATCCACAGAAGTCATTTTTAACCTGTGACTTAATGGGAAGGGTTTAAAAGCCCTGAGACTTCCCCTGGTCTTCTCTGCACTGTTGGGAAGCTGTTCACAGTTGCTCTCACCCTGCCAAAGGCTGTCCTGTCTTGAGGCTGGTCTTCTACTTTCCTCTTCAGTATGGTGTGTGAACTTTTTCTTGTATCTAACTGAGGTAAAAAAAGTCTGTGCAAGGTTTGTGCTTTGATCTTTCTGGATGTCCAGGATTTCAGACCTTCTAGCCATGGTGGATGCATAGCCTGAGGGTAGTGCCTGAGACTTCACAGCCCAGGAGAAGCAAGCAGGGATCACACAGACCTGGCAGGGCATGCTCCCGTTCTCTCTGCTCCCTGCCCAGCATGATACACGGCTAGAAGGAAATCAAAGGAGTTTGAAGATGGCCATTTCAGGAACCTAGGAAAGGTTTTTCACTCTGCACAAATTTATTTCTGTAATGGTAGCTCCAGAGGTCTCAGAGTTGCTCTGTGAACCCCAGAAGTGCAGAGGTAGAGACAGCCCCTGCCCGCAACAGTCTATGGTGTAAGTAGACAAGACAAATTACAGATGACAAGAAGGAAATGTGATTATCCAAATTCTGCAGAAGGGGAATTGAAGCTATTTAGATACAGACACGGCAAAATTTTTTAAAGGCACAGGTAGGATCCAGCACTCAAATTCTAACTGATGGTCAAGTGCCGGATCCAGTACATGGTCCAAAATGCTTCCCTGAAATGACTTGCTCAAGGTCACAAAGAAAGCTTGCGACAGTACTAGGTACCTGTCCCCAAGCTCCTGAGTCATGGCACTTTAATCACAAGGCCACCCTCCCTTCTGGAGAACAGCCTTTCTGCACCGCACTTGCATTCACCTGAGCACAAATCATTTGTATGCGTATTCTCAGAACACCATTAAAAAGGCGAGTGAATACCAAAGCAAAAGCACAATTTTTGTTTGAGCTAACACTGACGAATACTTCTTTGCAGAATTTGCCAAGCTCTACTACTGATTAAAAATAATTAAATTATAACATTCATTTCACATTTATCCTGCTATGGTTGCTGGAGTGTTTCTAAGTGGGCAAACTTCCCTGTGATCATGTCATTTGGTTCTCATAGTGCTGCAGGCTGAACAAGGGTATAAATATGCAAAGGCTGCTCCATTTCGCTGTTGCATGGATACTAAGCAGATGGATAGATTAACAAAACTCCTTCTTAGAAAGCAAGTGCCCTTGTCGACACAGACTGCACCCATCTGGCTCAGTTCTGCACCCAGCTTGGGGAAAAAGATGAAGTTCATATTTAAGCCCTATCCCATTTTTCTGAACACAGTGATAGCAGTAACAGCTTGGTGCGCTATTTCTCTTTCTGCAGTAGCACATTCCGAATCCCACTGGACGATCCCCTCTGGAGCACAGAAAGACACTCTGCCACCACTTGCCTCCATCCCCCTTCTACAAAAAATGGGTACAGCCAACCCATGCACCATGTCACCACCACAGACCACATCTGTGGTGGGGTGGCTGGGCCGAGACTGCACCATCCAGTCACCTTGTGAGGGTCCGGCGGTCTCTCCCACAAGGTGCTGAAGGCATTGCTGGCCCAGGCATCCACCATCCCTGTTCAAACAGTGGGACCAGACCTTCCCCTAAATCTCCACTGCCCAAAGCACCCACCCACGAACTGCAGCAGAGACCAGGACTCAGTGCTCAGACTAGTGCCCCACTGGCAAGTGGCTGGAGGTGGTCTGGGTCATGTCTCCCCACTGCTGAACTGAGTCAGTGCCTGTGTGAGCAGCAGGACCAGTGTGTCCCAGTATCTGGCATTTCCCTCTCAATCCCAGCCACCCGGGCTGGGTTGTCTGGTGTCTGATAAGGCAGGACCGCCTTGGTTTTTCCCCTCCATAAGAAACCAAGTTTCTCCAGCTATTTTCACTCAATACATGCTGACATTTCATATTATTTGATTATTTGATACATCTACCTTCCTGTCCAGCATGGTTGAAACTGGATCCAAAAGTTACTAGGGAGAGAAGAACAGAGAGAGACCAATGACATGATCCCATAAACCTCACTTTGAGAGGAAATTAAGCCAAGAAACAGTGAATAGTCTGTCTGAATAGACAGCCAAGAACAGGCATAGTCCCGGTGTGGATCCACTGGCCTTGTCTCCTACACCAATCCTCCTCTCACCATCCTGTGTGAAAACAAGCACAGTACAATGACCCCAAAAGAAAAGCCAAATGCATTCTGAGAAGACAGAAATTTGGCCAAGATGGATGGAAAAGAATTTTTCTGATTACAGACCTCACTCTAATGCAGGTCACAGCTCTGAAGGAGTGACCAGGACACTCCCAGCATCCTGTGGGAGCTGTGCTGGCAGGAATGAGAGCAGGGGGTGCTCCCATGGCCAGCTCAGCTCCAGGATTCAGGCACTGCCTGCCCAGGAATCAGCAGGAACTCAGGGCAGGTACCCAGCTCAGTTTCAGCTCTAAGCACACACTCCATGGTCTGGGTGTCTTCATCAGCATCCCCCATCCTGCAGATCTGACTGAGAAGGACTTAATGAAGCATGTTCACAAAACTGTGAAGTCCAAGCAAAGGAGTGAGCATAAAGGGTTTTTTCCATCAAGGCCAACTGCCACTTTTGGGGAAAAAAAAAGAAATCAACCTTTTTGTGCAGTTCTCACTTCCAATGAAAAATGAAAAAAAAAAAAAAAAAGCTTCAGCTTTGAATGTTAATTTATTATTTTTTATATCCACCCATTTGGTATCTTTCCTTGCCTACATGTAAAGTCCTTGTTCCTAACTTGCAGAGCACTTGCTGATGCCCTACAGACAGGCAGAGCTCCAGGACCCCCAGCTCTGAAATGCTGTGTTCAACTATGCAGATGCTTCTGCTCTTACAAGGAAAAGGAGAGCTGCACCTGGGAGCTGGCTTGTCTGAAACCTGCCAGCAACAATCAAAATCACTCCAAGGCAGGTAATTAATTATGGCTCGTTCCCAAAGGCAGGGCATCATTATCATATTCTAGAGCCCCTGAGTTACAGTTGTCCCTTAATCACCTTTTCTGTGGAAGATGTGGGGAATTTGTGCGGAATAAGCACTTTCTTTCAGTAACTATTGGCCTCAGTTTAAAGCGATGAATGCTCAAATCACTGGTATTGAGCTGTTTATGAACAGACAGAAAGGCGCAAGAGACATTACAGTAATAAATATTCAGCAGGTGCCTGGAGAATAAGAATATAAATATGCAAAATTGCTCTGCTTCATGGTTATATTAGAAGGCATGGGGGAGTGCAAATCCTGTTCTTTATATTGCTTCTGAGGGGATTTCTTTTTTTTAATTCCGTAATTTTGTTTCTTCTCAGGCTTTCATTTCAGCAGCGCACAGAGGATGCAGGACCATGGCCTGTGTGGCAGCGGGTCCGGAGCCACAGCTGGCACTGGGAACCACGTACCAGCTGCCGTCTCGCACCAGCTCCTTCCCCAGCCCCCTTCTTGGGGGCTGCTCTGCCCCAGGGGGCACACAGAGGGATGCTGGGGTGGGCACATGTCACCCCAAGGAAAAGCCAGCCGCTGGAGACAGGGCAGAGCTGGCAGGGCTGAGGGGTCTGTTGTAGTCCTGCCTTAATACTTAGCGTGGTCTCACATCTGGGCATCTGCCGTGCCCCACATCACATAAATCTCTGCAAAGCTCATCCTTTTTTTCCCAGGCATTAATAATGTGGAAACTACTGAAGGGCAAATGTGCTTTTAGTGAGCCGGGAGTGCCATGGCTGTGTAATGCTGCTGCAGACAGCTACAGACATGGTCTTCCTCTTGGGATTTCTTTTCCCTCTCACCACCTCACATATCTTAGTTATGCAGAATAAGCACAAGGGTGCCTTTTTCTGATGTCTCTATAAATTTAAGCATATGCAGCTATTCCAAACCATGCTGTGAAATGGGGGGGTGGGGAGAGGGGGAGCAGCAAACCTCATACCCACTGTGGGCACAGGGGAGAAGAGCAGGACTGAGCAGGGCATCCTGACCTGTGCAACATGGCCCAGGTCTGTTGCTATTCACTCTCATCTCTTTGCACTGATAGCTGTTCGGTCACTGCACCCTCAAAAAGCCATATGTAACCTTGAACCCCTGCCAGGGGACAAAATCAGTGGCAGGATCACTTCTCCAGCAGGGAGGGGAGACAAACAATGTCATCCCCACTTTGTGCTCTCAAGTCCAACTGATTTCAGAAGTTAACTAAGACTTTCCTCTACATGCTGCTCATGCTAACAGAAGGCACTAACTGACCTTACAGTTTTTCTTCAGAAATTCAACTATTACTCTATTACAACTATTATTTAAGTGTTCCTGGAACATGCACTTGCTGTCTTTCTGGAAATTTGTAGATCTTCTTCTTGCTTGTATGGAATAGGGCTGCTGCTACGAACTCTGCAGAACCGGGAAATATCCATTATGTGCTTCTCCCTCAAATCCAAAATGTTTCATTTCTGCCCTGCATGGGGTCAGTTTTGTGATCAGCAAATACATTTCTCTACTTCTTAAGATATAGTTTTAAGAATGTAGTCAATGTGCAAAGCCCTAATTTGACAGCCAGACCCTGCAGTGTAGTCTTTCTTTTCTTTTCCAAACCTGTCAGAAAATGCCCTGTAATTCCAAGGAAGGGAGATGACCCCAGTAACCTTTGAAATGTGCCCGTGCTGCAGACAGATGTGTCAGTACTTTAGACATGTAAGTGGTCAGTTTTATGAGGCTAATGCCAGTAATATGATTCCCAAAAGACCATGTATCACCAAAGGAGAATTTTGTTATTTTAAAATGCAGACATAGAGCAAAATTAGAGTCACAGAATAATTTAGACTGCAATGGACCTCTGCCGGTCATATAGTCCAGTGTCCACTCAAAGCAGAGACAACTTCAAAATAATATTAGGTGGCTTGGAGCTTTCAGAGTTTGCTTTTTTCAGTGAGTAATTCTTGTCTCTTCTGACCCTGAAATTACTATTCCACATCTTGCCTAAAACCTCTGCAGGCACAGGAACACTGCACAGGCCTCTGGAGTTTAGCACTCTCCCTTCTCTCCATCTGCAGCATCTGCATTGGCACATCTCAACAATTTCAGTTTCTCCTGTCCGTCTCCCTCTCCTTTTCCTTCTCCCTTTCTTCTGCATGCTTTCTGGTGACTACGGATTGCTTAAAAACCTGAGCAAGATATTGTCTGAGGCTGGGGGGAGTAGGGAGTAGCACTAGAAAGCCACCAAGGAAAAAAAAAGAGTGTAACTGTGGAGAATTATTAATATCGCTATTGCTCAAGGCCAGTTTGAATGATGGATTAAAATTCCCATCCTTTCCCTGAGGATATGGGATACAGGGAGCAGTGAGCCCTGCAGCAGGCTGGAGAGCAATGCTTGCGCTGAGGCCATTAGCTGGGTTTGAGGCCACGAAGCTCCCGGGCCGGACCGCAGCATCCCCGGGACCGGACCGCAGCATCCCCGGGCCGGACCGCAGCATCTCCGGGCCGGACCGCAGCATCTCCGGGCCGGACCGCAGCATCCCCGGGAACGGACCGCAGCATCTCCGGGCCGGACCGCAGCATCCCCGGGCCAACGGCGTGTGCGGGCGCTGCCGCAGCGGTACCTGTCCTCCACCCCCGGCTGTGAGAAAGAATGCGCTTGGACGGGAGCTCCTCCGGCAGTCAGTAATACTCACACAGCCCGCTAGACGGTGCCGTCCTAAAAGCTGAAAAAAGCCGTTAGACGCCAAATCTGCTTTTGCTGCGAGATGCCCTGCATATGCTGAGCAGCGGGAACAACGCCCGGGGCCGCGGAAGGACCAACCTTGCCGCCCCTTTGCCCGGAGATCCCCACCCGAGCACCCACCCGTGAGACCTGCCCAGCTGCAGGCACCGCTGCAGAATTGCCCCTGCTTCCACCCCAGCAGGCCCAGGGATCCCGGGGTGCCCCGGAAGCAATGCTGGTCCCCTGCAACAGCACGTGGGTCCTGCGGCTGCAGGCAGATGCAGGCAGATGCATGCACTCTTACAGAGTGCCAAATACATGCAAAAAAATAACCACATGATCAAAATTTCCAAAGAAGTGCTGATGTATTTCCTCACCTGGCTGCACCCACATGCCACAGGCACGAACATACCCTGTCCCAAAGCCGGCAGAGCACAATCCCCTTGGATGGTGTGGAGATCAGCCCCGAATGCAGCCCAGCTCTTGACCCAGGGGAAGCCAGCACCAGCAGTGTGAGGAGATACCCATCCTGTCCATCCTGCTACACAACTCCTGGCATCTTATCCCATCTCTCCCTCAACTGGTGAAATGAAGGGCTTTCGCTCCCTCCTCACACAGGGTCTGGCTCCAGGGCAGGGAAAGGGTTTCACATCATCCTGGCAGCCCATCAGAGCTGCAAGCACATGAAACATGGTTATCAACCACTTCATGCCAGGTATTTCCCACTTCACACCAAACAAGATGTAACACAACCTTGGCCCAGGTGAAGACCCTCTGCTTCCTTCTCCCTAAGCCAGCCTGTTTGGAGGGGCTGTGTTTCCCAGGATTTATCATATCTCTTCCTCAATGGCAAGCGGCTGTGCCACTGCCACGAGGCATCCCAGGAGATGCACTGCCCTGGTAAGGTGTCACTTAGCCAGAGAGCACACCTGAGAAGGAAAATGGAAGGGTTAGTCACCCAAATTGCTACTTCCATGAGGCACAGGTAATTTCTAGACCCTCAGAAGATGCGCCATCATCACTGCCAGCAAAACCTCCCAGAGCAGGAATTAGGGAGCCAGCACACAGCAGCATTATCTTGGAAATGTTGCAGTTGACTCATTGGGTTATTTCTTTTTGCTCGTATTTGGCACTTGAAGAAAATATATACCATTCACACAAATCTTAATCAAGTTACATTAAATTTGCATGCTTTTATGTGGTGTAAAGGTCCTTTCTTGCATTTTTGTAAGTGTGCAATTCACAGAAATAACTGCTGTGCTCTGTACCACACACCCATCCCAGTTACAGTGACTTACCCTGTTGTCCAAAACTCCTAGGTTTTTGTTTGTATGGTTGGTTTGGTTTTTAACATCGCACAAGCAAACAGCAGTGGAAACACGGTGACCCAATGAGTTAGAACATGAGGTTTTCTCTCTGTACCAGATCTTCACATTAATTTCTAGAGAAAACCCCCTTTTATGGCTCTTCCAGTCCAGATTACAGCATCACCCCATGTCTAAGGAGGAGCCAGCACAGCCTGCAGCTTTTGCTCAGACAAGGCACAGCCACCTAACACGGTCTCCAGAAGGGACCATGAAAAACCCGTGTTCCCTGACTTCAGTCAATATGTTCCTCTTGCTTTCCCACTCTTTCCCTCCAATTTTCCTTGGTCTTGGAGCAGCCACAACCAGGATACTCCAAGCTGCTGTGTGAACCAACCCTACAAGAAATGGCATTACTGCGGTGAGCACAGGGCACACAGCTCTCAAGGCAGAGGAGGAAGAAAAACTTTTTGCTCAGCCAAGGAGCTATCAGTTCACATCACCTTAGACAGACGATTCAAAATGAACTTGGGTCTTGCCCTGAGTTGTGCTGTAGCTAGTGAGCTCAGAGGTTGTATATAGGAAACCCCTATTAGCAGCCCCCGAAACTGCTTTTCAGGGAAAACATTTGGAAAATTGGGTCATACACACTAACAGTCTGGTGATGACCAACACTGCGCTGTTGCAAATGAAATGTTCACCAAAAGCAGTTCAGCCAGTGCTACTGACAGGTCCAAACGGAAGATCAGGGCCTGAGGCTTTGTCTAAACTCAAAACTTTCTGTAATTTAATGGAATTCAGTTAAGAAACCAAATTAATTAAACCAGTGCATAACCCTGAGCAGGCCATCTTAATCTGCTGTGCCTTAAGGCTTCTTTACAGACAGTTTTATGCTGCATTGACCATTCCTGTATAGCTTCTTTATATCAGTGTAACTCATCTGAGGAGAGACCTCATTATATCACACCAGGGGATGCCCTGATTTAGCTAGAGTGATTTCCAAACAGAGTTAATGAAAACACCACAGGCATTGTGTGTGTGAATTCAAACAACTACCCATTTGATTTAAGCTAAACTAGGTTTAGACAAAGTTAAGCTGTCCCTACAATATTTCACTTTCTCCAGCTGAGAAACAAATGGTCTCATTAGTACGTGAGACTGTAGGACGAGATGTGCGTTAGCTCTAGGCTGCCGTGAGTAGGCTCCGAACACTGCTAGCACATTAGCTTAAGCTGTCATCAGCGCAGCGTGATTACAGCACAAACATACTGAGAACAAGGCCAATTCTGCATGTCTCCTTTTTTTAAATCATCCACATACTGACCTCAAACCACTTGCAGTTCATTGGTCAACAACATTGTTGTCAAGCAGCAGCACCTCTTATCTTTCTTCCCCTGGGGCATCACTCCACCTTTACATGCTAACAGCCATAAGCCATTACATCCAGCACAACCAGGTAGGAAGATTAATGCAGAACCATGTCTGCTTTAATGAATTCAGCCTCTCCCAGCGTGGGCACAAGCTAAATGTGCCTGGTCTTGGCACCAAAGCTATGAGATGGTCTTCCTAACTGCTGCATGACTGCATGCCCAATGATAGACACCACCCCAGAGAGAGGCCTGCCTACAGTGAAGGGCTGCATAGCTCTGTTGCTACTGGAGAAATCTGAAACCACATAAAATCAGTGTCTATGGAACAGTTTGTTGACTTCTGTTGATTTGACTTGAGTACCAGAGATCAGGCCTTTGCTTCTGGCTCTGCCACCAGCTCTCTGTATGGCCCTAATCCCCCCCGTGACTTGGCTCCTCTTCTGCCTTTTCGTCTCTCCTGTATATGGAAGTCACAGGTGTTTTGAGGCAGGAACATACACTTTATCCTCGGAAGTTTTCAAGCCACAACTGGATGAAGCCCTGAACAGCCTGGTCTGACCTCAGAGCTGACCTGCTGTGAGCAGGAGGTCGGACCAGAGGGCTCGTGAGGTCCCTTCCAGCCTGAGCTACCCTGTGGTGCTGTGATTCACAGCAAATAGCACATGGAGTTGGTGTGGTGTTGGGAGAAAGAGGATGGAAAAAGGCTTCAAAGAACAAATATTTTTGGTTGTAAGATCATCCTTACTACAAAAAATACCTTCTGCATTCTTAAATATATAGAATTCATCAAATTAAATGGAAAAGTCTATCAGGACATTCAACAGGGTATTTATCTCACAGAGTGCTTTGGGGAGCAATAGTAAATGAACAACAAATTCTGTCTTCTGGGAGTTCAAGCCAAAACTTTCATCCTTGTCTGTTAAAGTTCAAACTTACTTGTCTGTACAAAGACAGAAAAATGAAACTACAGCTACTTCAGCTAAGTGCAGATTAGGCCATGAAAGTTTGAAATTAGACCAAAATAAATGAAACCATCACAACACAATCAATTCATTTCCTCTGAAGACTCAGAAGAATAGTATCAGTAACCATAGCAACACTGAAATGTAAGTATCATTTTTAGCTTCATGATGTAGGCTGCACAAAATAAGACAACACATTTTGAAAGTTATCGTCACAACCTACTTCAATTTTTCATGGGTTTATTTTGGTAACAAAACATCTATCTAGGGTTTTTTTGTAATCATTCTTAAAATTTTCACTGAGAGATTATTGGTTTGCATTCATTGTAGCTCACAGTGAGGAAGTTAGTGGAGCCTGAGCTCTTCTGCCTCCCACTGCAGCCTCCTCAGCACTGAGGAGATAACTCCAGTCCCCTGCCCTCATCATCTCTGGACCTGAAGCAGAGTTTAAAATCCCTGTTTCAACCTGTGGAAGAGGCCCAAACAGTATTTCTGAGCACCACACCACCAGTCCTGCCACTCCTCCCTCAGCTGGAGGACAGCCTGAGTTCAGGCATGAGCGCTTGTCCTGTGGGCCCTGAGGCATCAGGATGTGGCCAATCAGACCTGAGCGCCCGGGGCCTCTGCACCATAGTCCCTGTAGTGGCTGGGGCCTGACTGGCCCTGCCCAGCACAGCACCGACCTGAGAGGAGCCCTCACAGCGGGATGCTCATCGCAGCAACCTCTAAACCCCATGTACACCAACACGTTGGACGCACTGTCTCTGGGAGATCAGCGTGGGCCTTGGGAGACATCAGGGCCCAGGCATCCTTCGTTCAAAGGGGCAGAGGCCAGCAGAGAAGGTTGCAGCACAGACCTCCATCTTGAGGAGAGCTGCAGAGGTGATGGTGCTCTACAGCTCCAGAGGATGTCCTGCAGGGTACCTTCTTGTCCTGAGATATGGGACATAGCAATGCATGCTTGTTATTGAGATCCCCAGCCAGGTCAACTTTTAGAATTATTGAATTTACCTTAAGGAGTCTAAATAGAAGCAAAATAATTTATCAGCAGTCCTGGCTAACCAGGGAGGTCCCGCTTGACTGGAAGTTAGCAAATGTGACACCCATCTACAAGAAGGGCTGGAAGAGGATCCAGGGAACTACAGGCCTGTCAGTCTGACCTTGGTGCCGGGGAAGGTTATGGAGCACACCGTTTTGAGTACCATCATGCAGCACGTACAGGACAACCAGGTGATCAGGCCCAGTCAGCATGGGTTTATGAAAGCCAAGTCCTGCTTGACTAACCTGATCTCCTTCTGTGGCAGGGTGACCCACTTAATGGATGAGGGAAAGGCTGTGGATGTTGTCCACCTGGACTTCAGTAAAGCCTTTGACACTGTTTCCCACAACATTCTCCTGGAGAAATTGGCTGCTCATGGCTTGGATGAGTCTATGATTCGCTGAGTTAAAAACGATGGCCAGGCCCAAAGAGTTGTGGTGAATGGAGTTAAATCCAGCTGGTGGCCAGTCACAAATGGTGTTCTCCTGGGCTCAGTATTGGGGCCAGTTCTGTTTAATATCTTTATCAATGATCTGGATGAGGGGATCGAGTGCACCCTCAGTAAGTTTGCAGATGACACCAAGTTGGGCAAGAGTGTTGGTCTGCTTGAGGGTAGGAAGGCTCTACAGAGGGATCTGGACAGGCTGGATCCATGGGCCGAGGCCAATTGTATGAGGTTCAACAAGGCCAAGTGCTGGGTCCTGCACTTCGGTCACACCAACCCCATGCAGCGCTACAGGCTTGGGGAAGAGTGGCTGGAAAGCTGCCTGGAGGAAAAGGACCTGGGGGTCTTGGTCAACAGCTGCCTGAATATGAGCCAGCAGTGTGCCCAGGTGGCCAAGAAGGCCAACGGCATCTTGGCCTGTATCAGAAATAGTGTGGCCAGTCTGAGCAGGGAAGTGATCGTCCCCCTGTACTTGGCACTGGTGAGGCTGCACCTCGAATACTGCATTCAGTTTCGGGCCCCTCACTACAGGAAAGACATTGAGGTGCTGGAGTGTGTCCAGAGAAGGGCAACCAGGTTGTTGAGGGGCCTGGAGCACAAGTCTTATGAGGAGCAGCTGAGGGAAGTGGGGCTGTTTAGCCGGGAGGAAAGGAGGCTGAGGGGAGACCTTATCACTCTCTACAACTACCTGAAAGGAGGTTGTAGCGAGATGGGGGTCAG
The DNA here is from genome assembly GCF_000737465.1 of Haliaeetus leucocephalus. Classification (NCBI taxonomy): domain Eukaryota; kingdom Metazoa; phylum Chordata; class Aves; order Accipitriformes; family Accipitridae; genus Haliaeetus; species Haliaeetus leucocephalus. The sequence goes on from NW_010972787.1 coordinate 891,341, forward strand.
TCTCTTCTCCCAAGTAACAAGCAAGAGGACGAGAGGAAACCGCCTCAAGTTGCACCAGCGGAGGATTAGATTGGATATTAGGAAAAATTTCTTCACTGAAAGGGTTGTCAATCATCGGAACAGGCTGCCCAGGGAAGTTGTTGAGTCACCATCCCCAGAGGTATGTAAAAAAACCTGTAGATGTGGTGCTTAGGGACATTGTTTAGTAGTGGACTTGGCAGTGCTAGGTTTACGGTTGGACTCGATGATCTTAAAGGTCTTCTCCAACCTAAATGATTCTATGATTCTATGAAAATAGTTTCTTTTTTCAAAATAAAAGCCTCTTTAATCAGTTAATTAGCCAAGTACATTAGAAAAAAAAAAGGAATGAAGTAAAGTTTTTAGGCGGCAGAGAAGAAACACCAGTCTTCACAGTGCAGAATCACTTTCACCAAAAGATTGGACTGGACTGAAACTGGAAAAGAAGAAACTGAATGAAATTCTGTGAGGTCCTGACATGTTACTGCTTTTATGCAACTCAGAGACATTTGTTTCGTCACACATCACTCAAGAAGGAAATGCTATTAAATGAGAGTACAGCTATGACCTTCCCCAAAATATTTATCTGATACTTCCCTACCTCCAGCAAGAGATTTAATAACTCCCACAGAGGATTCAAAAGTCTTTGCAATACCTCTATATCCATGGCTTCATTTTTCCCCATCTTTTAATGAGTTATTAATCCATGAGCAAATGCGTTCCTTGATCCTTGGCAACTTACTATCTTTGAGAGCCTTTAGTGATGGATCTTCCTGAAAGCTTTCTGGAAACCCAAGTACATGAACCAGATTGCCTTAGCTCTGTGCTCACTGCCTCCTAGCTACGAACTCTACAGAAGACCTGCTCATCCTTCCCAAGTCTATGTTTGTCCCTGAATCTGCTTATCCTCCTTATTGCTGTAGTTCCATTCAGTTTGCTGAGGGTAGCCCATGGATCTCTGACTCCACCTGTAGAATCCAGGTGGAAAATCACAGACACATTTGTCAGCTTCTCTGTCACTGGGGCAGCTTTAATCAACAGGACATTCATAACAACTTACTATTTAGCAACTTCAAAATGGCCTTTAAATTCTTTCACAAAGACTAAGCAGCTTCCACTGGTTTAAGCACCATGTTGTAAAATTTCCTCTACTAATTTTAGAGTAGATGAAGCCCTGAGCAGCCTGGTCTGACCTCAGGCCTGACCCTGCTATGAGCAGGAGGTTAGACCAGAGAACTCCTGAGGTCCTTCCCAGCCTGAGCCATCCTGTGATCTTGTGGTGGTCTGGTTTAGGAGTGATCCTCCAACACTCATGCCCTTAGGAACACCAACCTCCTTCACTAAAACAAACAACGCAAATAATTCATGTTCTTCTGCTGTTATAGACCCATACTCTTTCAGAACTTCTTTAGCAGTTTGAGTGTTTATAGACTCTGGTAGGTTTCTTGCTTCATGTGTGTTTAAGAAAGGATATCTTAATTTTTATGCCTTAAGCTCTGTGTTTCTTTTTGGCCTGCTTTACCATGCTTTTTTATTTTGCTTCCCAGAGTTAATGTCTATTTCTACTTTTCTTTTTCACTAAGTTCAGTTTTTTAAGGATGGCCTTACCCCACTCTTGAACCACAGTAGTTTGATGGTGGCATTTTTTGGTGGTCTTCCTACAGATGCTAGTGAGCAGTATCATGCATTTGCTCAAGTCTCTGATATTTTCAGACAATTCTTATGTCACCTATGAATAATTCACCATTTTGTCTGTTTCTTTACAAATATAATCATATTTATATTGTTGTTTGTTGGGTTTTTTTTAAATTGAACATTGCAGCTTTGACAGTAATATTTTAAAAACAGGCCAGATTCAGTGGAGAGCTGCTGCTCCACCTGTCTTTTCCCTGACTAGCTCCTCAATGGTGCAGTCTAAAAATGTATTCCCAGCATCATGTTGCAATCACAGTGCAGGTACTTAATTTATATGAAGAAACTCATGTATCTCATTCTTACTAGATTTTCTGCATTTGTTATCTCTCTGATTTCTATTAGTATCTTATAGTCATTGTCTCCATCCATGTTGGTCTGAAGTATAGTCTTAACACTGCATTTTTTTGCTATTTAGGTCTGGAATTTTTACCCATGGTGACTGTGTTTTGAGTCACACATTTAACCTATTTACCTGATTTGACTGCACATCTTCTTTAACACATAGCACCACTGTTAGTGGGCAGCCACTCTTTTTTTTTGTAATATTTTTTTTCCTAGGTGTTACAATATCCCAATTATTATTGGTTTTTTCCTTTCCAGTTCTGAGGTGTCTGCTATGTCAACTTCCAAATTTAAAAGCAAACATACCTGTTCCCTGATTTCAGCTTTTAGACTTCTAGCATTTCAATGGAAGCACATGCCCCTTGATACAGCTACCTCTGTGTGTGTGTGCATGCACACATGCATGCATCTTGTTTAAATAAGACTTTTTTCTTCAGGCTGATCTTCACTGTTTCTCTCCTGAGTTATCAGTCTCTACACTACCACTCATCTGAAGATGTAGAGTTTTTCATTCCTTTACCTCAGAAGACATGCTTGAGGACATTCTGCAGAAAAGGAGGCTGAGGGGAGAACTTATCACCCTCTCTACAACTACCTAGGAGCATTTCAGCAAAGACAGTCATGGGAAAAGGCAAACCACCATGCAGCTACTCCCTACAAGTCTCTGTAGAGGCCTACAAGATCTCCCACTTTTGCTTACAGCTGGCATCACAAATCCAGTTATCTACATGCTTGACAACTGAAGTATCTTCCATTTTAACTCGCCTCTTCCCATCCATGGGGAGAAATTCCCCATGGCACTCCCAAAGGGAGTATCTCCAGTGCAAGTGGGTACAGAGTGTCCTCAATGGGCAGAAGGGCTCTACCAACAGGATAATTTCCCCCTCTGACAGCTTGCTGCCTTTCTGACATTAAACTCTTTTCTCCTGCAGCAGCCTGGGTCTGCTGGCCTAGAAGTGAGATTTTTCTATTATTTGCCTCAAATTCTTGATGATGAAACTTTTTCTTTATTCCCAGATTCAGTTTTTCATTGAAATAGTTTTCTTTTTTCCCCTTAGCCTCACTAGAGAGCAGTTTGTACTGAACTGAGTCCTTTTTTTCCCAAATGGAAGACTTCTCGCCTCTGATAAACTAGGATCCTCCATGGGGATTTGAATCTGCAGTATAATGAAAGTCAAACTATATCAATTACATATTATCCTACAGAAGACTGTTCATGTACCTGAACAAAGAGAATATAACAAAGCCCTGGAAGTGTTTATCAGATTTGCGAGATTGTATAACAGCGAGAGGTGGTGAACAGTGGGTAGCATTTATATGTGCCCTGTGAATCATAAGCTTCTTCAAATTAGGGTTTAACACTGGAAAGATATCCCAAAAGTACTGTCTGCTTGTCTTCAGAAGCAGTGAAGGAGCATTCTTCAAACAGATAGCTACAGACCCTGTTATTTCACCAAAGAAATGACAGGGGAGAGAAGGGAAGAGGCACAATTACTGTAAGGCATTGTGAAAATGAGTAGAAAAAACATATAGAATCATGGAATTATAGAATAGCTGCGGTTGGAAAGGACCTTTCAAGGTCATCTAGTCCAACCCTCCTGCAATGAGCAGGGACATCTTCAACTAGATCAGGTTGCTCAAAGCCCTGTCCAACTTGACCTTGAATGTTCCCAGACATGGGGCATCTACCACGTCTCTGGGCAACCTGTTCCGGTGTTTCACCACCCTCATTGTAAACAATTTCTTCCTTATATCTAGTCTGAATCTACCCTTTTTTAGTCTAAAACCATTACTCCTTGTTCTATTGCAACAGACCCTGCTAAATAGTCTGACCCCATCTTTCTTATAAGACCCCTTTAAGTACTGAAAGGCTTCAATAAGGTGTCCCTGGAGCCTTCTCTTCTCCAGGCTGAACAACCCCAACTCTCTCAGCCTTTCCTCACAGGAGATGTGTTCCATCCCTCTGATCATTTTTGTGGCCCTCCTCTGGACCCACTCCACCAGGTCCATGTGTTTCCTGTGCTGAGGACCCCAGAGCTGGATGCAGTACTGCAGGTGGGGGTCTCATGAGAGCAGAATAAAGGGGGACAATCACCTCCCTCGACCTGCTGGCCATGCTGCTTTTGATGCAGCCCAGGCTACGGCTGGCTTTCTGGGCTGCGAGCACGCATTGCTGGCTCACGTGCAGCTTTTCATCCACCGGTACCCCAAGTCCTTCTCGGCAGGGCTGCTCTCAATCCCTTCATCCCCCAGCCAGTATTGATACTGGGGGTTGCCCTGACCCAGGTGCAGAACCTTGCACTTGGCCTTGTTAAACTTCATGGGCCTACTTCTCAAGCTTGTCCAGGTCCCTCTGGATGGCATCCCGTTCCTCAGGCATATCAACCGCACCACTCAGCTTGGTGTCATCTGCAAACTTTCTGATGGTGCACTCAACCCCACTATGTCATTGATGAAGATACTAAACAGCATTGGTCCCAGTATGGACCCCTGAGGGATGACACTTGTCACCGATCTCCATCTGGACATTGAGCCATTGACCACCACCTTCTGGATGCAACCATCCAACCAATGCCTCATCCATCGAACAGTCCACCCATCAAATCCATATCTCTCCAATTTAGAGAGAAGGATGTTGTGGGGGACCGTGTCAAAGGCCTTAGAGAAATCCAAATGGATGACATCCGTAGCTCTTCCCTTGTCCACTGATATAGCCACTCCATCATAGAAGGCCACTAGGTTAGTCAGACAGAACTTGCCCTTGGTGAAGCCATGCTGGCTGTCTCGAATCACCTCCCTGTCCTCTGTGTGCCTTAGCATAGCTTCTAGGAGGATCTGTTCCATGATCTTTGCAGGCACAGAGGTGAGGCTGACAGGTTGGTAGTTCCCAGGGTCCTCCTTTCTGCCCTTTTTAAAAATGGGTGCAATGTTTCCCCCCAGTCACCGGGGACTTCACCTGACTGCCATGACTTTTCAAATATCATGGAGAGTGGCTTGGCAAGTCCATCAGCCAATTCCCTCAGGACCCTGGGATGCATCTCATCAGGTCCCATAGACTTACGTATGTTCAAGTTCCTCAGGTGGTCACAAACCTGATCGTCTCTTGCAGTGAGAGGGACTTTGCTCCCCCAGTCCCCATCTTGCGGTCCATCCACTCGAGAGGTGTGGGAAGAGAGATTGCCAGTGAAGACTGAGGCAAAAATGTTCTTGAGTACCTCAGCCTTCTCTGCGTCTGTTGTTACCAGTTTGCCAGTCTGGACCTAACAGGCAGATAGACCCATTATCTTGCCAAGATGCTGCCAGGATGTGTTGAGTTTGGGAAGTTCATCCCCACAAATGAAGTCTCTGATAACAAAAAAGCTGCACGAATGTCTCTGGTGGGTGCCTGCTAGTGGAGCAATGCTGGGGTTTGTGCTTGCATGCCAGTGTGGGACATCAGGCTCAGAGGGATGCTTTGCACTGATGTCAGCAGCTAGAGCCTGGCTCCTAATCAGCCAGTACCAAAGGTATGCCTACAAACAACTAACTGTCTCTTTGCAGTATCGGCTCCTTTGTGATTAAAAAAAAAAAGAAAAAGAAAAGAAAAAAAAAGTTTCCATTATTACAAATAGAAAATTGCTGAAAATTATGTGGGAACAGCAATTACACTCACCGTGGCCCTAAGCAGGGAGGAAAGTTGTTTCATTTTTCTCCAGAAACTCCTGTCTGCCATTTTGGGGCAATGTTGAAGCACTGGACTGGTTTGATGAAAGCCGTCCTATGGTGTCAACTTGCTAAAAATTCATGAAGTGTAAGGGACTGAAACCTGTCACAAAGTATGCTGTAATGGTATGTTTTTAAAGATGTTGACTATATTCTTTCTATCAGCACTTGAGAATAGGCATCTCTTCTAATTGCTTAGCAGCTGCCAGTTCAATGCTTAAAACACGATTTAATTCAGTGAGTCAATGAATCAATTACTGCACACATGCTTCCAAGGGATGTGCTTATAGCAATGTCTGGCAAACCATTTCTGTGACCTCTTCGTTCACACCAGGATGCAAATTCCACAACTAAGCTGAAACTTTATGTCAACTTAAGTGATGCACTCTGAGTAACAGCAGACAAATCCGCTAAGTCATCTCTTAATCTCTTAATATTCACACCTCTTCCACTGAATCTCGTTGTGCATTCTCTGATCTCAATGCGAAGCATTTCGGATCAATGTCCACATTTAAAGAGCAGTCACTGATTCTGGTGACCTCAGTATCTGAGGGCCAACTTGAGAAACTGGACCTGAAACTGGATACAAGTCCTGATTTGCAGATGCCACAGAGCCTCCTGCTCCAAAAATCAGACAGACAAATTATTCTTGATTTTTCTGATGGAAGACTAATCCAAGAGTAGCTGTTTCTGGCTGACTGTTCCTGCATTGTCACTTTTATTCCATGATAGGTTACAGGGCAGTGGGAAAAGGCAGGAAAGCTCAAGAAGAGAGGGTGGCCTGTTTTTACCTACCAGCCCATAAAGTCTCTCAAAATCTTCCAAATGTCAGCAACCCTTTCAATCTCTGTTCACGCAGGAGACAACAGAGTCCCTTCATACCTGCAGGCAAGAACATTGCTACATCTGCCCTCCCCACTAAGCTGTTCTGCACCAAGAAGGCCCATCAGCCATCACCTCAGGTATGCAAGGAAATGGCATATAATGGGAATGCTGCAGCTTTCAGTGTTAGAGGAGTAGTGGCTATCTACAGGCTTTGAGGCAGGCAGCAAGCTGGCCAAGTCCTGAGCTGTCTGAGGCTGACCTATAATCAAAGGAGAAAAAAGCACTCCCACCAAAAACTGAGCCTGGCATCGGACAGGCGAAGTACCCATCAGCTACTAGCAGCAGCAGGGAAAGAAAAAGATGCATTGAAAAGAAGCGGTGTCTGATGGAGCTCTCAGATTTACCCATCAAAATAAGAAGACTAATAATAGGCTATATGTCTTTCCAAATACAGGTACTTCTGTTTAAGAGATACTATTTGGAGTCATAGCTGATGGGTTTCTTCTTGCTTAAGCCCTGGATATGAGATTATATCATAAGCAGCCTTAATTAACTTAATATCACAACTCTATTCTCTGAACTTGGTAACACACAGTTTGTGAAGATGAGGCCCCTGCTGCTTCTGTTTTGAGATATTCAGACTTCTTAACTGGCATTTGGAAAACTGGAATTTTGTTGTTGATCACAAGTGCAAAATTATGTCACTACAATTGGCATGTGAGGGGGAAATGGGCAGAAGATATTGCAAACATATCTATCAAAAGGGAGATCATTCCCTGCCATAGGTAGAATTTTACATATTCATTGGAAAGGAGTTGAGAAATAATTCTGCAATGAAAGACTTCTTGGCACCAGATAAAAGGGACAAATACATAAATAAACCTTGAAATCCCAAGTACGTATATTTAAATTCTTACTGGTGTTGCTTGCCAGAGCCAAATTTAATATTCAAGGTCAAAAGAAAACTTGCACAGAAAATCTCTATCTAAGCCAAGATTGCTCATTAATCTGATTGATAGAAAAAGTAGCACAGGAAGTAAGAAGCATGCCTTTTTCCTCCTAAACATAAGATCAGTACATTTAGCAGTCAATGTTTCTGGAGTTTTAGTTCAACTGAATGAAAGGAATTGACTTTTAGAGGTTGGGAGTTGGAACATTTGTCAAATCCAGCAATTTTAGACAAGGTGTCAAGGTGCGTACTTAAGAAATAAGATGTCCCAAATGATTTCTCTGCTTTGAAAGGTACTGGCCAAGATTTGCATTTTAGTATTTGATCATTCCAAAGACTCCTAAAATGCTTTGTGACCATAATGAAATGTAGGGCACAGTTGGTAACAATTGCCCATTTCTTAGTACTTCTGTTATTTTTTGCCTATTTCAACCAATGACCCTGGATTTGTAAAGGGAACCCAAAGTGGAAAATTAAGGTTCCTGATGCCATCAAAAAGAAGCTATAGGCTCATATAACTGAAAACCAAGGTCCTTTTAGGAGATTCAAACCTCACTCTAAAATCTCAAAAATCAGAGGTGATAATCAAAATACAATCCATTACATACGATTCATTGGACTGGAAAATAAATGTTAAAATCACACTTGGAGAAAAGTTAGTATCAGATAGAAGAAAAAAATGTAAGCTTTCTGCATTTGGCAATCTGTTTTCACTATTAAACAGTCTCCAGAGGTGCCGAAGTCCAAACTAGCATCTCCACTAGCACCTTTAAAACTAAGACCATTTTATTTAAAGTCCTGGAATAAAAGATATTGATACAAGTAATGAAGTACAATTAAGGCAAATGCAGAAAGAGTAGCAGTGATTGGTAACGATATGCGCAGTGGTACTTGTCAGTCTTGAGGTCTGCTGCAGATGAAATGAGTAAGATAATAGGCTGAGTACCGTGCTAAACTATGCAGAAATTAGTAACCAGAGCAGCATTAGTTATTTAGTGCACAGATAGAAAGGCATGTAATTTTAAATGGTCTCTCCAGGTCTTTCAATTCATTAACACAATTTTAAATGTCAGGCTTATTACTGAAGCCTCAATTTTACTGACAATAGGCCTTTACTTAAAATCACAGCAGATGCAGCAATTTTCTAAGTACAGAGCAAAACGCTCCAGAGCTGTTGCAAATGTTCCTACAGATTTCAGGCTTTGGAGGTATTCATGTCACATAACTTCAGCTGTCTAGAAGTTAGGTATCCAGCCTCAGTTAATGATTAAGTTCCCTCTTTAGTCAATGGGGGAAGTGAATCACCCTTTGAAATGCCTTTCTCTGCCTCTCTGGCCATTGATGGAGGCTATTTCATAAGCTTAGCTTCGACCTTACTTCTAGGTGACTGAAGTTAGGTGAAGTGAAGTCTGCCTGCCATGACTTCAATGCTCCACAGGTACAGACCCCACAGAGGGGCTCTTGGAGGTGTGGAGAAATAGCTTGGGTGGCATTGATTTCTCCAGCATGTTTGCAGTATTTGAGGGGAGTCTGCCACTAATCAGTCAGCAGTTTGGGGTACCTTGGTCTCCTATATTTGGCACTTCGCATAATACCATGTTGCCAACACTGACTGTATCGACACTAACCAGTACATGTGCAAAAAACAGATGGAATTAACTGCATAATGGAAATACTTGATTTAGAAATAACTCTTTGTTAGAAGAAGCCAAGTTTCAGAGTTAATAACATAGAGGGAAATCAACCTAGTGACGTAGATGAGATATATAATCAGTGAAGTTGTGTTGATCAAAACAGCGCTTTAATAACGTCTACTTTTTAAACACTGTCACAAACAAATCAATGGATGTCAGTCAATTTATCATTCTCTGTGGTTAGAGATTAGTTCCTGGGAAATGACTGCAATATCTTAGCAAGATTACACAGTATTAAATAATTATTCAATGTGAAGTAATGCTTTTCACCAGCACTGCCAATAACCCTGAACGTTGTTTTGCCTAAGTAAAGGATAAAAGTTCTGGTCCATAATTCCATTATTTTTCCCTCCTTTGTTCAAACCGATCAGCGATGGTGGTAGCGCCTCTGAGATAACACATTTAAGAAGGGAAAACCTGCAGAGGAGATGGGAGTCAGATGTGAGAGAAAACCCTATGCAGACACCAAGGCCAGTGAAGAAGGAGGGGGAGGAGGTGTGCCGGAGGAGGGGATGCCCCTGCAGCCTGTGGTGAGACAGCAGGCTGTCCCCCTGCAGCCCATGGAGGTCCATGAGGGAGCAGTTGCCCACCTGCAGCCTATGGAGGACCCCATGCCGGAGCAGGTGGATGCCCCCAAAGATGGCCAGGACTCCATGGGAAAGCCTGTGCTGGAGCAGTCTGTGCCTGAAGGACTGCAGCCCGTGGGAAGGATCCATGCTGGAGAAGTTTGTGGAGAACTGTCTCCTGTGGGAGGGACTCCACGCTGGAGCAGGGCAAGAGTGAGGAGTCCTCCCCCTGAGGAGGAAGGAGCGGCAGAGACAACCTGTGATGAACTGACCCCAACCCCCATTCCCTGTCCCCCTGCACTGCTGGAGGGGAGAGGAGGTAGAGAAAATCAGGAGTGAAGTTGTGCCCAGGAAGAAGATGGGGGGAGGAAGGTGTTTTAAGATTTGGGTTTACTTCTCATTATCCTACTCTGATTTGATTGGTAATAAATTAAATTGATTTTGGTTTTTTTTCCCCAAGTCAAGTCTGGTTTTTGCCCATGACCATAATTGGTGAGTGATCCCTCCCTGTCCTTGTCTCGACCCACAAGCTTTTCTTTATATTTTCTCCTCCCCATCCCACTGTGGGGGAGGAGTGAGCAAGCGGCTGCATGGTGCTTTGTTGCTGGCTGGGCTTAAACCACTACAGGCACCTACGTGCAGACAACTGGATTGAATCCTGAGGAAGTACAGCTAGCAGACCCCAAAGAACAATTCAGTTCACCCTGACACATTTACCTACTTCTTGACTCAGTTTTCCATAGACGAGGGTTTAGTGCTGTTTGGGATGCCACGAGACACCCAAGACGTCCACGCACAGCTGGCAGACACCCCCATGACCTCCAAGGAACCACGGCCTGCTGGAGGCCAGGCAGCTTAAATGACATTATGTGCAGGCACCCAACCAGGCCTGCAGGTCTCTAGTGCCTGGCTGCTGAGCAGCTTCCTCCACCCCAGGGATGTCTCAGCTGCGATGCCATTACCCGCAATAGGTTCCTCAGCACTAGAGCTCTTGGTCCCCTACATTTCGGTTTTGTAATCTCAAACTGAGTCCTGCCCTGAATGCTGGACAATTATGTCTTGTCTTTTACTATCTTGCTGAAGAATCTGGAGTGGCCTCTGCAGAGTTTTATTTCTCAAGGTCTTAGCAATACTCATGGGTCCAAAAGGCCTGGAGAAATTCTCTTTTCCACTCTTCTCACAGGTGCAGGGAATGCCAGGAGACGTTGATAGTGCCTGCAGCTGTCACACAGAGGACTCTGAGGTAAACTTTCCCCGGTGTCACCTCTCCTCCTCTGACCTACCCTCCTTTCCCACAGTGCATTAATCAGATCAGCCTTCACTACCCTGTCCCAGTCCCACCTGAAAGGCATCTGCCTCTTACTCCACATGCTGCAAAATCAGGGTGCAGAGGAGGAACAGCAAAATACAAGGAGGGAAGGGACAGCATGTTGAGGAGTTGTTTGAGAGATTGATGACTCTGCTAAATATATTCTCGTGGTAATCCCACTACATGTAATAAACTGCAGAGACAAACTCACCCCAATGCCCAGGGGCTCTCATAAATTGTCTCCTATGGGGTGAACCCAAAGTCTATGGAAATCAATGCATCTCCTTCCCGTGACTTCAATGATCTTGAAATGACCTTGGCATAATTTCTTCTGCTTCCTGTCTTTTCTTCTCTGTTTTCTCTCTGCTGCAAAGTTTTACAGCCTTAAATATGCTGTGAATTATGGCAACCAGCTACAGAAATCTGATTCTTTCAGGAGTCCGTATTATGTTCTGCCAGATAATCCATCTGTGCAAATCAGCCTGAAAACAGGAATTTAGCCCTTCTGAAATTAAGCTGAGAGACAACAGAAAGAAACTACCATTTGAAATGTAGATCTGCTACTGAATTTTAAAAAGATGTGGCCGTGATCTCAGTTAATCTGTTCCACCTCTGACACTCTCCTATAAATAATACCATTTTCTCTGGGTTCACATGTCTTCATAAATCTATTGCAAGTGGACTGTGTCAAATTTTAGCTACAAATGCTAAAACTCTTTATTCATCTATTGAACCAGCCCCAAGTGCCTCTTTTTCTTGTTATTTTGAACTTAGGGTGGCTGGACCAGGCTTATACCTGAGTAACAGGCTAAGTCACTTGCCATGTCCCTCCTACCATGGGGGACACGCCAGTTGATGCATCCAGCCACAATGCATCCAGCTAATTTGTATTATCCAGACAATCAAGAGGCATAATAATGGCTTTGAATTAGTACAGCTGGAGACTTTGTTATGAATTAGCCAAACCAAGATGAAAAGTGCTTCCCTTCTTTCCCAACCTCCTGTGATGAAACACGTTTCAACAAAGACAACAAAAACAGAAACAGCAAAAAACCCCCAACAAAATCAGAAAAAACATTTCTGTTTTTCCTTAGCATAATGGATATACTTCCATAATTCCCATTTACAGACACACATATACAGAAAGAAAGATGAAGCACTGCTCAGGAAAGGGTACAGTTAGAGAGAAGCACAGGATGAAGAGAAGCCAAACTCTTGCAAAAAGACATAAATCATCCTGGGAGTGAATAAACCAGAGGTGAGCCGGCAGGAAAGCTGTGGAAGATACTCACAACTGGCTCAGGGCAGATGAGGCCTCAGCTGACCCCTGCCCAACTCCATCGTCCTTATTGGAGAAACATGTTTCAGGGATGACATACTTACTATTCATTTTCCCTTGGGTGAAAGGACAACTAGGTGACCTGTAAGGAGCCCTCCAGCCCTGTTTTTTCCAGATATAATTCTCAGCTATGTAGGAAATTGGCCAGTGGTCCAGTTTCACACCTGGGTTTCCATCTAGGAATTAGGAGTGTCGCATGTCCCATGACATGTTTTGACACTGCTAGGAAAAACATCTGTTTAAAAGGATACTGATTCTGTTTCCATTTAAAAAAAATAGCAGTTGGTTTCCTATGCTCTTTCGTATAACCTAATAAGTAATTGTTGAAGTGGCTTCTTCAACAAAGGTGTGAAAGGTTTCTTTGGCTGAAAGCTATTGATATTACAGTCAATTTACAATGAAAGCCCTGAGTAGAAAGCAAGCTCTGTTGCACTGATTTCTAAGTGCATAGCAAGGAGCCTCTCAGCAAGGAGAGGCTGAGAGCTTGCAGGCTTGAGAACTAAGGTATGCTGCAGAAATAACCTGCTGGATTTCCTATTCTGCTACACCCAGGTGAATATTTAGTGATTCCATTGACTTCATCAGAGGTTGAAGTTAACCTAACTAATCTGTGTTAGAGCTTTATCTGTATTAGATGTAATTTCCTTGGTTCTGAAGGACCATCGGATCAGGCCTTCATACTCTTCCTGAGTCAGAATCTGGCCAGGAGAGTTAAACTCAGATTTTATACTCAGGATGTTGTACATAGTACCTGTACTGCACACTGGACATCTGGGATACAAGTCTCGTTCCCTCAACAGCGAAGAACTGACCTTTCACTGCTTCCTGTAAAATATATTGAATCATTTATTAAATTACTGTTATTAGGGCTGTCAGACAGATAACAGTAAATGACTGAGGGGTTTTTTTTTTCACCTTTGCATCCCATTTCATTGCTCCCATGCAACACATGCCCTTGCATACCAACTGAATGAGGAAATGTTGCACAGTGTAGCAGCAATGAATTGTTGCTTTGTTTAAGGGACACTGCTCAGTGAGCGGACCAGGATTTTGTATGGTAATTAATGACCTTCCTTTACTTTGAGTCCTCAGCTTTACCTGATTGGCCTGGGGAGACAGCAGATGGGGCAGTGAGTGTTTCTTTGCTTTATCTCAGCAAAAACATAACTGGTTTCGCTGGAAGGCTTAACTGAAGAGGTTGATGTCTTTTTATCCTGCAAGATGCCCATTTATCTCAGTCCTCTCAAGATGAAGTAATTTTAGAAATGACTAGGTTTCTGATCCCAGTTCCACTATTAATGGGATTTATCTGCATCCCAAAAGCTGCCAGCTTCAATCAGCAGGCTGGGATGAAGGGCAAAAGGGCAGCAGAAGACAAGCATCACAGCTAGCCTGCTACCAGTACCTGAGATGGGTGGCTAAAGCTAGCCCACATTTGCCCTGTACAGCCATCACTCTTTTTGGACAGACCAAAACCATCACAGCCCCTCCAAAAGGACTCTGAAATAAAAATCAAGCCCTATACATCATCTTGTGGACTACAAATTTATATTACTTAGGCTCTGTGAGTAAACAGAGAACATCAACCACTAAATTGTCATTCTGCATCAACTCCTGAGCAGTCAGTGCTTTACAGATTGCCAGTCAGTAGGTGATACGATATTGTTCATTATGTTTGGTGGGAAATGACACGACATTTTTCACAGTGCTTGAACGTGATTTGTCCACAGCACAAGTACATGGTGAACATTGCAATTGTAATTTCTCGCTAATTATGTGGAAAAATTCACAGAGGGAAAAAGAAACTCTTGCAATAGCTTCTTAGCTAACAAGAAAAGGAAAAGGACATGAAAGGTAAATGTACGTCTCTAGAAATAAATAGAATATTTTCTCCGCCCATAAAAAAGCAGAACTACTACCAGCAAATTGTTTTCCACCCTCAAGGGCATTGAAGAAAGAAAAGGGAAGGTTAGATTCACAGTGAAGTGCAGGGTACTGAGTCAGTGCACAGAGCATGACGAATCGTGCCCAAGGCATTGCTGCTGAAGCACAGCTACTGGTATTTAAGGTTGATTGAACAGGACAACAAACAAGGATGTGCTCAGGAGCTCTGGTTCCTAAATCGGGTATGTGGGCGAAGGCTTTTGTGGGGTTGCATTCAGGAGATTACACCAGAGACGTCAATACTTCTGGTTCAGAAAGGGGATTGAAAATAACATTAATTAAGGTTTTAGCTATGTTATTAACTTTGTGCACATAATTTCAAGGACAAAATGTTCAGACTGAGTTTCCCCTCTCTTGCCTACTGTTTCTACAAATTAGGTCTGGGTATCGCCACAAGTAACGACCACAGGAGCATTCAGAGGTGTTAAATGCAAGTAGAGTTCAGCCCTGCTGCTGGAACTGACCCACCAGGAGAGGAGTTCAGCTAATGGAAAATCTATGTTTCATAATGGGGAAAAAAAAAGATTTTTATTCAGTTTTTAGGGCTCACCTATTTTCCCTTTCTTTTTCACAATCCTCCTAGCCAAAAAACCTAAAGACATAACAAATGATAGTTCAAATTTTAAAAATTTGATTTTATGTACCAATTTTTTACATCTTGAAGGGGCATGTTTTGCAGAAGATGAATGATGAGCACTGGCTTTATTCACTAATAGAGTTAGTGGAAAAGAAATCTCCTGACAGCTTTGGCAATGGTCACCAGTGTCCCCTTCAAGGCATTGCACTCTCCTAAATTCATTTGGAGTTTATTTGAATGGTCTTTCAGGTCTAGCTAGCAGGATGCAGTATAAAGTGGACTTGGAGCAAGCCCATGCAGTCCACCGACTCACAGCAGGTCTAATCCTGACATATACAAGCCAAAATGTCTGCAACAGGCTGACAGCAGTCATCAGCAAGACATCAGAAAATACATATTTTTCTGGGCATCTTAATTACTATCAGGAAAAAAAAAAAATCCCAATCCTGGACCAATTTTAAAAGTAAGGTGAGTAGTTGCCACAGGCAATCCCACTAGTGAGTCATGGAGGAGATATCACAAACACCTTGGTGCTCCTTAATGCCTCCTCAGATTTGCAACAGAGCTACAAAACTGCTCCTTGAGTACCTCAGCCCTGCTCCTCTGAGCCTGCTAAAATAGACTTTGCCACCCGTTTTTGCCTTTTTCCTCTGGCCTCTGAGCTCACCTAAAGGTCTGGGAGTGGGGTCTCCACCCTTGGTTGTGGCTGACATCGGTGGTGTCAGCTGCCATGCTGTTATCCTGGCTCCTGCCTGTTCCCAGCTCAAACCCTGGGGCCAGTGGTTGGGTGAGGAGTTTGGCCTTTAGTGCAAATTAATCCCATTTCTAACTCCTGCTGTGGGGGAATAAAATATGGAGATGTGGCCAGGGAGTGTGGAGGGAGGGCCAGGAAAGAAAACAAATTGGTGTTTTAAAGAAAACAGCACCTATTTGGGGGGGAAATCTGAGTCGCAACTTTTCAACTACTGAATCTAGTAATTTTGTGAACACCTTTCCCATACTTATCCCCACCCCACCTCCCTTGAGCTGCTGCCCTTCAATATAAGCTCTTAAAAAGAGCTACTAGCAGCTAGTCCCTGCTGAGTACAAGGGATGGGCAACCTGCTGCGCAGAGATGAAGTAAGCCGACGGGCAGCGCCCGCATGGCATGCAGAGAGCTGGAGCTCAGGGCTGTGACATCTTGCAGGACAGGAGAGAGAAGGGCTTCAGATCCCTGTTCCTCTGGCCCATGCTTCACCCTGAGCCAAGATGCTTCAGATATCTGATTAGCAGCATCTTGCTCTGGCTCCTGCAATTCTCTGCTAGCAAATTTGACCTTTAATTTGGAAAGGAAATGTTCAGCCTGGCCTTCTACCTTGGAAGGGATGCTGACACCTGCCACATATTTTCACTTGGAAGAAAAAATAATTCCTGGTCTCTTTAATACAGTAGACAGCTGGGGTGACCCATGGGACAAGCTAGATGGATATTTTGGGAACGGTGATTCTTAACTAAAAGCTCAGCTTGGAAGGGCGTTCCATGTTTGTGAGTCTGCAGTTAGTTTGGTATTTATTTAGCTGCTGGTCTGTGCGAGTTCCTCTGACACTAAACGAGCTCCAGCACATTCAGGGCTTTAAATATTCCTCTCAGATCATGGTACTGCCTTTGACCTTGAGGGAGCTGAGTATGCCTGGCTACGGCATGAGTCCAGAATGTCCTCCAGCTGAGGACGTCTTCCATCGCCCACCACCCCAGGAGCAGCAGGGGTGGAGGAAGCTCGTGCCAGGGTCACCAAGGGCTTTGAGGGGACATTATCTGTGAACCAGGCACTTTGCTGGGAGGGGAGACAATACAGAGCAGAGCACAGTCATGAAGCAAACATATTGTCACCTGGCACAATCAACTGTTGTTGTTTTTAAGCTGATTGAGACCTAAGGAGTTATAATAATGAAGCCGTAAGAGCTCCAGCGTATGACACATCACAGTTCGGTCCGCCTCTACATGATCAGGGGCAGCCTTCAGGCCAGCCAGGATGGAGTACCGCATTGTATCCTTCCAGTCAGGCTATGTGTTAAAAGTACTGCTGGAGAGACCAAAAGGACTCCTTGGAGACAGAAAGAGCTGCTTTTTGGGTGGTAGCACACTGCCAGTTTTTTTAAGGGGGCCTTATAAAGGCTTTTCCTTATGTCAAACAGGGAAACAAAGAGGAACAACAGGTAGGAACAACAAAAGGTTCACTCGCTCCCAACAGCAGTTAAAACATTCACATGCCTTGGAATATAGTAATACATGCCCTTGATGGCATGGTTATTTTTCTCCTATCATTTACTTTGGGGAGGATAGCTTATATGCATTTACTTCTCCATGCTTTTTGAGTGTCATCCATGCTGAGCATGCAAGAACATTAAAGTAGGAAAAGAAATGGCAGAGATTCATTAAATACAGTGCTCCAGGTAATCAATAGTTCTTAAGTAGTCCTGGTAGCCACATTTTCTGAGCATCCCACAGCCTTTTCTCAATGTATTCATTCTCATAGCACTTCTGTACTACTTTCTAAACCCGTATGACAGAGGAATAATTAAAATACAGATAGTGAGGCTCATTTGACTATCCATTACGCCACATCTGTACAAGGAAATAAAACAGCTCAGAGACTCTTATCTAACCAACTGGCACAGCACAGCCTACAATCATGTAGATACCCTCCATCCACTAAAACAGAGTGGCCTCATCCAAACTGCCTGCAGGGAATAGACCCAGGCCTGTGCTAAACCAGGCTTTGTCCAACACAGCATCAGCTGGCCCAGGCCAAAACAATGAGGGAAACATGCTACGAACTCTGCACAAATGGAGGTGATGATGGGACTGTCGCTCTGAGCACCCTGAGCTGCCATTTGGGAGCACCTGCTTCCTGGCTGGGGCTGCGCACGGAGACAGGCACCCGCAGCTCTACACAGCGGCTGCTTGGAGTGGTCACTCATGGACAGCAATGCCACCAAATGCAACAGCAGTTGAGGATGCTTTATCCAAAAGTAACAACCTTCAGAGCTCCTGTGATCAACACCGTCTGACAGGTTATAGCAACAGTTTTCTGCAATGAGTGCGGGTGCAGACTGAATAGAAACATGACCCTGGCTAGTATGCATGTTACTGCAATAAGCCTGTGATTGATAACTTTGTTTTAGTTTAATGTAAAACCCACTAGCAGTTGCACTTAAAGTGAACAGGGCTCTTCCCATAACCACTAGTGCGTAACCTCTGTGAGCAGTCATTTTTTTCCCTTAAATGCTGATACCACTGTTGAATGCTTTCTCTGGACAGAAAAGCAGATCAGCATTTCATAAAGCCTGGCACAAAATCACTGAGCGGGGGGGGAAATAACCCTCTATCAAAACCTTTCCTGGTGAAACCACATTCATCAAATAGGGGGAAAAATCTGGCAAAATAAAACAATTTTTCAAGATGTCTGTTAAGTAAGTACTGCACTTCTTGAGAATCAAAAGCAATAAACAGCACAAGCAACAGGTACTGAACATCACACTGTATGGGTAATTAATGCCATCCTCCCTAATACTACATGGATGTCGGGGTCCAGTGGAAAAAAAAAAAAAGTTTAAAAACATACCTCATTTGATTGGTCCTCAATGAATAAAACAAGGAGTTCACAGACGAATATGCAGAAAGTATTTAATTTTGTATTTATATATATAAAACCTCCCCCAAGCATTAGCTGGAGCTCTTAAAATACATGAGCACACATAAGATATCTTTACTCCAGCACCAGCTGGAGTTAGTGTAGTTTACAATAACAGAATTAAAAAAAAAAACTCCCCAAAGGCTCAGTTTCCTACACATCACCCACAACAGAGCAGTGAAGTACGAGTGCCATCAGGCCAGGAATGAACAGTGAGAAGCTGCACCATGAAGCCACTTTCTCAGCTGAACCAGGCACCTCCAAAATAAAAATTTTGCAACTGCATCTGCTCAGTGTAAAATGCTATTTCCCGTGCAATGATCAGTGGAGCTGCCAACAGCACAGAACTAATTGTTTGAGGTTTTATCAGCTTTCTAGCACACGTCATGGTATCCCAGTGTCAGAAAGCCAGACCTAGGGGACCACAGGGAAAGAGAGGAGTCATTTACCACCAACACACTATTGCTCCCAGATTTATTTTGGTATCTTCATAACTATTATCTATAAAACACCAGTAATCACTTATATTTTTCAACCTTTTATAAACATAAACATTCTGTCTCAGAAGGGATACTCAAATAATATGTTCACATAAAATTTCATTTTCAGTGGCTACATTTTACAGTTATAAACTGTACTCCAAAAGACCACAAAGAGCTTTATGGACGATCACTTGAGGGCTTCCTTGAAATCTTCCTTGAAGGCTTCTGGAGAAAAATGGTGACATAAGCGTAAGTTCGAACCCAAATCAGAATCCATTTCAAGACAAGCAAATTTGAGGGTGAGACTCATCAAAGAACTGGATTCAGTGAGCAATCTGAGAGCTTCATAGCTGAACAAGAAAGAACGAACCTCACACATTTCTTCTCCTTAAACAAAGCAATGCCTTTCTCACATCTTCTACTTTAGTGTAATATAGTTTTTTTAATTTTTACTTTTTAAAATGCAGTTCTCATAGTACTAATACTCATAATGCTATGAATGATTTTAGGATAGCTGGAAAGGTAGAGACAAAAATACATGTCGTGGTTTACCCCCAGCCAGCAACTAAGCACCACGCAGCCGCTCACTCACTCCCCCCCCATCCAGTGGGATGGGGGAGAAAATCGGGAAAAAGAAGTAAATCTCATGGGTTGAGATAAGAATGGTTTAATAGAACAGGAAAGAAGAAACTAATAATGATAATGATAACACTAATAAAATGACAACAGTAGTAATAAAAGGATTGGAATGTACAAATGATGCGCAGGGCAATTGCTCACCACCCGCCGACTGACACCCAGCCAGTCCCCGAGTGGCGATTCCCTGCCCCCACTTCCCAGTTCCTAAACTAGATGGGACATCACATGGTATGGAATACACTGTTGGCCAGTTTGGGTCAGGTGCCCTGGCTGTGTCCTGTGCCAACTTCTTGTGCCCTGGCTGGGCATGAGTAGCTGAAAAATCCTTGACTATAGTCTAAACACTACTGAGCAACAACTGAAAACATCAGTGTTATCAACATTCTTCACATACTGAACTCAAAACATAGTACTGTACCAGCTACTAGGAAGACAGTTAACTCTATCCCAGCTGAAACCAGGACAATACACCAGATTTAGGAGTGATCCTGAAGAAGACCGATTCCCTCTCAGACTCATCAGAGCCCTAGTGGATAGTTTAGGTATCCAGGAGTGGGCTGAGAAACACGCGTGAGCAGTCAGAGTGACACCGAGTGTCAGTGGCATGCAACAGAGCAGCAGCGAAACTCTCTGAGTCACTAGAGCTTCCCCAAAGTCATGCTGTCAGGCTTAACAGCTCATGCGGGGTACCACGCTGGCACATTGAAACTGCCAGTGGTACTTAAGCAATCTAGTTTTAAACCTGCTCAGACACACTGCTATTAGTTGGAGTGAAGTCATGGTCTTAATCTGGTTAGGGAGAGATAAACTGGGTGTTTTACAAATTTCTGCCCTATATGGATAAGAAGCAATTGACCAGAAGGCTGCATTTTTACTTGTTTTAAACTTTAGCCTCCTTCCAGACACATAACTCTCACCCAGACAAACAATGAATCGCATTAAAGAAGGAAACATTCATCTACTCTCAAATAAAAAGAGGGTTAATCCCAGGGTATGACATCATTTCAATCAAATTTAATTAGTCCTCAAAATAAGGACTGATATGGGGAGAGCTGTTGTGACATCTAAGGCAAGGACCTGGCATTTTCCTAATATAGAAGATTGTTGTCTGTGTAAAAATGGCAGATTAATCATACTGATTAAGCGTGATGCAAATATACACACAGTAATACTAGCAGCTGATCCTGAAAATGTATTAACAGAAAATGAGGCAAGAACAGCAAGTTTCATTCAGGCTTGCTGCAAGCTCTGTTCAGATAACAGGACACAAACTTAACCTTATGCAAACCATTACTGGAGTATCATCCTCCTGCAACTGTAGCCTTCAGCAACACATTTGGAGAAGCATACAAAGAGGCTTGGTTCATGCAGCGATATGCCTAGAGCCAGTCCTGGTACATACTATGCTAATATTTTGGCAAGCTGCTTATGAACTGTTATCAAGACAGCTGAGCCAAGCCTAAGCTGCAAGGTTCTAATCTTTGGTTAGTAATGCCTCTTGCAGAAAGAGGTAAGACTAAATTAATGGCCTGACTGATGTCAGGCAACTGTCTCTTATGTTAAAGTCTCACTGCTACCTACTAAAAAGCAGCAAATATGAGAACAAGTGATTCTCTTTTGAGTAAGATCTAGAGAAGGCAAAGAGAGTAGCCTTGTGATTTCTTTTCAGTACTCTCTTGGTTCCCTCTAATATGACATTAGATATTGTCCCAGGAACACCCAGCTCTGTCTGTAACAGGTTATAGCTCTAAGAAGAGTCTGGGGAACTGTTTTTTCCATGGTAGGGAACCATTCCTCTGCTCAACAAACCATCACAGTTTGGTTCTTTGCCGACCAAAATCCCAGTGGAGAGAAACTACCCATGGATAGATACAGAGCGAACATAAACCTCATGCAGAACACCTAGGTACCAGAACCCTGAACACACCCACTACGTAGGACTGTTAGCAGGGGCAAAACCCACAAATAGACAAGAGCTAAAATCAAAGCTGTTTAATGTTGCCATCAAGCAATTCCTGTCATCTCCAACAAGAAGGATCCTACAGCATCACATGGATCTGGGACACCAAGGAGCTCACTATTTCTCCCATCTATCCCAGGAAGAAAGTGGCTCTGCCCTCATCCCCTCAGAAAACACCAAGACAGATTTGCCTCCAGTAAGACAAATCCATTGAGGATTTTGCAACAGAGGCCTGTCCCAAATCGGCCGGGATTTCATTAAAAGCAGAAACACAAGTGCTCTGGTACCAAGGCAGATACACGTCCCAGACTCTTCCCACCTCCCTACCTCCTGTTGGGTTAGTAATTGTACTGATGTTGTTACATTACCAGCTTGTATCTCTCCCTGGGACACGGTATGGATGTTTCTGGTATATGGTGGAACCTCCACCACTAGCTGCTGAGCTCTTTCATGTACGATCAACAAACAATTCATTGAACTCCATAAGCCTCTGAAAGCTGAGGTTATGCTTGTTAGCCAGACCATGTTGTGGCATCCATCTAAGGTGAGTTGCTCTTTGGGCTGCTGGCACAGTGCACAGCATGGACTCTTAGCACTTCCCAGAATAGTACTCTTAACGAGTGTTCATTTTCGTTTGAACAGTTGCTGCAAGCAGTGAGGCAGACGAGCCTCCCACATGCTGTGCATGTTTATGTATAAATGTAAATCTTTCTTACCTTTCATCTGTGAAAGCTGAAACATCACCAAATGTCCTCATTTACTGAAAACCCACATGCTGCTGCTGACAGAGAAGCAGCTTTCCACCCGGCATTAGGTACATTCCTCTAGACCTGCACTAAATTAATTTTGGATTGTAATAAATAATTGCAGTATTATTTTTACTTGAACCAGGGTGGCAATCACAATATATTGTAGTTAATGTGTTGTATAGACAGTGAAATGCAGGAATACTTTGGGGGACTGCAAGACATTTAAAAGATTAACCATCCCTTTTTAGGGTAGATCTAACATGGGGCAAGTGTATTTGGGCTAGGAAAGCATTTCTGAGCTGTCTTTTCACCTCTGCCTAAGATGCCACCCTTTCAGAATGTGTTTTTCATAAGTAATTTTGGCAAATTGTACACACAGCAATCAAGCCAGCAAATTTTGCAGTGGGACATATTAAAACATCATATCAGAAATCATTACGCCTTTGTAACGTGTTGATCTTTTCACACTGTCACTTTTAAATAGATGGTGAGATTTCACCCCACAACAGTGTGTCGAAATAAATCTTCTGCTAACACAAAATCAACCCTACTTAGTGTCACTCTGCCTTAAGTTCAGCAGCCTGCAATGTTCAAACAAATTCAGACCAACTACAGACAGAACAAACACCAAGTAAAAACCAATAGCGGTAACTAAAATTAACCTGACATTTGACAAGAGAAAAAGAGAACCAGTGTCAGGGCCTTTTCCACATCCTACCTGTCAAATGGCTAAGCAGTGAGCCATGGTTTCACTTTGTTCATAACATTGCTTCTCATGGTGCTCCTAGAGAGAAGTTGTCCTTTAACACAGGTGACCTGCAACATGGTTAACTCTAAATTTTGAAAATCACTAGTGGCATGCTTAGTAATTGCTATTACATATTACTTGGAAAAAGTCAAAATCAGGGAGATTGACTATAAAATTGCTTGATGTTGATAGAAAGTGAGCTGTCCAGTTTACTGTATACATCCTTGTGTTAGTGCAGGCTCTGCCACAAGACCCAAAAAGTCTTCCCTCATCCCACTGTCTGCTGAGAAAGAGGCAGATGGGAAATTATTTTCCCACCTAGGGAAAATTTTCAAGAACTGAAAAAAAATCTCCACCCCAAATCAGGATAAGAAGTGTTCATGTCAATCTAAAAAAAAAAAAAAAAAAAAAAATTACTTGGGTTTAAAAAGAGATTTCAATTCAATTTGGATTATTTGGGGTTTTTCACCACACAGTTTCAGTAGAAAAGTCACTTTCAAATGAGAAAAATGGAATTGTCTACATATAAATCTAGATATATCTCATTTCATATCTCCAAAACCAATGGTTGTTCAGATCACATGCCTCTGATTGTGGCATCCGCCTATCTTCTCTTGTTCTAAGTTATGTGCTATGGATGGGACAGAGATACTATTTTCATTCTGTGTTTGCACAACATCTAGAACAAGTCCTCGATCTACTACTAAATAAGCCTTTAAGTGTAACAATAATACAAACAATAAATAATAATTGAATAACTGGAAGAAGCAGGTTGTCCTTTATGTCAGCAAGTCCTGAACAATGTAAAGCTTTATAAAGACAAAACTCATACCTGAAAGGCCATGGAGAAACTTAGAAGCAGTTAGCACATCATAATAAACTGATTCTGATTTGCCAATAATTTAATTTTAAAATGATATCAAGTAGCAGTAATAATAGTAAGAGAATACTCCAGGAGAGGTTTATTAATGAATAACAATATGAATTCAAAGTACTTTGCAATATATGGTGTGAGTGGAAAATCTTACATATTATTATACAATATCATAAAGCAGAGGGTATCCAGTCAAGATGTTGATTGGTCTTCAATTTCAGAATCACAAACCCAACTAATTCTCACAAGGTTTTTAACATAAAAGCCTTCAGTCCATGTGTCAAGTCACATGCCATAGCTGAGACAGCCAGGATCTTGACTCTGCATCAAAACAACTGATCAAAAAGCCCACTCCAAACCTTCAGTGGGCTCTGCCCTGAGGATCTCGAGGTGCAAGAACAGTTCAGACTTGAAAAACTAGTTCAGTTCTATCTCCACAGAGAAGAGAATGTCCTATCTTTCCTCTCAGATGATATTGAACCCAGAACATCAAAGTAGCAGGAGTTAAATATGATGTTTCTAGATGAACAGTGGCAACAGCATGTGAAGTAAACTTTCTATCTTCTATCTTGGTTTCTATCTTTCAAAATGTGATGATTTCTCTAAACCAATGATATTCATGTGAAATTCAGAATCCCAGGTTACATGTGCATTATGGTCATCATTAGTATCACAATGCTATTAAAATCAAGATATGATCAAAGTGGTATGGATTTTCCACAAATGCTCTTTGCAGATACTCCTGCATTCTCCCACAGTCCTATTGCCAGTCTGGTCATTTGTATTTTCTTTGTATTTCCTTTGACCTCAGACAACTCTCTCCACTTGAAGTTTGTTCAGTTATTCTCAAAAAACTGTTCTAAGTTTCTTGTAGATTGATTGACACACGAACAATTAAAAGATTCAGAAACAATTATCCTCCATCATAAGATGTACTACAGTAATAAGGAATTTTTTTAAGGAACTATTATAAATCATTGAAGCTGTTTATAAAAATAGAACTGAAGAGAGTAATATTTCTGAACACCGAGCTACAATGGAGCATATTTTTAGATCAACTTGCTTTTTAGATATATGCAAAAAATCCTCTCAGTATTCCTCCCCCACATGTGAACTTGAAAATTTACTCCACAACTTCCAACACTGAAGGCAATACTTTCTTAAACTAGTGATCGACGGGATAAAGTTTCTTAAGAGCACTTCTGGCATCTTATTTTTGCAAGCATCTTTTTTAAAGCATTGTAGACATAAATCATCAAGTAACAGCCAGCACACTTTTGCTGACATGATGCTTTCTGATTCTGATACTCTCCTACCAGGCCTTGTGGCTCACTGATATCCAGTGCTCAGCTTTACAGTAAGTATAGCCTGAAGTGAGCACTACACAGCTGCATGTACTACTTTTTGCTTCAATGGTGATGTAACGGAAGAGAGTTTTTCCTCCAAGTTCCCCACCCACTGCCCTAAAAGATAAGCTGGGGTTCACACAGTGTACATTTAATGCCATGCAGTCTCTCTTCCACCACATGTTTAGTTTCGAGTTCCTTATTATAAGAACTATGTGAACTAGCTGGAAGGAGTCCAAAGAGGAACAAAAGGGATGATTTGAGAATAAACAGTGTTTAACGAAATAGTGGACTTGTTTAGCCTATATAGGTTGAGAGGCAACATGATAAATAAGGGTAAAGGGTACAACAAAGAGGAAAGGAATAAATTGCACTCTGTACCTGTCCTATGGATGGGAGAGAGCGAAATGGCTTTTGATACAGGTTAGACATTAGGGTTGCTCTTTCCATCTCAGACGGCTCTAAAAGCCTATCTGTAGACAACTGAATCAACATCCAGATCTCCACTTCTTCCAGCAGAAACTTAGAAACCTATAGTATTTGTAGATATATACCTGTAGACATCTACACTTAGAGAATTAATCCCACGATGACTATTTGAAAGACATTTCCCAGGGAAATTATTCAAACAGTACAGACCAGTAAGTGCTGGAGCATTTTGCCTACACAGTATATGGGGTCTCCATCATCAGGCACTCTCAAGAAGAAATAGGACAAACACCTTCAGGACTAATTTATGTGGAGATGATCCTGCTGTGGCGTATAAAGATGGGCCAAATGATGTCTCTTCTCATAATATTTTCTATGATTTCTATGATTCTGCTTATAAGGACATACAAGGGTGGCCAGGAATGGGGGAAATAGGCCTCAAGAGATTCAAAGACTGAAGCGGACTAAAAGGTGAGTGCATAGTCATTATTGCCTCCCAACTAAAATACAGACACTGGAAACTGTTCTATTGGTTCAAAAACTTTTCCAGTTTTTGAAATCAAAGTGAACCAAAATCTGAGAACATGGATGCGCAGTCCCAGCTATCATAGTATTGCTATCTCAAACACAATGAATAAATAAATACTGAGACTATTTAATGGTTGTTTGTTTCAGGATTTTGTTCAAAAAAAGGGGGCAGAAGAATTATATAAATGGAAGGAATAAAGAAAGTAGAGATTCTCATATCCCAGGAGATGAGGTATAAAGAACAGCAGCCATTAGAAGAGAAGGTATTACTGCTATCTCATTAATGATACACAAAACCACTAAGAAAATGGTAGTGTGTAGTTAGCAGCTTTTGGCCAAATTGCACAGTTCTTGAAAAAAACAACTCCTTGCTGCAACCGAAAGTCATTTTGTTCATCTGTGGTAACTGTTGTGTTCACTTCTGAGCCATCGTGAAGCAGAACTATATACAAAATAATACCACCACCCCCCAGGAAAAAAACACACAAGCATTGATTCTTTTTTTTTGCGTCAGTAAGATCAGACTTTACCAAAATGAAGGAAACAAAATGGTATAACTTCATCTTACAAAAGCACCGACCACCCATGGCACTGAGCTATAAAACTTACTATAGAATCATAGAATGCTTTGGGTTGGAGGGGACCTTAAAGATCATCTAGTTCCAACCCCCCCTGCCATGAGCAGGGACACCTTCCACTGGACCAGGTTGCTCAAAGACCCATCCAGCCCAACCTTGAATGTTTCCAGGGATGGGGCATCCACAGCCTCTCTGGGCAACTTGTTCCAGTGCCTTGTAAAAAGTCCCTCTCCAGCTTTCTTGTAGGCCCCCTTATGTACTAGAAGGCTGCTATAAGGTCTCCCCGGAGCCTTCTCTTCTCCAGGCTGAACAATCCCAACTCTCTCAGCCTGTCTTCACAGGAGAGGTGCCCCAGCCCTCTGATCATCTTCATGGCCCTCCTCTGGACTCGCTCCAACAGGTCCATGTCCTTCTTATGTTGGGGACCCCAGAGCTGGATGCAGTACTCCAGGTGCGGTCTCACGAGAGCGGAGTAGAGGGGGAAAATCCCTTCCCTCGACCTGGTTGTCACACTTCTTCTGATGCAGCCCAGGATATGGTTGGCTTTCTGGGCTGCAAACACACATTGCTGGCTCATGTTGAGCTTCTCATCAACCAGCACCACCAAGTCCTTCTTCTCAGGTCTGCTCTTAATCCATTCTCTGCCAGCCTGTATTTGTGCTTGGGATTGCCCAGACACATGTGCAGGGCCTTGCACTTGGCCTTGTTGAACTTCATGACGTTTGCATGGGTCCACCTCTCAAGCCTGTCAAGGTCCCTCTGGATGGCATCCCTTCCCTCCAGCGTGCTGACCGCACCACACAGCTCGGTGTCATCAGCAAACTTGCCCCACTGTCCATGTTGCCAACAAAGGTGTTAAACAGTGCCAGTCCCAATACCGACCCCTGAGGAACGCCACTTGTCACTGCTCTCCACTTGGACATCAGGCTGTTGAGTCTTTGAGTACGACCATCCAGCCAATCCCTTATCCACCGAGTGGTCCATCCGTCAAATCCACGCCTCTCCAATTTGGAGACAAGGATGTTGTGTGGGACGGTGTCAAACACTTTGCACAAGTCCAGGCAGATTACATCTGTTGTTACATCTGTTGGGCAGTGTGGTTGGAGCACTTGCTGGTGAAGACTGAGGCAAAAAAGTCACTGAGTACCTCAGCCTTCTCCATATCCTGGATAACTAGGTCTCCCATTTCCTTCTGGAGGGGGCCCACATTTTCCCTAGTCTTCCTTTTATCACCGATGTACCTATGGAAGCTTTTCTTGCTGCCCTTGATGTCTCTGGCCAGATATAATCCTATCAGGGCTTTGGCTTTCCTAACCTGATCCCTGGCTGCTCGGACAATTTCTCTGTATTCCTCCCAGGCTACCTGTCCTTGCTTCCACCCTCTGTAGGCTTCCTTTTTGTGTTTGAGTTTGTCCAGGAGCTCCTTGTTCATCCATGCAGGCCTCCTGGTGTTTTTGCCTGACTTCCTCTTTGTTGGGATGCATCGCTCCTGAGCTTGGAGGAGGTGATTCTTGAATATTAACCAGCTTTCCTAGGCACCTCTTCCCTCCAGGGCTTTATCTCATGGTACTCTACCAAGCAGATCCATGAAGAGGCTGAAGTCTGCTCTCCTGAAGTCCAGGGCAGTGAGCTTGCTGTGTGCCCTCCTTGCTGCCCAAAGGATCTTGAACTCCACCCTTTCATGGTCACTGCAGCCAAGGCTTTATAATAAAAATACTGTCAGGTGAAACAGCAGAATATAACTAAGAGCCATACTGGATGCTGAAGGGCAGAAAAGAGCTTGTTCCTCTGTAGGGCTCTGCCAATTTTTGCCAGCTATGAAGAAAATAAAAGAGCTAAGGTCAGCATTTGATTATCTGAAAATTATCACCCAAGTGCTATTTCATTTTAATTTTTGGCATTTAAAATATTTTCAGATAAACTACACGAAATCTCAGAGTGAAAATTTCTTCCTAATCAAGGAATCAAAAACCCCAACTAGGGATGGGTTCATTTTGCTTAATG
This sequence comes from Haliaeetus leucocephalus, assembly GCF_000737465.1. Taxonomy (NCBI): domain Eukaryota; kingdom Metazoa; phylum Chordata; class Aves; order Accipitriformes; family Accipitridae; genus Haliaeetus; species Haliaeetus leucocephalus. The sequence goes on from NW_010972787.1 coordinate 920,311, forward strand.
AAAATTCTGTAAAATTTATGCATCCAGAAGTGCTCAATGTTTTAAGGTTTTTTACTCAAAACTTGAAATGCTGTAGCAACTACTTTTGTTTGAAATTTCATTGCTTCAAAATACAAACACCCAATAGTAAATAAATGGGAAGAAGGCATTTTACACTTCCATGTCCTTGTCACACTTATTCATTAAACCAAAGCATGACAGTAGCAATAGATGAATATATGAGGTAACAAAGACCTTCCTAAAACAGGGACAAAATTCTTTTTCTTATGCTAACATTGGGTTTCTCCATCACCTTCTCCCAGTGCTCTCCCCAGCCTTAAGGGGATCATAGGTATGAAGAATCCCTCAGCACTGACCTTCTTCCTCTGGCTATACAACGTCTCACAGTTCTCCAATAAGCTGCTGCTTGAGGTGACTTCTTTCCTTCCTGGTCTCTAGAAGCCAACATGTACATATCCTGCTAAGTGAAAGCCTGTTTAATATTCCTGTCAGACAGACTTTTTCAAACAACAAATGCTTGCTTTCCTGTGTTCTGCTGGGAAGAAGATTCTTATGCTAGTTTTCAATCATACTTCTGGATATGCTGACAGAGGATACTTCTTCTTGCTGATGCCCTGGAAATTTTGAGAACAGTGAGCATGACCCCCACCCTGACCCACTTCAGGGATCCCTCAAGTGCTGTCTCCCAGCTGCAGAAAGTAGGTTTGCATCCGCTTGATTCACTCTCCAGCAGGCACAGCAAGGGAATTTCTTCATTGCTTCCCCCACCCCCAGCATTACTGACCCATTTTGTGGCCTTAAAGTGCCTTAGGATTTTGCTTGGCTTTTTCATGATGAAGGAGAAGGTAATAATGGAGTCAGGCATCTGTCCATGCTTGTCTGTGTCCATGAATGTGGGAGGCAATCTTCTTTTTACTAAAAAAACCCCCAAAAACCAAAAAATTAAAAAAAAAAAAAGCTTTGACTTATCAAAGGCAGATTTCTGCCTCCTGCTTATTCTTTTGATCACTTCCCAGGCTAAGTGTCTCCCGCAGTGCTGCAAGGTTGCAGAAGCACAGCCCCAGACAAGGCAAAGGGTTTCAGAGCTTTCTCAGTGAGCAGGCTAATAAACAACAAAGTAAGAATGCTCACACTGGGACACGTGTCTCGGTCCAGCCCAGGACCTCTCTCTGACAGTGGCCAGCTGAAGACATCCTCTGCCAAACACAAGAACTAAACAAATGTATAAAGGCTCCAGCAGGGCTGGAACTTGGCGCTTGGGGCTATCTTAGGGATTTGCTGAAGCAGAGATCTCTGCACTTTAGTTTTTAATGGCTCTAGATGGATTTTTATTCCATGAACATATCCACTTGCTTTTTGAAAACACTGGTAGTTTCAGGGAATTTCTCCTTTTGTCTCTCTGAAACCTGACATCTGACAATTTAATCTGATGTTCCCTAACTCCTATATTAAGAAAGGCAGGTACTCAAGTCATGGGGTTTGTGCCATCCATGGTTTACAGATCCCTCTCATACCCTCTCTTGGCTGTCCTTTTCAGGCTGAAGAGTCTTATCTGTTCAGCCACACTTCATGGAGAAGCTGTCCCATATCCCTGATCATCCTTATCACTCTTTTCTAGTTCTACTGTATCTCTATGGAGATATGAAGGCAAAAGCTGCTTGCAGCATTCAAAAAACTGAAGCACCATGAACAGTGGCATAATGATGCTTTCTGTTTCCTATTCTTTTCTTAATATCTATTTCTTTCAGCCACAGCTGAACAATGACATTTTCATTACAACTCCAATGTCCTCTGCCTCACATGAAGTCAATGGTACTTCATTGTTGGATTTTAGTTCTTATGATCTTGAGAAACCAAATATTATAATGAAATTTTGCCACTTCATTCCCTGCCTCTTCTTCCACATCACCTATGAATATGTTGATCAGCACAGGTATATGGGCAATATGTGTTCTGCATAGAAAAGCACATTATTAATCTTTAACAAGAAATCAGTTACAGGAAGAAAATCCTCATTCTCTGAAAGGATAAAATGACTATACAATTTGCCAAAGTTGTCCTTAAGAGGCAAAGGGGTAGGTTTAAACTCATGATGAACATTGTCTTTAAAAGTTCAGCAAATAAATGTATTCAGCATTGGCAATTATTGCAATAACTTTTTTATTCTAGGGTGCCCAAGATGTGCATGGGTCTGCTCCCAGAGACATGCTGATTTAAGGTTATAACAGCAAAAGTTTGTAGAAAGGAGTAATACCTAATTAGAATAGATAACATGGTTGGAAAAATAGAAAACCTATCAGGAATGCTGTCTGTTGATCAGATCTGCCAAGTAAACAAATGCCAATTGTTCTTGGTATAAGCTATTTATTTTAAATTGAAACGTAGAAGTGAATGTTAAACTACATTTTTTTAAATATACAAGACTTCGCAAAACCAAACCAAGCCTAGAAAATAAGTAACATAGTACAGTTCACATTAAAAACTTCCATGGGTTCCTGGCAGTGAAGATTGGAGAATTTAGGATTGTGTGCATTAGGTAGGCCTGGAATACAGCAACATTTTATGACTTGAGTAGTTTTATCTAGAATGTCTTAAGAATTTCAGATTTATGTTAACATTTTGTAGGGTCTATGGAGAATGTGTTTGAACAGACTGACAATATCAGTCTGACAGTCATCGAAATAATTTTTATTGCATGTTTGACTCACATGAAATTACCATAGTTATCTCAGCAGCTCAATGCAGTACAATTCACCAGCTTGTGTCCATTGCAGGCTGCCAGGAAAATGAGAAAGGCATTGGTCTTCAACTACACTCAGAGAAAAATGGGACAAAACACTTTGTCCTCCAAACAACACAGGAATGACTAGGGATCCTACTTGAAAAGAAAACAGAATGTGCAACGGGACTGGGTAAAGGAATGATGATTAATGAGAAGCTTCAGATTACAAGTAATCACAGAAAAATAGGTCTGGAATGGACCTTGATTAGGCATGTAGTCCATCCTCCAATTCCAATGCCAGATCAATAGTACTATTTGTCCAGTATGTACTTAAAGACATCCAGTAATGGAGACACTATTATACCCTTTGTAATATAAAGCTGTGCCTCACTAATGTTACCATTAAAAAAGCTTTTTCTCCTTGATGCAATTTAAGCCCATTACAAAACCCTACCTACCCTACCAACGATAGATTATTCCCCTTCTCTTTGCAATGACCCTTTACGTATATGAAGACTCTTAGCATGTCTTTCTTCTGCCTTCTTTTCTTTAGCCCAAACAACTCCAGCTCCTTTAGTCTTCCCAGTCCTCTGTTCATTCTTGTTGCCACCTGCCCTGTCTCCTGTTGGTTCACTAACTTCTTGAGCTATGGTGCTCAAAATTAGCCCTTCCACCGATGTCCCACCAATGCTGCATAGAGCCCACGGACTGCTTCCCACACATACTTCTTCCTGGGATGTTTACTATTTTTGCCATGAAAACACATTGCTGACTCATGTTCAGCTTGTGACTTAGGGTAGACTCCAGATTCCTTTCTGGAAGATTACTTTTTCACCAATTGTTCCTCTTCCTGAATTTGTGCAATTTTTTACACCTGTCTAGGCTCAGCAGCTTGCTTTTGTCCCCCCAACCTGTGCCTTATGTTTTCTAGACCAGTTTTCTATTTGTCAAGATCCTAATCCCCTCCTCCAACATGCCTATAATTCCTCCCAGAACTCACCAGAACTGGATTTAGATTCCTAGAGGATCCTACCTGGTAAACCCATTTTGTCACCAGCCATTGATACCTACTCTGTAGGCACAGCTATTTACCTAGTTAAGCCCCAGCTCCATAGGAGCTCCACACAGACTACATTTCCCTAGCTTTTTATCAGAATACCAAGGTACAAGATCAAACAATGTAACATTCCATTTTTGCATGACTCATGACTTATGTTGCTGTGGTAACATAAATTAACAAAATGTACATTGTCATAGCAGCTTTGTCATATAAAGTATGTAGGCTTTTCCATGCAAATAACAGCAGAAGCAGCACAAGATTCTGAGATGAAAGAGTAACTGGACAAAATGTGGTGGGTGAAAGGGAAAATAATGCCAGGTGGAAGCTAAACAAAGAGCTGACAGATCATCTAGATATTTCAAGGATGTCAGTTTGGAACCAGGGACCATAACTGTGGTTAAGTGGAAGGAAAGGATGAGGGTCTACCTGCAAAAGGTACACAAAGGACTGAAGCAGAAAGCCAGCAAGAAGTAGACTTAATGTTTAGGATCTTCAAGTAAAGCAGCAGTTATTTAAGAAGACAAAAGCAACAGGCACTAACAGTGATGACATTCTGCTGAAATCAGTTATCTGCTCTGGCATATCTGATAATCTCAAGAACAAACTGATCAAGAGAGTTTTGGGCAGGGGTTACCTGAGAAGTGGGCTGTTGTGGATGGAGGCACGAAAGGCAGGTTTCCCAGGCTGAGAGGGTGAGGAGTAGGTTCAATTACAGGGGCTGGCCAGCTCATTGGACAACTGCAGGAATAAAAGAGGCATTCTCTAGGTTACAGGCAGAAAATATTCAAGTCATGGAAAACAGCTGTAGCTCATAAGGGGAGAGCGGAAATAGCAGATTAAATGCACAACATAATTGAGAAGGTAAAGAAATTCTGAAAATATGAATGTGCAGTTTTTTAATTTAAAAAAAGAGGTAACTGATGCAAAGCTGCTAAAGCAAGTCTGACGACAGAGATTCATAAAGAAGACAGAAGGGAAATCAGAGCTTATATGTATAGGAGGCCAGTTTTATAGAAAAAGTATTGTTTATAAATTTCTGCTATTCTGTATTGTTATGCTGTAGTTATGCAAATACAGGTTCTGGAAACAAAGGAGGTTCTGGTTTCAGAATGGGGCAGCTGGTCCTGTTTTCCCTTTTCTTGCTGTTAAGTACTGATTAATCCCACGAGTGTGTTCTCATTTATTAACAACTTTTTCCTCCATTTGCTGACCAGGGAAGTGTTGTGCAATGTGTGAAAGTCCCAGAGAAGCTACGGAAATCCTGAGTTTCAGCCAAAACCTGAAAAATGGTGATGTGGGAAAGACTGTGGACGTACAATGGGGAACGAAACCCCGAGGAAGAGAGAGATGTGGGGAAGTTCTGGAGGCGTATGAATCCCCAGCCCCTGACTGTCCTACCCAGAGAAAGTCTTTGAACACTTACAACTTCCCTTTCCAAGGTACTACTGCCCTATTTGGTGTTTGTGGTCACAAGACAGAAAAATCCTGGGTTCCAACTCCCAAACATCTGTTTTAATTGGGAAGCAACTCGCTTCCTAAGGCAATAGAGGGGAAATGTTTTACCAATGAGCAATGCAGTGACATCAAGCAGCTCAGTAAACCTCACATTTGAGCAGACTTAACTTGTGCTTATAACTAGCACAATCAATTACTAAGGTACTGTAGATTTACAGAATCACAATCTCTTCTAAGCAGGAGATGAGGTCAAAAAGATCCTTTAGACAAACTCAGCAGGAACTATAGCGTACTAAGGAAAAAAAAGTTAACGTGAAACTGTCTTGTGACTTTAAGTAGTTCCAAAATCAATTTCACTCCATATTATTCTGTTCTCTCTTATTCTGATAATTGAGAATCACTTTCTCCAGCACTGCAGTGCTTTTAACTGACTCATATGCTCCTCAATCACCGGGAAAGGCTTCCATAATAAGCAGAAAAGTAGCACTGCAAGCGTCTAATTCTTTAGTCTTGCTTTCACCAATTTCCTCTATTAAATGAATATTCACAGTCGCATTTGGACACCACTCTGACTCTGAAACAGCAACAGCACATCTGGGATTGAGGGAACAAGCATTTTATTTTTTTTAGCAGAGGTCTCAAACTTCTTCTGCGCAGCTAAGTAACTAACCAGAGGAGAGAGCCAGCCTCTTACATCATGAGCTGAACCCTCCAAACTCATGCCCAAGACAGGGATAAGATACACTGAGAAATTCAACAGACCTTGTCCTGAATGAGTTGAACGGACAAAATCATGCCATCGCTCTCACAGACTATGTCAGCTCTAAGAGGGAGGGTTTATTGAAGCATATATCGGAAAGCAACGTAGCCCTGTTCCTCTACAATCTTTTGTCCAGGCAAACGTATCACATATTATTGGGAGAATAAGCCCTGCAGAGTGGCCCTTCAGGCTCATACTTCTGTGTAGGATTTGCATAGATTAGATGTAAAATTAAAAAAAATTTAGCTCATTTTCTGCTGAGTACCGGAAGAGTTTTTTTATAAACGTCAGTAGTAGAATAGGAGCGAATAACAATCATAAATACACACTTCCAGTCTGAGAGCAGCAATAGCTGTATGTTGTATACGATACACTCAGTCGGCTCATGAGCCGTAATCACACCACCGGCGTTTCATTCATGTCTTCTAACCAGCCGCCTCGGCAGGAGCACAGAAGGCAGGGTGGGATGGTGAGAGGTAGATTACTTCATCTGCATAAAAGTAACTGCGGGGTGGGAGGAAACATCTCATAATTAGAACGCGGGACGGAAATTAAGGTTTCTACCAACTCCGCCACAGACCGACTTTGTTATCCTTGGCAAAAAGCTCTCCGGCCTCCCTTTCCCCGTCTGCAAAGGCAGGGGCAGTAAGGCATGGGGAGGCTTGCACAGTAAACGTCCACAAGCACACGGAGATTTCCTCAGATGGCACCAGGACCTTTGCCAGGCCGGCCGGGAGGACCCGCTGCCCAGACCGCGCAACCACCGCCGGCCAGACCGCTCCAGGCCGGTGCCTCCTCCCCCCTAGCCCCAGCCGCAGACGGTAACGTTTCGGTGTTTCGGGAGGGTGCTAACTACGGGGGCCTTCGCCGCCCGCGGCGGGAATCCACCACACGGCGGGTGACCCGTGTCCCTCAGTTGCCCACCACCGAAGGCCGCTGCGAAGGCCGAGCCGGGCCCTCACCAGGCGGCGCCGAGGGCCGGG